>NC_134117.1:6570000-6872500 GCF_040939455.1 Microcebus murinus
ACTATCCCAGAGGTGACCGGAAAGGTGCAGGCAGCCCCACCAACAAGGTTGGCTCCCCCTGTCAGGTCCCAGCTATCCTGTGTGTGCTGCAAGCTGAGGCTTTGAGGGGAAACTAACACATCCCCTGAAAATAAGCCCTAGGGTGTCTTCTTAAGGAAAAATAAATATAAGACCCTGTCTTATTTTCCGGGAAACATGGCACTTTTGCCACAGGCTCCACACACCCTAGATGGGTTTATGGCTAACAAACAGCAAAATTTTTAAGTTCAATGAGCTTTCTTTAACTCCTTGGGGATATTAGCATCTGTCCAGCCTACCTTATAGGTTTTTTGTGAAGATCTAATGGAATGTGTGATATATTTAAAAAATGAAAAAGTGGTATACAAATGTAAGGTAGTTAATAATCACATGGTTGGTAGAGAGTTGCATAATTATAATTACACTGAAGGAAAATATTGAAATCAGTAACTTATTACACATGCATTTAATTTATTCATATAATTTAATTGGGTTAAGTAAAATTTATGACAAATTGAGAATTAGAGAATATCAGTATCAGAAATTAATACATTGTTCTGCCTGAGGGCTTATATATATATTTTCATTATCTTTGGGAAAATGAATTTCCTTTTGAAAAAGAAATCAAATATAAAGGTAAATGAATTGTCACATTGTATAAATTTAAACTTTTGGTTTCTATTTCAGTTTTACAATAAAATTTAAACTTCGTGAATTATTGGGTTATATGTAATTTGCTCTATAACAAAAATAAAATTACCCCAGCTCTGAAGTTATAATTTATAGGCAAAACATTATATTAAACTATTTTTAAACTAAAGTTGAACATTATCTCTCTGTCTCTAGGCAAAATTTGGTTTCTCTAATATTACTGGAATTGATTATTCTCCCTCTGCAATTCAGCTTTCTGGAAGTATTATAGAAAAAGAAGGTTTATCTAACATTAAGTTGAAGGTAACTATTATTTATATTATTATAGTATTTATAATAGAAATTATAACATTTGAATGTTTCTAAAATATATTAGCCATCTTTTGTACTTATGTAAATTAGGGATTATAAATAATACAAATTGAAATATTTAAAAATAACTATTAAAAATTTAATTTAGTTAATTTGGGGAAATTATTTTTTCTTTTGTCTATGTATGTGTATACACTACTGCCCTGATGTTTGCAAATACACACAGATAATATAACACAATAATAACAAAAAGTTTTATTAAGTGCATAGAGTGGTATAATGTCACCAAAAGTCATTTAGTTTTATTTTTGTGTCCTCTCAAATCATAACTCCTAAATTTATATTTCTAGCCTAGGCCTCTCTTCTCTCTTCTCTAGCTCTAGAATTATATACAGGCATATCTTGCTTTATTGCACTTCGCAGATAGCATGTTTTTGACAAATCAAAGGTTTCACTTTGTGTTTCTATGTTACTTTTTTGCAATTGTCCGAATATTTCATAGTTTTTCATTATTATTATATCTGTTATGGTGATCTGTGATAATCTGTGATAATCTTTGATGTTACCTTGTAATTGTTTTGGAGTGCCACGAACTGCTTCCATCTACAAATATTGTTTGTGTTCTGACTGTTTTAGCAGCTGACCTTTCCTCCATCTCTCCCCCTCTGTCCTCAAGCTTCTTTATTCCATGAGACGTAACAATATTGAAATTAGGACAGTTAATAATCCTACAATGGCCTCTACGTGTTCAAGTGAAAGGAAGAGTTATACATCTCTCAATTTAAAGCAAAAGCTAGAAATGATTAAGCTTAATGAGGAAGGCATGTTGAAATTTGAGATAGACCAAATGCTAGGTCTCTTGTGCCAAACATGTAGCCAAGTTGTAAATACAAAGCAAAAGTGGAGGAAATCAAAAGTGCTACTCCAGTGAACACAGTGAATAAGAAGGCTTATCAGCCTTGCTGATAGGGAGAAAGTTTTAGCGGTCTGGATAGGAGATCAAACCAGCCACAACATTCCCTTAAGCCAAAGCCTAATCCTGAGCAAGGCCCTAATTCTTTTCTATTTTATGAAGGCTGAGAGAGGTGAAGAAGTTGCAGAAGAAAAGTTTGGAGCTAGCATAGATTGTTCCATGAGGTTTAAGGGAAGATGCTGTCTCCATAACATAAAAGTGCAGGGTTAAACAGCAAGTGCTGATGTAGAAGATACAACAAGTTATTCAGAAGATCTAGCAAAGATCATTGATGAAGATACGAAACAACAGATTTTTCAATGTGGATGAAATAGCCTTATATTGGAAGAAGATTTCATCTAGGACCTTCATAGCTAGAGAGAAGTCAATGCCTGGCTTCAAAGTTTCAAAGGACAGGCTGACTCTCTTGTTAGTGGCTAATGCAGCTGGTGACTAAGTTGAAGCCATTGCTCATTTACCATTCTGAAAATCCTAGGGCCTACAAGAATTATGCTAAATTTACTCTGCTTGTGTGCTATAGATGGAATAACAAACCCTGGATGACAGCACAACTGTTTACAGCATGGTTTATGGAATATTTTAAGCCAATTGTTTTGAGACTTAAACTGTTAAAAAAACAAAACAAAATAACACAAATGAAGACTGAGGCAGGAGGGAGGATCTTTTGAGCCCAGGAGTTCGAGGTTGCAGTGAGCTATGATTGTGCCACTGCATTCCAGCCTGGGTGAAAAAACTAGATTCTGTCTCAAAAAAAAAATTCCTTTAAAAATGTTATTTCTCTTTTACAATGCACCTGTTCACCCAAGAGCTCTGATGAGATGTACAAGGAGATTAATGTTGTTTTCATGCCTGCTAACACAACATCTGTTCTTCAGTCCATAATGGATCAAGGAGTAATTTTGACTTTCAAGTCTTATTATTTAAGAAATACATTTCATAAGGATATAATTGTCATAGATAGTACTTCCTCTGCTGGATCTGGGCAAAGTAAATTGAAAACTGTTTGGAATTCCAACCTTTTGGAAACCTTTGGATTCACCATTCTAGATGCCAGAGAGCTGGGATCCCCAACCCCTGGGCTGTGGACTGGTAGGGGCTGCAGAGCTCTGCCACACCCCCCTCTCAGGTTGGGGGGATCCTCCTTATTCCCACTGCACAGCAGGATGTGAACAGGGTGTGGCTAGCTAGTGAAGCTCCATCTGTGTTTATAGCCACTCCCCGTGGCTTGCA
Source organism: Microcebus murinus (assembly GCF_040939455.1). Taxonomy (NCBI): domain Eukaryota; kingdom Metazoa; phylum Chordata; class Mammalia; order Primates; family Cheirogaleidae; genus Microcebus; species Microcebus murinus. The sequence goes on from NC_134117.1 coordinate 6,573,185, forward strand.
TCACCACCTGAGATCTGTCTGGCTCCCCCCACCCCCTGTGGAAAATTGTCTTCCATGAAACTGCCAAAAAAGTTGGGGACCACTGCCCTAGAGAGAACATTCATTATTCATGGGAGGACTTGATTGTAACCCTTTTGAATGACTTGAAGGAGTTCCACACTTCAGTGGAGTAAGGAACTGCAGATGTGGTAGAAATAGCAAGAGAACTAGAATTAGAAGTGGACCCTGAAGATGGGATTGAATTGATGCAATCTCATGATAAAACTTGAATGGGTGAGTCATTGCTTCTTATGGATGAGCAAAGAAAATGGTTTCTTGAGATAGGGTCTATTCCTAGTGAAGATGCTGTGAACATTGTTCAATTGATAACAAAGGATTTAGAATAGTACATACACTAAGCTGATAAAGCAGTGGCAGGGTTTGAGAGGATTGACTGTAATTTTGAAAGAAGTTCTATGGATAAAATTCTACAAAACTGCATCACATGCTCCAGGGAAATCTTTTGTGAAAGGAAGAGTCAATGGATATGGCAAACTTCACTGTTGTCTTATTTTACAAAATTGCTGCAGGCATGCCAACCTTTAGTTACCACTACCCTGGTCAGTCAGCAGCCATCATCATGCAGGCAAGACCCTCCACCAGTGCAAAGTTTGTGATTCACAGATGTTTCAGATGATCATTAGCATTTTTTAAGCAATAAAGTTTTTAATTAAGATGATATATATATTTTTAGAGATAATGCTATTGCACACTTGATAGCCTAGAGTACAGTGTAAGCATAACTTTTTTTATGTACTAGGAAGCCAAAAAATTCGTGTTTCTAGCCTTATTGTGATATTTGCTTTATTGTGTTGGTCTGGAACCAAACCCACAATATCTCGGAGGTATGCCTATAAACTCTGTATTTTGAAGTTCCACTTGGAAAGTTAATAATAGTCTTTCAATTTCATTAGCCTAAAATGAAACTCTTGGTTTCCTCCTCAAACCTGCTTTTTCCAGTCTTTCCCATCTCCATTAACCACCATTCACCATCTTATACTAGCCCAAAACCCAAGGAGTTTTTCTTGATTCTTCTCTTTCTTTTAAATCCTATATCCAGTTCTGTTAGTTTTATCTTCAGATTATATCAGGAATTCCTTGTTATTTCCACTGTTCCCTGTGAAGTCCAAACCACTGTCATTTCTTGTCTAAACTACTATAGTCGCCTTTTATGTTGCCTCCCTATTTCAACTCTTGCCCTGATGTCCCTTTACTACAGTATGGCCAAAATGATATTTTTTTGGTTTTTTTTGGAGATAGAGTCTCACTCTGTTGTCCTGGGTAGAGTGCCGTGGCATTAGCCTAGCTCACAGCAACCTCAAACTCCTGGACTCAAGTGATCCTCCTGCCTCAGCCACCTGAGTATCTGGGACTATAGGATCCTGTCACTGCATTGGGCCAAGAGGGATCTTTTAAAATGTAAACTGGTTCATCATATTTCCTTGCTCACAGTCCTCCATTGGCTTTCCCATTGCATTCAGAGTGCAATCTAAACCCCACACAGCCTTACAGAGTCCTTCATTCTTTCCTCTTTCCCCTTCTATCACCAATACTTTTCTCACACTGGCTTGCTTTCTATTCCTGAAACATGTCAAGCTTGTTCTTCTTGAGTCTTTATATCTGCTGTCCTCTGCCTAGAATATTCTAGCCCAGACCTTAGCATGTTTGGCTTATTCTCATTATTCAGATCTCTGTTCAAATATCACCTTAGAAAAGGCTTTCTAGACTACTTTTTCCAAAATATTTTTTCCAAGTCGCTTAATGTTTTATTACTCCATTTTTATTTCCTTCATGGCACTTTATCTGAAATTATTTGTTTAGCTTATTTATTGTTTCTCTCTCCCTTTACAGAATATAAGGTATGTTCTCATAAAGGGACCTTTCCTGTTTTGTTTACTGTTATATCTAGTGTCTGAAAAGTTTCTGCACAATAGGTGTCCATCAAATACTTGTTGAATAAATGAGTAATTTTATATAGACATTTAGGATGAGAAAGCTCCAAAGTTAGCTCTTCAGCGTGGCAGTCATTATTTTGCTTCGGGTATAATGAATACTTCGGACATGATATCCACATTTTTCTTCAAACATAATATCCATATTTTTAAGTCATAGGAGTTTTAGATAAAACACTACAGTGACTTTATTAAGTTGTGGGAGTAATCATGAGCTAATTGCCTAATTATATTTTCAAAGTAGCTTTTCAGAATTAAGTTGGTTGGTAAATTATTTGTGAGTATTTTATAAAACTGAGGCAGACCACTATTTCAAATGCTTATAATGTATCAAGTTATTCAAAATGAATTAGATGCCAATGTATAACGTTAAAAATCTGAAGTACATATTTACCAAGTTAAGTAATTACAGTTTAAAGTCATTTAATTTTTTAAGTTTTATGTCATTCATTATGTACTTTAGTAGCTTTATAAGCTGGTGAGTGAAGGCCAAAGAACTTTTGATTTACTATGTTTACCTTAGTCACACAACTAGGAATATAAATTAAAAATCGTATTTCTTTTGTTTGTTTGTTTGTTTTTTATTTCAGCATATTATGGGGGTACAGATTTTAAGGTTTCAATAAATGCCCTTTCCCCCCTCCCCCCACAAGTCTGAGTCTCCATCATGACCATCCCCCAGATGGTGCACATCTCACTCATTATATATGTATATACCCGCCCCCCTCCCACCTGCCCAATACCCTATTACTGTAGTACCTATGTGACCATTTAGGTGCTGTTCAGTTAATACCAATTTGCTGGTGAGTATATGTGGTGCTTGTTTTTCCATTCTTGGGAAACTTCACTTAATAGTATGGGTTCCAGCTCTAACCAGGAAAATATAAGATGTGCTATATCACTGTTGTTTCTTAGAGCTGAATACTACTCCATGGTATACATATACCACATTTTATTAATCCATTCTTAGATTGATGGGCACTTGGGCTGTTTCCACAGCCTTGCAGTTATGAATTGTGCTGCTATAAACATTCGAGTGCAGGTGTCTTTTTTGTAGAGTGTCATTGGATCTTTTGGGTAGATGCCCAGTAATGGGATTGCTGGATCAAATGGTAGATTCACTTGTATCACTTTAAGGTATCTCCATATTGCTTTCCACAGAGGTTGAACTAGTTTGCAGTCCCACCAGCAGTGTAGGAGTATTCCTCTCTCTCTGCATCCACGCCAGCATTTATTGTTTGGGGACTTTTTGATAAAGGCCATTCTCACTGGAGTTAAGTGATATCTCCTTGTGGTTTTGATTTGCATTTCCCTGATGATTAGAGATGTTGAGCATTTTTTCATATGTTTGTTGGCCATTCTTCTGTCTTCTTTAGAAAAGTTTCTGTTCAAGTCCTTTGCCCACTTTTTTTTTTTTTTTTTTTTTTTTTGAGACAGAGTCTTGCTTTGTTGCCTAGGCTAGAGTGAGTGCCGTGGCGTCAGCCTAGCTCACAGCAACCTCAAACTCCTGGGCTCAAGTGATCCTTCTGTCTCAGCCTCCCAAGTAGCTGGGACTACAGGCATGTGCCACAATGCCCGGCTAATTTTTTCTATATATATTAGTTGGCCAATTAGTTTCTTTCTATTTATAGTAGAGACGGGGTCTCGCTCTTGCTCAGGCTGGTTTCGAACTCCCGACCTCGAGCAATCTGCCCGCCTCGGCCTCCCAGAGAGCTAGGATTACAGGCGTGAGCCACCGCGCCCGGCCTGCCCACTTTTTAATAGGGTTATTTGATTTTTTCTTGCTGATTTTCGTGAGTTCTAAGTATATTCTAGTTATCAGCCCCTTATCAGATGCGTAGGATGCAAAAAATATTCTCCCATTCTATAGGTTGTCTGTTTACTTTCATAACTGTTTGTTTGGCTGTGTTAAAATGTTTATACTACCCAAACTGATCTACAGATTCAATGCAATACCTATTAAAATCCCATCAGCATTCTTCACAGATATAGAAAAAATAATTTTACGCTTCGTATGGAACCAAAGAAGACCCCGAATATCAAAAGCAATTCTAGGCAACAAAAACAAAATGGGAGGTATTAATATGCCAGATATTAAACTATACTACAAAGCTGTAGTAATTAAATCAATCTGGTATTGGCACAAAAATAGGAATATTGACCAGTGGAACAGATCTGAGAATCCTGATATAAAACCATCCTCATATAGCCATCTAATCTTTGACAAAGCAGACAAAAACATGCTGGGGAAAAGAATCCCTTTTCAATAAATGGTGCTGGGAAAACTGGATAGCCACTTGTAGAAGGCTAAAGCAGGACCCACACCTTTCACTTCTCACAAAAATCAACTCACGCTGGATAACAGACTTAAACCTAAGGTATGAAACTATTAGAATTCTAGAGGAAAATGTTGGAAACACTCTCCTAGACATTGGCCTAGGCAAAGAGTTTATGAAGAAGTCCCCAAAGGCAATCACAGCAGCAATAAAAATAAATAAATGGGACATGATCAAACTAAAAATTGTATTTCTGAAGCCACATGAAGTGATATGTGCCTACAGTCTCAGCTACTCAGGAGCTGAGGTGGGAGAATTGCTCAAGCATAGGAGTTCACGTCTAACTTAGGCAACATAGTGATATTCCATCTCAGAAAAAAAATCTTATTTCCAGTGACCTGAGTTCCAAATAAATTTTGTCATTTTGAAGAGTATGACAAATGTTTTACTTTTCAACAGAAACAACTTTTTTCATAAACCAGGCTTGTGAGCTCCATAATGTGCTGGTATTATTAGGCAGTATGCCTGGCTTTGATTTGTTTTAAATTTGTAGAGATTTGGAATGTCCAGGAAACATTATCAGTCTCTCTTACTAATCTTGGTTTTAATGATCTTGGAACGAAGCTCATAAAAGTTAGCTATAAAGTTGAAAATATTTTTATTACATGTAAAATGCCATCATAATTAATGAGTTCTTTTATCCATAATCTTTTATAGGTTGTCACTTAAATTTTGTGAAGACTGTGTGTTAATTGTTCTCACATAGACGTTGATTTTTAATATAGGTAGAAGACTTTTTGAATCTTTCCACAAAGCTGTCTGGATTTCATATTTGTATTGACAAAGGGACTTTTGATGCCATAAGCCTTAATCCTGACAATGCGGTTGAGAAGAGGAAGCAATATGTGAAATCTCTCTCCAGGGTGTTAAAAGTAAAAGGCTTTTTTCTAATAACCTCATGTAATTGGACCAAGGAAGAGTTGCTAAATGAATTCAGTGAAGGTAAATGACTATATGGTGTTTAAACATGTGCTTATTTCAGGTTTCGTGAAATATTTTCCCCCCTTGGTATTATAGTGTTTTTCTTTTCTATTTGTGGGAATTGCCTGGTTTTCTTCTCTGTTAATGATCTTGGTAATAACTTTTAACTGTATATGCAAAGCACGGAAAAATAACATTGGTTGACATCCAGAGACCTTTTGAAATTTTTTCCAAGAAATCGTCACAGTTAAGTACTAAAATTTATGAGCCTATAAAATTTAAGTTCTTTATTTAAGCTATACAATCTTTTATTTAAGCTATACACTCTATTTAGAGAATCAAACAAAAAAGCACATATATTGTGGATCTGAGTTCAGTGTACTGATTTATTGGCAAATCTGTAATGTAAATGGAAGTAGTACTTTTAAAAATCTTACATGATGAGAGTTTTAATTTTATAGATAGTTTATCTGTCTTGCTCTAGAGGTCATTTAGGTATGTAGGATTTGTCTTCTTGTTTTCACAGTATATAGAACAATTATTTTTAACATTGCACAGAATCAAAACGTAAGGAATTGACAGAAGTACCACTTATTAATTCTTGAGAAAATCCTCTGCCCTTTTCAAGGGTGCCAAGGTAGGATCTTTTTTTGCCCTGTTACGATGTATAATTAGTACTGTCTACTAAGTGGGGATCTTGTGAGAATTGAGAATCTGTAATTCATACACAAAATATTTTGAGTTCTCTGGCAGACTGTTCCCATGCATTAAGGAATATTTTTCTCTGCCAGTTTATTCATGCATTGCACAGGCATTTCTGGAAAAGTGTCTTGGGAATCTATAGGTGTATGCTTGTTTTTTCCTTACTTTTCCTTATAATTCTTTTCAGATTAATATTAATTTTTTTTTAAAGAATCAGAAAAATTTCCAGGATGGTGTCTTTAAGTAAATGATATGGTACTAAATATTTGTTTACATTTTGGATCTCAGTTGTCACAAGAGAAATTAATTACCTTAAGAGAGCAGTTTACTGTGTATTGTTGTTTATAACCATACTGCATATATCTTATTTTAGAGTTTGTTTTTTTAGCATTAAGGGAATAGGCTGGGAGAACACTTAACACATGTCCTATTGTGTGCATTCAGTGGCTTTGACAGATTATATAACGTAAAACCTGAAGTGTTTGAGGCTTGAAATTTGACCTTGTGGTTTCATTACCATTGCCTCTGGAAAACAAGAATTATATGTGATTTATTGTCTTTTATTTCATGCCATTAATTTTATTATCTTCCATGTTAAATTTGTTTCCTTTAGAACTGTTGAGGCCCTATACCAATAGCCTTTTTCCTCTTCCTGAAGCTTGACATTTTTAATAAATGCTTAAAGTTTCACTGTGTAGGGCAAGTTCCTTTCCTGGTTTTTAAATACAGGTGTTCTTCTTTACCCCTGGAACCAGGAGACAAAAACATATTTGTCTGTCATTGATAATGAGGAACAGACTTTACCCTGGTACAGAGTGCTTAAAAATGTGTCTGTGTCTGAAAACTATTGAGCAAACTCTTTATGTTCAGTTTTAGAACTAAATACAGAATTTAAATAAGTGAAATGTTATAACAGGAAATGTTAAATAATTATATACAATTGAAGACATTTTAAGGCATGAATTTCTTAGAATGTGGTATTTGGAGTTAGATATGGGCAGTCACAGAATACACCGCCATGCATCACTGCTGACAGTCTTATTCCTAGCCACTCACATTGGCTGCCATATTTCCTTTGTGTAGAATAAAGCTTACTTCACCAATCTTTTAAGGTTCTTTTATTCTTTTCTTATTTGAAACACAAATGTTTCATTAAACTGTTGAAGTGGATCGTGCATTTTTCCTTGATGGCCCTACGTATATAAACATTTTATGTTATTTGTTTTGGTGAGAGTTGACTTGAATCATTTGCTAGATATTAGGATATTCTAATTTGATGTCCAGGGGACTTGATTTTATTATAACTACTGAATTAAAATAACAATAATAGCCTATCTTAGTATAAAAGTACTTCAAATTCATTATGAAAAATGGAACAATGTCAGTAACCCCAACACATAACCATACAGATTAAAATAATTAGAATAACTTCTTAGTCTTGAGTGGAGTTTAACCACCGTTATTAATATTTTGGTATATTGTATATTGAAATATAATAACTTCAATCCTGCAGGGTTAGTTCAGGGTGTTAAAAAAAATTAGGCCTAGAAACACCAGACAGCTCTATTTTTGTCTTGAAAATTTTTATTATAAAATATTTTAGGCCAGGCATGGTGGCACATGCCTGTAATCTCCACACTTTGGGAGGTTAAGGAGGGAGGATCTCTTGAGTGCAGGAGTTGGAGACAAGCCTGGGCACCATAGCAAGACCTTGCCTCTATTAAAAAAAAAAAAAAAGAAAAAGAAAAAATTAGCTAGGCATGGTGGCACTCACCTTTAGTCCTAGCTACTTGGGAGGCTGAGATAGGAGGATCATTTGAACCCAGGAGTTTGAGGGTACAGTGAGTTATTACTGTGTCATTGCACTGCAGCTTGGGTGATGGAGCAAGGATCTGTCTCCTTAAAAAAAAAAATTAAGCATATGTAAAATTTTCAAAAACAAATATGGGTATAGTAACCATATATCCAACACAGGGGCCTCATTTTCTAGCATTAAAATGCATCATGCTGTTTAAAAGGTCTGTCCTTTGGTGAAGTTTTTTATGATCAGTTTTTAACAAGCATTTTAATATTTAGTTATTAAGATTTGTCAAAGTTAGATTAAGAATATGAATTAGAATGTATTAATAAAATGAAGCAAAGAATAAGGGACCAATTGATACAATAATATATATCATTTTTAACATTTTTTCTGTTCACAAGAGTTACTTGAGCTCAAATCGTAGAAATTTAGAAATTATAGACCCCACTCCTTGTCAAGAAAAAAAGTCTTCCAAAATAGTTCCATCACTGAGGGAAAACCTTGGTTAACATTTTAGTAATGACCTTCCAACTTTGTTTTATTTTTTTTTTATTTTTTTTTTTTTGAGACAGAGTCTCACTTTGTTGTCCAGGCTAGAGTGAGTGCCGTGGCGTCAGCCTAGCTCACAGCAACCTCAAACTCCTGGGCTTGAGTGATCCTTCTGCCTCAGCCTCCCGAGTAGCTGGGACTACAGGCATGCGCCACCATGCCCGGCTAATTTTTTATATATATATATCAGTTGGCCAATTAATTTCTTTCTATTTATAGTAGAGACGGGGTCTCACTCTTGCTCAGGCTGGTTTTGAACTCCTGACCTTGAGCAATCCGCCCGCCTCAGCCTCCCAAGAGCTAGGATTACAGGCGTGAGCCACAGCGCCCGGCCTGTTTTATTTTTTTAAGAACAAAATAATAAAATTTTCATTTCATTTTATAGTTTTGGAAAACACTACATTATCTTATGGGGATCTTTACAAAATCACCATGAGTTTGATAGGAGCATTGTATCCATTATCTTTTTGCGTGGAACTCAGGATCCTGGTAGAAGTAACTTGACCAGCATATCTCTCACTTAGTAAGTGGCAAAGCTTGGACTTAACCCAGGACTTTGATTCCAAATAAATTTTTTTTTTGAGACAGAGTCTCACTTTGTTGCCCAGGCTAGAGTGAGTGCTGTGGCGTCAGCCTAGCTCACAGTAACCTCAAACTCCTGGGCTCAAGTGATCCTCCTGCCTCAGCCTCCCGAGTAGCTACAGGCATGGGCCACCATGCCCGGCTAATTTTTTTTTTTGTATATATATATTTTTAGTCGGTCAATTAATTTCTTTCTATTTTTAGTAGAGACGGGGTCTCACTCAGGCTGGTTTTGAACTCCGGACCTCAAGTAATCCGCCCTCCTTGGCCTCCCAGAGTGCTAGGATTACAGGCGTGAGCCACTACGCCCAGCCCCAGATATATATATTTTTTAAAAATCATACTGTGCTGTTTTGTAAGTTACTGGTTTCTTGTCTTCCCAGTCCCCTTCATTAGTTCAGTTTGAGTCTTGATCTTTTTTTAGAGAGACAAGGTCTCACTCTGTTATCCAGGCTGTTTATGAACTCCTGGACTCAAATGATCCTCCTGCTTAAGCCTCTAGAGTAGCTGAGACTAGAGGTGTGTGTGTGACTGTGCCCGGCTGGGTCTTGATCTTTGTTACAATTTTGTTTTTTAATTTTGATAAAATACATAGCATAAAATTGACCATTTTAACCATTTTTAATTGTACACTTCTGTGGCATTAAGTATATTCACATTGTTTGCAACCATCACCACCATCCATCTCTAGAACTTTTTTATCTTCTACAAATTCATTTTTATTCCAAAGTTATTTAACCTTTCTATATTAAATGCTTTTATATGTGTGGTGTGAATTAATTGAGTTACTACATATAAAGCACTTAGAACAGTGCCTGGCACATGGTAAGAACTCAACATATACTAGCTTCTTCCTACAAGCTAGGTAGTGAAGTAGGCTAACAGAGATGAGGAGTTGGAGGGGTAGTAAAGAGGAAGTGGTAGAAATGAGGGATAGATGGCAAGCCTCTTTCTGCAATTTGTTTTTGGTTTTGTCTGTTCTTGTTCAATTCTAAGTTTTGAGGTGTGTGTATACATGCACCATGCATACACAGTAGAATTAAAAAATCATACAGTTCAGCACAATTTAGAGTTTGGAATCATAGTTTTATAAAAAGTTTAAAAATACAATGTTAATAAAAATTTCCCTTCACTATGAGATTCAATTTCTAATACAAGTATTTTAATTTTGTCTGACAGGATTTGAACTTTTTGAAGAGCTACCAACACCCAAGTTCAGCTTTGGAGGCAGATCTGGAAACAGTGTAGCAGCATTGGTTTTCCAAAAAACGTGAGGCTTTTCCTTGGACAAATTCAGGTAGCTTTTTAGAGAGGCTACACAACAAAGTTAAGCTGACACAGAAAATGCAAGTGCAAATAAATGCTTAGTAAGTACACAGGATGCACATGTTTAGTAGATATAATGAGTTGATTAAAAAAATCATAAACATGTAAGTGGTTGGGTTTTCAAGATCAACCAAGAATAATTTTTAATTTTCTTTTGTATTTGAAATGTAAATATTTTTCTTTTTGACTTAAAAAGTTTCCTGTAACTGGTGAACAGTTAAACTTTAAAGTAGTAAATGAATTTACAGAAAGCATGTATTCTTCACTTTTGTGCCTTGGTAAAGTTGAATTGAATTTAGTATTTATGAAAATTTTACCAAACTATTTCAGCACCAGAATAATAAACAAAACAACTTTCTTAGTGTTATATTAGACTATTTATCAAATATAATGAGAAATTTTGGGTTGAATGGTGGTTATTTTTAAAAGTATTTAATACCGGGGAAAAAAACCTCTGGCTTTTATATGTATAATTAAACAAAATCAGAGAAATGTATCATTGATCAAGAGATTTATTGAGCCTGTATTTTGCAGCTGATGGTCTTCTACACACTGTGAGTGATAAACAGATAGAAGGAAAGAGAATTAAGGGATATTGTTATATGCTAGCACTATGTTAAGTTATATTATCTTATTAAGTCATTGAATCCTTTCAGTATTTTCTTAAGGTATGTATTATTTATTCTTGTTTCTATATATAAGAAAACTGACACTGAGAGAAGTGAAGTCACTTCTACGAGGTCAATTAGTACAGGATGAAGCAGGATTTTTATCTGGGTGACTCTAAAAGCACATTCTTTTCTGGCGTATTCTGCCTCCCAGGTGCTAAGTCTCTGCCTTTATAGTATTTACAGTTCAGTTGGGGAACTAGGACTGGTACATATAAAATTCAGTTAAAGAAGTTGGGAGTTATTTTTAGGAGCTGTGCAGCTCTTTGTTAGTGTTGATCTCTGGACTGTCAAAATAGGAATCAGCCAACTCAGTCTCATGTCATCCAGTATTACTTTTTACATCTCCCTACTTGTGTTAAAAGACTTGTCTCTATCAAGAACTGAATTTTGAGGCCAGGCGCGGTGGCTCACGCCTGTAATCCTAGCTCTCTGGGAGGCTGAGACGGGCGGATTGTTCAAGGTCAGGAGTTCGAAACCAGCCTGAGCAAGAGCGAGACCTCGTCTCTACTATAAATAGAAAGAAATTAATTGGCCAACTAATATATATATAAAAAAAAAAAATTAGCCGGGCATGGTGGCGCATGCCTGTAGTCCCAGCTACTCGGGAGGCTGAGGCAGGAGGATCGCTTGAGCCCAGGGAGTTTGAGGTTGCTCTGAGCTAGGCTGACGCCACGGCACTCACTCTAGCCTAGGCAACAAGTGAGACTCTGTCTCAAAAAAAAAAAAAAAAAAAAAAAAGAACTGAATTTTGTCACTCTACTGGCACAAAGGATGGTGTAAGTTATATAAGCCCTCAGGGATACATGGACAAAGATGTTCTAGTTAGGGGCTAAATTAGCAAGAGAAACAGTTTATTAATGTTTTTGCAAAGATAAGGTATATTAATACTTTGTGTTTGGGTGATATTTTAGTATTGGAGTCAATATGAATTTTTAGAAAGTTACATAATTTTTTATTATTTTCAGCTTTTTTGGGCCTGTTGTGTTACAAAACTTACAATTTTTATTTGACAAGTGTTATTCCATTACTGAGTAAGTCTAGCATTACGTCTTTTTTCTTTTTTGGCATAGGAGAATGGGGGTGGGTAGGGAAATATGAGTCTTTCATTTAGATCAACCATTAAGATTACTACTGCCTTGCACAAAATAGTTGAAGACATTTACATGGACTTTCAACAAAAATAACATTTTTGGAAAAGCTTTAATTTTCAACTTGTAAAAGGTGAGAAATTACTTCAAAATATATGCAATTTAAATTTTTACAAAATTGTATTGTTTTTATAAAGGCATGGGATCTTAAATTATAGAAACATAAAGTTTTATAATTTATTGAGATCTGGTCTTTGTTGCTTTTTTCACATGAATGTTCGTTGATTCCTAATATAATAGTAATAAATAAGTACTCTTAGAATTTTGAGTTAAGTATATGCTATTTTAAAGAACCAATCCAACAAAATAGGCTTTCTGTGTGACTAGACTGGGACATTGAGTTTGATTCACAGAAAGCTTAGAATGGGTCTTTGTTGAAAAGCTTTTTGAGGCATTATGTAGGACATGTTTGTTCCATTTGTAAAGGTGAAGGTGTATGTGTGTGTGTGTGTATATATATATATATATTATTTTTTTTATTAATCTAATTTTTTCTTTTCTTTTTTTTTTTTTTTTGAGACGGAGTCTCAACTTTGTTGCCCAGGCTGGCGTGCCTTGGCGTCAGCCCAGCTCACAGCAACCTCAAATTCCTGGGCTCAAGTGATCCTTCTGCCTCAGCCTCCTGAGTAGCTGGGACTACAGGCATTCACCACTGTGCCCAGCTAATTTTTTCTATATATTTTTAGTTGGCCAATCAATTTCTTTCTATTTTTAGTAGAGACGGGTCTCGCTCTTGCTCAGGCTAGTTTTGAACTCCTGACCTGGAGCAATCCTCCCGCCTCGGCCTCCCAGAGTGCTAGGATTACAGGTGAGAGCCACTGCACCCGGCTAGTATATATACATTTTTAATCATGAAGTTGTTGAGAAGGTTAGAAAAAGGAAGTTGTCTCTTATTACTTTAATCCTGCTGGAAGCAGGCCTCTTAGGGATTAAAACTGGAACAAATGCAAGATCTAAAAATGCCAAAAAGAAATTAATATTTTTGAATAATACCGAACTGCTTAAAAACTAGGCCTATAAATGTCCCCAAGTTACTGAAACAAGTCGTAAATACATTATTATTAAACTGAGTATTGTTAGATCATACAAATATGTGGGTAACTGTGAAAGAAATTTATGCAGTTATAAAAAGGAGTAGTAAGTTATGTAGTGAATACTGTTTTCTGTGGATAAGAAGTGGAATTGTAATTTCACTTAATCAAAAGACACTTATTTTGAGGAAACTTGTTTGAAATGCAAACGAGATTTCTCTGTGGAGCCTGCACAGCATTGTTGCTTTTCATTATGATGTTATTGCTGCCTAACAGGCCACTTCTGTGTATAGGAAGTGCGTATGCAAGTCCAAAGGGAATTGAGGCCTGAATGGGCTGGTTACACCAATTAACAAATAGAAAGTTTTCAGAACATTTTGTTTTAAGCCAGGTGCACAAGTTAGAGTTGCTTTTTGGGACTGGCATTTATGTATATGAGAATCAAACCTGACACTGCTCTTGGCAGCTTCACTAAAGCCATTTTAAAATAAATACAAACTGTCCTTGAATGATTTTTTTTTTCTCATTGTAGTAGCAACGATTTTGCCTTTCTTCTTCATTGGTGATATGCAATCTTGTTTGTTTTGAGGGAATGAGGGAACTAAACATATACAAAAGACTTTTAATCATTTTATGAATAATGTGCTTCAATTGACTTATTTTTAAATTTCTGTGGTACTGTATGTTAATCTCAATTCACATTTATCCAGAATATAATAGAAACCTTAATTTTAAGGACCAAACATTAGTAATTAAGTTTCATATGGCCTTGAAATAATTTTCTTCAAATTGGTGTTCAGAGAAATAGAGTATCCCTGCCTATGTTAATAGACTTTAATTCATGTTCTTGTAAGTAATTTTATTTTGTATATTTGTGTGTGGGTGTGTGTTTGTGTCTGTCTCTCTGTCTGGTGGCCTACAATGAGAATCTGTACAAATGCGAACAGTTTGTCTCTAGGGTAGAGCCCTGGGGTTTGATTTCCTGTTTTTGGCTCTATGAGCTAGAATATATGTGCTCCAGAGACAGCCCTCTCCTTTGAGAGCAAGAAACCAAGTGTCTTGTGTTCCACAGTAGTAACCTCTTTAGCTAATTGTGGAGGGGATACTGATGGGCTCTGAAAGGAGTCTTGTCTAGTACACTTAACTGGAAGAAGGCTGCCCATGACCTAGAGCTTGATTGTGGGAGGCAAGGAGCATATGTGGTTGAAAGACAATTGCATAGTGGGAGAAAAATTAGGAAATCCTTATCATTTCTCTTGGTGAGGCAGGAAACAGAGATGTCCATAGAAGAAAGGGGAGGGAGCTCATGAGCATGTTTTATTAACAGTTAATAGAAGAAAATTAATGCTAATTTATTCTTCATACACACCATGCAATTTGTTAGAAAAGTAAAAGAATAGTTTGAAATTCTTTGGTCAATTGATGGATTCCTATGTTAGGGGCATAGAAATGAAACTCAACATCAAGCGGACAAATACTCAAGCCCACAGGCTACATAAATGCTGAATAAAACCAGCTCTACAATGGAACTCTGAAAAGGGAAGGGTAAGAAGCCTAATGAATGATTGAATATGACCTTAGCAAAATCCCTGGAGTGTTGTTGAAAGATCATTCATTTCCAGCTTAGATGTCAAGATGGGCTCCAGTAACCAGGAAAAAAAGAGAGCTTGAGTTAGTACTTACTGAGTTTTAAAAATCTTTATAACACAGTGCATTAGACTAATCATTAAAAGGGCTTCTGTAGCTGAATTTTGAGCTGTCATAGGTTTAAGCCCAGGGAATTAAAATAAAAAAGATAGGAATAATTCCTAAGACACAAATGTATCAATATCCTATCCTGCTTTTATGAAGTAGAACTTCAAACACTGGGATGTATAGGCTGGCAGAATGTACTTTTGTCATGCTGATACCATTCCATTGTAAGAAAGGCTTACAACTGAGAGATCAATTGTTTCTTAAAGTATTTGCAAATTACTTGCCTAGCTTATTAGGGGAAGATAATAAAAACCCAAATCTACATTTTTTGTATTTATCATGTTATAGTTTTAGGTATGTATCGTTATCACTGCATCAGCAAATAAGTATTTTAGTGAGCTTTATTGTTCACGCTATCCTGAAGCTTCTTAAGAAAAGTGAATCTAAAACATCTGTTTTCCCAAATATGTAAAAATTTACACATGATCAAGCAATGATCATATCCTATATATTATCGGACTAACTTAGAAATATGAAAATAGTCTGGTTGAATAAGGGATTGTGAACTGTATTTCTCACTCTTCATTAGCATACTTACAGATAAAGCAGTTTATCCTCAGTGCTGATTGCAGAATAGAACAGTGTTAGGATGGCTGTTGTTCCCTGCTGTTACTTGCCTTACTGCTGCAAAGAGGAGGGACTCATCTGGAGGAAAAGGCTAAATGTAGAGGAGTGTGGGTGCTGGCAGTTCACATTTTCCTCCTACCCCCTCTGCTAATAGGAAAATGTCAGGTCTTTGTTCTCATCTAATTTTAGTACATCCTGGCTAAAAAATGTTAGGATGAAAAAATGTTAGGATGATTTCCAATCATGGAACTTTGAGGGGTAAGGTTGGGGGAGGAAGAGTAAAGGAAAGAGCATTTTATACTCCATATCCATCTGCCTTTCTATGACAGCATCTAACCCCAACTCTGTTGATTTTGGTAATGAAATAAATTTAGATGCACTGAAGCAGTGATAATTAGGTTTTCCTTCCATGTCCTCCATACTCAGTCAAGTTGATGTCTGAATGGAAAAAACCATAATACGGTATTTAATAAAACATACTAGAAAGAATTAAAGAGCTCCATGCAACTGAAATTGAGTGAAAACTATATGTTGTGTTTTTTATAAATGGAACCTTTGAGGTCCATTTGTATTTTAGTGAAATTTCTTTTATACTATTGTTTTAAATGAGAGTAATATTTTGATTTTTGAGAAGCAGTCATAAGCAAGGCACATAAATCTAAGCTGTTTATCTCCTCTGGAAACCCCAAAAAGCTTAGAAGGAAGACTCAGATTCTGAGAAGAGAGTTGGGTCAAACAATTGATAACATAGTTTGTTCAAGAAATAGAGCATAATTCTACTTGCCTTTGTAGTTGGAAGTGCCAATTATTGTGGTTATTATTTAATTAAAAAGTAATTAACTATATTAAACTAAAAGGGCCGTTCCAAATACTGGTGCTCCCTATGAAATAGCTATCTTTCCCAAAGGTTTGTTCAGTTAGCGAGCTGAGGCTTCCCATTGGAATCTCTGTATGACAAAGACGTTATGTAGTAGGAATAAGAGAGATCATTTCATTATTAAGTCCATTTGATTAATGATTGAATTTGTGACAAATGAAATAGATTATTTTCTGAACTTGAAATTTAGTTGTATTTATTTTGGTTCCTTTCATTTTATAACAACAGGTAATTTGTGTTTAAAATCTGTTAAGTAATAGAACAAATATCAAAGAGAAATGAGCTTTAAAAATTACTAAATTTTGGAGAAAAAAACTGATTGGACCTAGGCAAGTTATTTTCCTTTTGTGGGCTTTAGTTTTTCTTTCTGTAAAACAAAGGCATTTGGTAGGTGATTAAAGGTCTTCTCTGTCTCCCTCAGCTCATGTTTGCTGTAATAAAATACTATTGACTAGGTGGCTTACACAACAGACATTATTTCTCATAGTTCTGGAGTCTGGAATCCCAAGCTTATGGTATTGGCAAGATATATTTCATTTTAAGTCCTCTTCTCTTGGCTTGTAGTGGCTACCATCTCCCTGTGTGCCCACATGACCTCTTTGTGTGTGCTGGGATGGGTAGGGGGGCAGATTGATTGCTTCTCATAAGGGCACTAACGCCATCCTGAGGGCCTCATCCTCATGGTCTCAGATCAGGGCTTCAACATGTATGGATTTTGGGGAGGAAGCATTCCGTTTGTTCATAATAAACCCTGAAGTTGATTTGAGGCTTAGAGAAAGGCCTATGAAATAGGTTTCTAGTACAGTCTCTCTCTCAGTATACTCAAGGGATTGGTTCCTGGACTGCCCAAGATAACCAGATCACGCATGCTCAGCTCCACGAAGTTGGCCATGCAGAACCTGGATATATACAAAAAGTTGGCCCTCCCTATATGTAAATTTTTTATCCCAGAAATCTGAATATTCCATCTAAGTTTAGTTGAAAAAAAGCCAAATATAGGTGGACCCTCACAGTTAAATCAATTGTTGTTCAAGGGTGAACTGTATATTTGGGGGTATTAAATTCTCCATTTGCTATCAGTTGTTAGGGGTAAAGTTAACTCGATGGTCCTTTTAAACCAAGATATCTGTACTCATATATTAAAATATTTTAAAAAGTACATATAATAAATTATTTGAAGCAATCAGATGAGTATTCAGTCCAAAAAACTTTGAATGCTTTATTAAAATTTAGATTTAAATATTGTTTCTGATATATATTTGATAATTGAGTTTGTATTCATTTGACCACAGAGATGTTTTATCCAAGTAATTCAGAAATTTACATCTTACTGTTTAGTCCACTTCCATTTTATATATAGTAAGATTGAAATCAAGACTGGGCCTAAAGAAAATTGTGATAATCTGAGCAATCTCCCTAATTTGCTTCTTTTCTGCCCAAACACAAACTACACAGAGATGACCTAATTTACCACTCTAAAGTCCCAGGCTTTGGGATGTCTACCTTCTCATGCCACTTAGGGACCATGTTTGATTATAGTGCATGGGTCTGCTCTTCTTATGCCCTGTCCTCTCCGAGTTACTGTCAGTTTATCCCTGTAACTGCTTATTATCCAGTGAAACTGCAGTATGTTAAAGGTGCTAGCAAAGTGCCTAATATATAGTAGATACTTATTTAACCTTGGTTTCCTTTCATATATTTCCTTGAAACAGCTTGCTAGAGTAGAGAGAGCAGTGGTATATACCCTTTCTAATAGAGATCTGAAATATTAAGTGAGAAAATAAATGTAAAGCAGTCTAGTGTGATTTCTAGCATACGCCAATGCCAAAAAATGCCCTTTCCTTAGAGAACCCTTCTCATTGGAGCTAATGTGTTTAATTGTTCAGGTCTTACCTCTCAGTGCCATGGAGTTTAACGTATTCAGTTCCATTGTAAGGCATTTTTGTTCCAGGAGTGATTAAATGAGTGAAGAGAGGAGGAAGAATGGTAGATAAGTGAGAGGGAAGGTTTAGAATAGGTAGGCCTTTCAGAACTTCTTAAAAAAATCATACTATGTAGCTTCTTCTTCCTTTCAGGGAAGGAAAAAAAAAAAAAAAGAAGAGAGTGAGAGATAAGGATCTTTTTTTGTTGTCTAGGCTGGCCTTGAACTCCTGGGCTCAAACAATTCTTACAGCCTCAACCTCCTAAGTAGCTGGAACTACAGATACATTTCACTGGGCCTGGCTTGAGGCACCTTTTCATTTAGTTAAAAAATGAGGACTAGATATGCTAGATTTTCACTAAATGTCCTTTATAATGTGTATCAGTAGAGACTAAGAATACCCCTTAGATTTAGGTCATTATCTGTTTAAGTGGTAATTATTCAGTAATTAATATAGGTATGATGGGGAAAATGTTAATGTGGATACATTTGAATTGAAAACAAATGGGCAAGGATATGGCACCTTTCCTCATTAGGAAAGGCATTATTCCAGATAACATCAAACAAAGGAACCAAGAGCATGTCCCCATATGACCATGCATTAGAAAGCTGGTAGCATTGGCTTTAATGAAAGTTGTTGAGTTGGATTTGGGTCTTTTACTGACTATTTAGGAAGCAGTGGGCTAAGATTTTAGAATTGATATCTATCTTTCATCATCCAGATTTGATTTCTTTGATCAATGAGTCAGGTTTATTTTCTTTGCTGTTAAGAGTGCCATTCACAGTGGCATTTTAGTTTGATGTTGAGTAGTACTTTAAATAGTTTAATCTGATTTGTTCAGTACTATATTGGAACTGACAGTATAGTATATAAAAAGTATAGTAAATCCATTATTTGTGCTAGTCTAGAAAACATTGAGTTTTCAGATTTATTTCATTAATCTTTTTGTTTGTCATTGGATGAATACCTTAATGTCTAGAGTGCTTAGTGTGACAATAGAAATGTTGGCCAGAGCTATGTTGCTTTCTCTAGTTAATTCCAGAGAGCTTTCAGTCTTTGAACCATTTTAAGAAAGTTCTACAGAGATGAGGTCAATAAGATATGATGTACCTCTTTAGGACAGAACATAATCAAAGCTTTACTTCTTTAAATTAGGTAGTTTAACAGTACAATGGATGACTAACCTGCTTTTGATCAAGGTGTTTTGTGTTTTTGTTTTTTGGTTCCTCAAGAAACTTAAGAGGAGCTGTGACTCTTATTTAAAATAGGAAGCCAACTTCTCATTCATATAAATTCTTTTATATTTCAGGTAAGGTTAGGCTGTAGCTCAGGGTATGTACATACAAAATAGGCAAGGCTGCTCTCTCTCTCTTATAACAGTAATGAATATGAATTAAAACAAAAGATCTTTGCTTTTGGTTAGTATAACAGACTGACAAACTGCTGAGGAGAATTAAATTCACGGGCTAATGCAAATGTTCTTTTCCTACCACTCCCAGGAATGTTTTACCCATTTGACCCAGAGACTAATTTCTTTCCTTGATATTTTAAATCCAGAGGATTCAGTCTTTAGATCAGGTATTTATATTTAAGCTCTGTGAAATCACAAAGTATATCTAGTTTTAGTTTCCTCTGTAATGAAAATGAAATTTACTCAGTTTAATTTTTAGGGGGATAGGCAGGATAGCAGTAGCTTGGAGCATATCACTAGGGATGGATTACAAATAGTTTCTTCTTGAGGCAGTGATTTATATGGCAGATAGTAGACAAGGGAAAAATTAAATTTTGAGCTTATCTCTCAAATAGTTAATGTGAATTCTACTAAGGAATATTTAAGAGAAAAGGGTGAAATGGTTTTCATTTGAAGATGGTAACAAACATTTATTCTAGGTGTACAGTTGAAATATTTTCTAGACTAAATGATGTGTATAGCAATATGAAAATATTATAAGTTTTTAGATATGTCTTTGGTGGAGTAACTGAGGCAAACTAGGGGACTAATGATGTTATGGTGATATTATTTAAAATATACTTCACCTAAGATCATAAATAGATCAGGAATTATGCTTTTGAACTTTTAGTATTAGAATAGTAAAATAGGTTTGGTATGTTTAACATATGCCAGTAACTTTGAATGTGGTAGTGAAAGGCCTTTATTATACCTTTATTTTGCTTTTTATTTACCATGTATAAACTTTCAATGTCTGTTTTTTGTGCTTGTATTTTCTTGTAGCACATAATACTAATAGCTCCTGTTAACTTTGCCAAAAAAAAAAAAAAAGATAATATCAAATTGAAATAAGTTTTAACTGTTACTCTGTTCTTTTTAGCTTACTTTACCCAGAGCTCTTCATCCAGTGAGTTGCAAGCGTGACATTTACTGTGTTTTCAGCACCTGCCAACTTGGAAACCAGGGTTTGTGCTCAGGACTTAGGCTTACAACCCATACTTTGTGGTGCACAATGCCGTCCCAGCTGGCATGCTTTCGTACCTCAATGGTGCTAGACATTCGGTTACAAAGCTCTGCGGCTTCACATGCACTGATTTCAATAGTCATTCCTCTTCAAGCTGCTTTCAACTCTTATTTTGTATCAAAGGAGTGAGATTAGTATCATTAAATTCACTGCTGTGGTTATTTTTCCATGAAAATAAATTTGTTTTATTTAGTTCTTAGACCAAAAAGTAATATTGTCTTCAAGAACCAAACTACTTCTTTAAAAAGAATAAAAATATATATATGAGATTTCAGCCAGAGCTATGTAACTCATTTTCATCAGTGGAAAAAAAAAACAGAAAGGAAGGAACAGAAGTATTAGTGTGTCATATGCTACCTACATACTAATATAGGTGGGGTTATTAGTTGTAGCTGACATAGATGTGGGAAAAAGTACAGAACTTAATTTTTCTGAGTAACATCCACATATGAAAATTGCCCCCATGATGGGTTCAGAATTTTGACTTCCATCTATAACCAGAAACTTTCCATATTTTCCAAAGAAGTATTTTGCTAACTTGTAGCCAATCTCTTTGAAAATACTTAAGGTAGATTTGGTTATGTCTGTCTTCCCATAACTTCTTATAAGCAATTTTAAAAGGTTCTGCTTTAAAAAAGATCTTTTCAAATGTAGAAAGAACAGTGTGAAATGTGAATGACTGGCTTTTAATACAACAGTTGTGACAAAGAGGCAGTGGCTTTTGGAAACTGAATAAAGGGGTTAATACACATGCATCTGCATACTGCTGTTGGGTCCAATGCATAACATGTTTGACATTTGTTTAGTTCACTTGTTAGTCTAAAAAGAGTAGTATGTTATTCTCCCAAACCAGTTTATAATTTTTTTTTTTAGCAGTGAGCTCTTTTTACAACCATAGATACAGATAGATTTGATGGGGAAAAACAGAACATTTACTGGTACTTGCTCAAACTTCAAAGCTTAGCTCTTTGTTATTTGAACATCATATTTATCTGGTTCTAAAGGCATAAAAATGAAACACCCACTAACTGCCTAGGACACTCCTTAGTGCCTATCAAAACCCAACCTTTACCCTCCTCTGCACGAACGTGCTTAGGTGAATACTTTTATTAGCTTGTTGATACAAGTTATAGTTGGTTACACCCTTTCTTAATAAAACACACCCTTATTGTCTCCTGTTGCTTAAGAGCTCTAAACTTGGAACTGGGAGCTCTCTAATACAGATGGATCCTCCATTTAAATCTCCTAGGCAGTTTTGAATGGATATATGATGCATACCATCCATACACACAAGCATCCCTCTATTTGGTAGTCCTCCTTTGGGGGAGCGAGGAGAGCAAGTGTTGCCATGTCTTGTTCCTGGGTTCCCTATATTGCTCTTGGAGTAAGAGACTGTAAGTAATCTGTGCATTTTGTATTTCCCAGGGTGTTTCATGGCTTAATCAGGTTAGAGTTGACCAAAGAGAATGGAAAAGTTATAAGTGATTCGTTTTTAGATTATTTATGAATTTATTCTTAAATTGGCCCATGAATTTGTGTTTAGGTGTCTGGTTGTGCTCTAAATCTGGTTCTGATTTGGTTTTGACCCTTTAGGATTGAACAAAGGTAGACAGTTTAGCTCCCTGCCACCCCATTACAGTTCACATAGTTTTAAATCCAGAGTTTAACTGACTTTGTATATACTCTTCTGAATTGAGCAGAACCTTTGGATAGGATTTTTTATAATAAAGAACCATGGAGTTGAACACTAAGAAGTGAGGGTGTTTTATAATGTATTTGTGGGACATATTATATCATGTGGGGAAGAGCTTATAGTATGGAAGGTTAAGTGTGACATAGGCCTTAATGTATATATATTTTTAGCTTTTGGAGATTCAAATTTAGAAAATGAGAAATAGGTTTATTGGTTAGTAGCACAACTTCTTAAGCAGGTATATTAGTTCTAGACAATCTTAAGAAAGCCTCAGAACCAGAAAAACAGGCTGCTTTAGGTTGGAAAGGAGGTGTTACAGCAAAGGAGGTGGCCATAATCGCCATCCTTGGAATTTTGTGAAGCTAAAATCATTCTGAAAGCAACAAGAATAGTGGTTGTAATAATTGTTTCCAGGCTTAGGACCCCTGCATTTTGTTTTTTAAGTTGACCTGATGAACTACTAATTTCAGGAATAAACTGAATGTTTGCCAGCAGGAGTCACTCTAGGCCTCCTAATAAAAAGTTAGTAAATTAAACTGTTATCTTTAAAGCTCTCAAAGACTGAGGTGATTCTGTGATATCAGATGGTTTTAGGGAAATGCTGATGCTTTTGGTTAAATGTAGCAGCATTCACAGATCATCCCATATGCTTTCCTTTGTTCACCTTCGGTTCTTGGTTATTATTCCTTTCAAAATTGCCCCTTAATGCATTTTTTAAAGCAATGTATACAGGTTAAGGATAGCAGTATCTTAGTATTCTGCTCATTTTAGCTTTCTTAGGATGAAACAATTATACTCTGCATCATGTGCTTGAAATGAATAGACTCACATCTTTTCCACTGACTGTCGTTCATCCTAATCATGCAGAAGAAATCACTGGAGTGAGCCATATGTAGTTAGTGTGAAAGGAGATGTTAGCTCGTGCTTTTCAGAAAAGAATGGGTCCAGTGTGATGACAAACTGCAATATTTCAGCAATAGCCCTGAAATATAATAGTTTCCCAAGTGCACACAGGCTCAAGAAGTTAATTGTTCATTTATGTTTGATACTGGGATTGAAACATTGGATTAAAACCAATTAAATGTTCCTAGAAGCAACTGAAAAAGTTTCCTGATTTATGAATAGAACCATTGAAATGTTGCAGACACAATCCATGTAAAGTAATGAGGTGTTTTGTTTTTTTGGCAAAAGAACACAAATGGGCATAGGGAGTTCTTTTTTTAAAAACCTTCTCTTTAAAATCTCTTTTTGGATACAAGGTCAATAAAGTAACGTACACGGGGAGGAAGAAGTAATGGGAAATCTAGGGCTTCACTTCACAAGGAAAACAATCCCCCTCCCCCAGGTGAGCAGCACAATGAAAATACTCTGCTTATTCTATCAGGGTTACATTCCTGAACTTAAGTCAACATCCTAAGTTACAGAACTAAACATGCTCTGCCTCTGCTTAGCAACCACAAATCCTTCCTTCGCCAGTTGCATGTATTTTGGATGTGGCTTCTCAAGTACACATTCCTTTATTTCGATCAGCGCCCAGAGTTAGGAAACTAGCTTTACTTTCCCAAAGTGTGACACCACTTCAAGGTGCCCCCTCCTCTGCCATTCTGCACACCGCTGAAATGTTCGTTTCTTTTCAACCTCGACACCTAACAACCCGGAAGCGGGACGTCTGAAGCCCATGCGGCCCAGGGCTTTCGTCCCAGCTTTTGCGGGTGGCGAGGAGAGAAGCCCGCGGGGCCCGTGGCCCAGGGCTCGGGCAGCCGCGGCGGCGGCGGCTGCGCGGCCCAGGCCCAGGGCCACTTCCCGCGTCCCGGGGCCTTGCAGGCGCGGGCCGGGTGAGCGGCGCGCAGCTCAGCTCTTAGGACGCCCTCTAGCCCCGCCGGCGGCGCGCCGCGACCCCCCCCACTCCCCGCCCACCGGCGGCTGCGCGCACTGCACACTCGTCCGCCGCCGCCCGGCTCCTGCACGCCGCCGCCGCGCCGAGCGCCCGGGCCCGCGACGCCGCCCGCTGAGCGCCGGGCCGAGCTCACGCAGCCGCGGTCGGGCGGCCCCGCGGCGGCGGCGGGCGCGGGCGGCCTGGCCCGGGCCGGTTAAAGGGACGAGTTGCAAACACTTCAGGAAGTGACAAGTCGATTTCCTCCTCCCCGGGAGTCGCTCGGTACAAAGCGCTCGGCGCCGGCAGGAGAGCGTGCGCGCGGCGGGCAGCCGGGACGACTTGGCAAGAGCCGGAGGTGACGGCGCGGGGCCCTCGCCCGGAGCGCCCCGCCACGCACAGTAAGCGACCCAGGGCCGGCGGCGGCGACGGGGGGGCCGGCCCGGAGCGAGGTCTCTACCGTGTGCGTCCCGGCCACCGGCTGGAGGGAGCTCAGCTCGCGTGCACTGGGCTTGCCTTTTTTTTTTTTCTTTCCCCCTTTTTTTGCTAATGTTGCTTGTTTCCTTTTATTTCTGCCTTGTTTCGCGTTTGCATTAGGTCTAGTGGCTTCTTCGGGCGCTGAGTCTCGCCTGTGGTGCAGGCGTGAGACTTGTCAGAGAGCAGGCAGGAGGACGAGCCAGCCTGGCCGCTGCGGAAAAGTCTACGTTCCCCGGCCGGGCGGGCGGGCGTGGGGACGGCTGCGCCCGGGGGTGTCCTCGTAGCGTTTTGGTCTGGAGCCCAGGCTTGCCGCAGCGGCGTAGGCGCCGAGCCCCGAGCCCGGGGAGCCAGGCGGCCCCGCTCGCCCCGAAGTTCTCGCATCATTTGCAGACAACTCTTTTGTTCACGGAAGTTTGCACCCGCCACCCCCGGGATGCGGACGCGAGCCGGCGGGCTCCGCGGCTGCTGGGCTGGCTGGCGGTCGCGGAGGGGGTGAGGGGGAGTTGCGTCCTGGGCAGGGGAAGCCCGCGGGGTGGCCCCGGCCGGGGCTTAGGGAGTGGGGGGCGCCCGCGCCGGCGTGGCTTTTGCACATGGCGAGAAGGGCCGTCCGTCACAGGCACACTGGTTGAGTCACATTTTTGCCTGTCCTGGATTTGCATGCCCGTGGGAGTCAGGTTCCCGGCTCAGGGTTTCTCTTGGTGGGGTGGGAACGAAGGAAGCGAGGGCACCCAGAATTCAAGGAGGCTCTGCGATTTGCGTTGCCCCAAGTGTCTTCTCGGGCACCCCCACTCTCCAACCCCAGCCTTCCACCCCCGACCGTGGACTTGCGAACAATGCTTGTGGTGCGGGACAGGGCACCAGAGCATCGACAAATCGCGCGGACAGGCTTGCTGGAGTCCCTCGCTTTCGGACGCCCCCTGAAGCCGAGCTCCCTCCATCTGACTGCCGGGGTTCATTAACACGTACTGTACTTAGTACGACGGTGAACAAAGAAAAGCTCTTTGCAGCATTTGATGAATGGGATTCTGCCTCCTATAGGCCACACTCTGAGTCTTCCATACGGTACATTTTCCGGACTCGGTGGTGTTGGGGAAGTGGCCCCCTTGGTCGGTTGCATTACGGGTTGAGGATCCTGGGTTGGGTATTTGTGCCGCTGCCGCCGGGCTCGCCTTGCAGGAGCGGGTGCAGATGGAGCCGGCTGACGGTTGTTCAACAGGAACAAATGTTTGTTGAATTGTTGGATAGTGGAGAAAAGGCACTGTTTCCTACTGACTGCTGCAGGAGTTGGAATGGCATTGTTTATTGGCCTGGGAAGCCAGGCAAGCGTCTTGTGCTGCTTACAACATATTAACTGACTTCCAAATGACATGCTAGCATATGTGTTTCCCAGCAGTCCCCACCGGCTGGCAGGGGGATCCCTCCTTGCTCCAGATCCTGGACTTTGTTAAAAGATGCCACCTGGTTTGAGGACTTGGGAAAGAATGGTGTCAGCTGACCAGGTGAAACTCACTGTTCCTTATTAGTCCATATTTTGGTTTCATTTTAATTTATCCACTTAACAGTAACTTATCTCAGTTACAGTTTTGATACTGAATTGCAGGTTTGCAGGGATTTTTCCCGTTCTCTCTTCTTAGCTTTGGACTACATAAATGGAAAACAGCTACTTGTCCCATTTGATTGGCCCCTTTTAGTGGGAAGTTTGGGTCTTATATTAGGATTGGTAGCCTTTGACTCTGTGTCTGCACCTGGCTAGGATCTGGGTGCTATCACCCATCATTCGACATGGGATTGTGCTGATCCAGCTTTCAGGGTGCTGTTCCAGGTTACAGAACTAAGGAGAGGCTCTGTGAAGGCCTGCATTTTTCTCCCAAATCCTCCTTCAGAGAACAAGGTGATTTTAAGACCAGTTCACATAATTTTGCCCAAGGATGACTTGTTTTCCCCTAAGAAGGTGAGATTGATACGCAGTTGTTTTAACATCAAATATACGTTTTTAAATAAAAGCTAGTAGTATCATTGCTGCAGAAGTGGACTTGAATGTTAGAATTCTTTCAGTACAAAGTAGGACATCACACTGTTTTGGTTGATAATGTTTTTAATCATTTTCTCCCTTTTTTCAACTTAGGGTGTTGCACATAATAGCATTTTGGAAGTTCATAAAGTTCTTTTGGAAAGAGCTTTAAGATATACCTTATTGTCATCATGGTGGCTATACTTAATTGACATTTTACAGGAAGCCCTGGTATTATTTCTTGGGCTCTTTCTCGCTCCATTTTTTAGTCTTTTTAGTCCCCCCTCTTGATTCCTTCACTATCCCTGGGCCTGCCTATTCCCCTAGTTTTGTGGAAACCTAGTGGGCTGGGTGCCTTTTAAGAGGGTCCAGTGAACAAGCGCCTGACCCACTATGGAAGCACAGGAAAGGCCAGCCAACTCTCCTCATCTCAGGAGGCTGGAGAGGAGAGAGCTGGGTTTAAATACTGGAAGGTGGCAGCAGGGGACGCTGTGGAGCAGCGTGGTATCTGCAGAGCTCTTTGAAGAAGCACACCTGTCTCACCCACTACTTGATGCCATAGGCACTGAAGACTGAGTGCTGGGCCCACCTTTGGATCATTCAGTTGATGTTTTATCTGGGCAGTGTGATGTTCTGGCGTTGAGTTGCACACTGTATGGAAAACTTTTTGTTCTTGCCCTTAAAAAAAACGTAATAAGCAAATGCCCCTATCAGCACAACCCCCGTCATTACCACCACCACACACACCTCTCTAATGTGTAATAAAAGAAACCTGCAGGCATAATTTGTTATGTAATATGCTGATAATACAAGTTTCGGTTTTAGATGGAAACCAGATGTGGAGGGGCTCTAATTGATCCAGCAAAGGGGAAACTTTAATAGATTAACTGGTCTTTGCAAACCCCAGTGGTGGTTTGTTTTTGTTTTTAACTCGAGGGGAGAATCCCAAACTCAGAGCTTTTCTGAGGTTTTTGCCTCGAAGCTTCTGCTGTGCTGCAGCTGTCCTTTTTGTCAGACTCTTCCTCTCTTGAAAGAACCAGTTCGTTGCCAAACCGGAGCACATGGCTGGGTCTGGCAGAGCTCAGTGAAGCTTAGCTCTGCTGGGCTCCACCACTTCTCCTCCTCCTCCTTCTCACCTTGTCCACCTGGTATCTTCATCTCCACCCTACAAAACAGGGCCTGGCTGAGGGTCTTGGGTGCTGCGAGGAATGTTGACTGGTCTCCCTCAACTCCTTCCTGAAACCTCCCATCATCCAGAGTTTCTGTTTAAACTTGTCCAATGAATACACTTTCCAAAATTTTTGACTCTCCTTCTCTGATTAATTTCTCTGTTTGTTTCCTGCCTAACTTTATGAGGGTTCTTTCTACATGGTTGAGTCACCTTTATTATGGCCTAAGGTTGGGGACTGCACTGTAATAGCTGACCCCATTAACAGCAGTTTCATTGCTTGCCGGGATGTGAACTTTGGAAACAGACTCAGAGGCTTAGATATGCTGATTTGCCCTGAGACTTGCTTAGAAATTTTTGTTTTAGTGCAGTTTACATTAACATGATTAATGACCAAGCCACTGAAACGTCTATATTCAAAAGCAATTTACCGTTCCCTAGGGTTCTTATGGTGAAGTATTTTTCTTCGCCAAACAACTTTGTTTTAAGGTAACTTCTTTGATGCTTAATGCAAACCTCCTGTGCATGTGGTTTTGGCTCAAGGTTTGGGCTTTGTAAATTGCAGGTTATGGTTTTGGTATTGCCTGTCTTAACCCTATCGAACTTGGGTCAGGGAGAACCCAGGTTCTTGTCTAAGAAAGTTCTTTGAGGTCCTGAGCAGCAGTTAGTGCTGTGTTGGTTAGGATGGGAGGAAATATTCCAGAGGAAACTTGGCTTCAGGGTGTCTTGTCTTGGAGGGATGCAAGGAGGCTGGAGCTGAGGATGAGATTTACCCCCCTTGCAGTGATTGGAGATACTTGAGCTTTTCTGGAAAACTAGAGACGTCCTTGGTTTTTGTTTTTGTTTTTTTTGTTAAATGTGAGTTGATTTGAGAGGGGGAATGCTGATGGGTGGGTCTGAAAGCAGCTTTAGGAACCCGTGAAAATAAAAACACATTTGAAGGACTCTGGAAGGTTTTGCATTTCAAAGGGTCTACCTTGTAGAATTTCACATCACGTCAGGGGTTACAGAGAAGTGTGACAGGCACCCTGGCTTCTTTAATGGTTCTCCCTCTCTCCTGCTGTGGGGGCTGCACAGGGAAGCTGCCTTGTGCATGGGGGATGGGGGCAGCTTGGCCAGACCATGCAGAAATATCATGGAAACCACAGTGCTTCTTAGGCATCTGCGAGTCTCTGGAGGGACTTTCTCCATGGTGCCACTCTCAGGAGGGTGAAAGCAAATCATGTTGGTAAACAGCCCATCTGACCCCAGAATGCAGTGGCAGCTAACTCCTGACTTCTCCATTCGCTGTTTTTGTTCTCTTATTAAACAAAGAAACAGATTCTTCTCCTACGCTGGTATAATGTGGCTCCCAAGTATTTAGCTGAAATGGGTGCAGATTTTTGGAAGCATGATAGCAGCACACACTGGTTGTTGAAGGCCCACCCTGGGCCAGTGGCTTTGTATACATTCTAATTCTCAAAGCAAGCTGGCAGTTATGGCTGAGGCTCAGAGAGGACAAGTAACTGGCCCAAGACCACACAGCTGGAAGGCAGAGAAGCCAGTAGCTCTGTCGGGGTCTGTCTGGTTTTAGAGCCTGCTTGCTTTCCATACACCAGCCTATCAGTTGGTGTATTCAGGAGATAGAGACTCTGGGTTCTGTTGTATCTCAAAGCATAAATTTTGTTTAGTCTTGTTAACACCACAGGGAAACTTAGAAATTTCAACTGCCTTTCCTCTTCTCTCTCCCCTCCCTTTCCTATGGCTTCTTTTTTATTTTTATTTTTTTCCTGGAGTGATTGAATTCTATATTTACTGTAGGACTAAAGGCAGTGCCTCAGTTGAGAAGACTGAAATGTTTTGCTTCAACCTTACGAAAGACAGATTCACAAGAAAATATAATTACTTCCAATGACCTTCTGGGGGAAACAGGAAATAAATCTGGCAGCCCACTAGAAGCATCACCATTTAGTCAGATTCCATTTTCCATTCAAAGAGATTGTTAAAGGGTTTCCAATATTTTTTTTTCTTCATTTGTAATTCAGATGTCTCAAAGTAAATTATGTCGTGGTGCTTGCCACTCCAGGTTTGTACAATATCACATTTTGTTTACATGCCTAAAGTAATCAAATAACTAAACACAATTGAACATCTTCCAGCATGCAGGAACTTGGTATGCCCCAGCCAGGGCTGAGCAGTGGCTTTGCATTCTATCTCAGACGTGTGTGTATTGGTGGGCAGTAAAGTAAAGTAAAAATCTCTAGCAAGGTCTACCTGACTGGTTATGCTGTTTTCTCCGTTCCTAAAGAGTTTGTGGGAGAGGGCTGAGTCCCCTGTGCTCTGAATTTCTAGAAGCAAGAACAGTGGTTCTGAACCTTGGCTGTACATTAAAGTCACCTGGCAAGGTTTAAAAAGAAAAACCCTAGATGCTCAGGTTGCATTCGGGACCAATTATAGCACAATCTTGGAGAGGGGGCAGGACCTATGCATTGGTATTTCTAAAAGTTCCTGAGGTTTTTTTTTTTTTTTAATTTATTTCAGCATATTATGGGGGTACAAATATTTAGGTTACGTATATTGCCTTTGCCCCACCTGAGTCAGAGTTTCCAGTGTGTCCATCTCCCTAAAAGTTCCTGAGTTGATTCTATTGTGCCTCCAAGACTGAGGAATGAGGGCTGAAATAGACCGCACACATACCTAGCTTCCCTTTGCAGGAGATTAGGGGCCTTTCTGTTCAGGAGTGGAGCAAGCCTGTTGAAATTTTCTGCTGTTGCCATGTCTTAATAAAGGAGGATCTGAAAGGCACCCACCCGGGGGTGAAGTGTCTGCTGTGAATGTCTTCCTGGTTAATTCCTGTTTCTGCTAAGCCAGGACTTAGGTGGACCTACCTGAACAGGATTCAGAATAGTCCTCTTAAGCTACTGCCTTCTTTCATATTGAAGAGGGTGGCTGTTATTCAGGCTGTAGCTTCAGGGCAGTTCTCATGCAGGCCCTGCAACCACTGTCCTGGTGGCCTTGTTCCTTCTGGAGATTTGGCACATGGTATTCCTCTGGAGTTCAGGGGAGGGAAGATATGGTTTGGGTCCAGGGCACATCTTGGCAATTCTCAGCAGTAGGTCTTTTCACCTGGGTTTGCAGTGACTGTCACACTGTTAGCCACCCAGTTGTACCTGACAACTTAGAACCTATCTTCCTACAAACATACTTGGGGATTATGTTTATTTTATTTATGATTATTTATTTTTTGAAACAGGGTCTCATTCTGTCACTCAGGCTGAAGTGCAATGACATGATCATAGTTTACTGTAGCATCAAACTCCTGGGTTCAAGTGATCCTCCCGCCTCCCCAAATGCTGCGACTATAGGTGTGAGCCACTGTGCCTGGCTAGAATTGTGTTTAGAATGGCCAGGCGCCTTGGAGAATGAGAGCTTCCTCCCATGGGCTGCTGATCTAAGCTTCTGGAAGAGAGATCCAGCCATAAAGAGGTGAAGTAAATCTCTCAAGGTCATATAGCTAGTGCTCAGAGGGGCACACCTGTCCTTTTGCTGCTTTTTCGCAGTGTGGGACCTTAGTCCTGCTTGCAGGACAGTCTGCTTCAGCATAGACCAGCAGGACAACTTCATCATTGTTCAGAGTTCTTTAGCCAAGCGGAACATGCTGTCAGTCACTCTTTTTCCCTGCTGGTCCCAGTAGAAAGTGCTGAAACCTTGTGAAGTTAAGCTTGATGAAAAGGGTTTTGGCGTTTTTGACAAAAGTTCGTCAATCTGCTCTTCCTTGCCTTGGTAGTGAGTAAATAAGAGCTCTTTCCTCCTGCCAGAAGTTGGGTTTGGGCCTAGTGAGGGGAGCAGGGAATGGTTATTTTCTCCAGGCCTGTTATTTCCACATTCATTCAGCACACATTGATCAGGTACCTGCTGAGTGTCCGATGTAGAGCTGGACACTTTACTTCATTAGTTCATTTAATCATCAGCACAATCTATGGCTAAGCAACTAGCCTGATTTTATTGCTAAAGACGTTGCTGTGCAGAGGAATTCCTTGCCCTCAGTAAGAGGGGCACTTGGGATTGAACTTGGCCTGGCTGACCTCAGGCTTACATTCTTTCTTTCCACTGTGCTAAACTTCTCCATCAGTGCTCACTACAGTGCAGAGGACACAGTTCCTGCTGTAAGAACGTGTGTCACCCTGCTGCTTCTAGGAGGGGGCTTGGATGGCCACGTGGTGGGGCCTGCTGGGTGGGCCTTTGAGCTCCTGGAGACCTAGGCCTGTCTGGGGCCTCTGTGTGTCCTGACAGCTCAAGCACTGCCTGCACAGAGGAGGTGGCTTGTGCGGGTTCTAGCTGCTGCTGCCTGCCTGTCTTCCTCACTCCATGGAGGCCACCCTCCCTCCCAGGCCGCCCTCTGGCTGCAGCGTGAAGCACCCTGACAGACAAAGCCCAGCTGGGAGAGGCCTGGGCTGAGCCTGGAATTCCCCTTGCTGTGGCATTCGTGTTGGCCAGGGGCCTGGGAGCCGAGGGAGGCTCTTGCTGGCTAGGAACAGCCTCTCTGGGTGCTTGGAGGTGGAAAGACAACGTCCTCTGCAGATGGCAGCCTCCGTGCTCTGGGTGAGCAGAGGGAGCCGGTCTCCTGGGGCTAGAGGAAAGGGGGTGTCTGTGGTTCCAAGTCTCCAGAAAGGGTGTAGAATGCAGGGACTCCCTTTGTCCTGGGGGCTGGGCTGGGGAACTACCCACCCATGGAATCTTTGGCAGACAAATAATTGAATTTCCCAGATATAAGGTAATAGGCACAGTACTCCTTATTTGCTGGCCTAATTTGCCCTGTGATCCTCTCTGGGCCTTGGATTTCTTACCTTGCTAGTCTTACCTCCTAGCGTTTTTTTGAGGATTGGTTAAGAAGCCCCTTGCAAGGGGTGTGTTGCCATGCAGAGGAATGCCAGCTAGGAAATGAGTCTGTCCAGACAGGCAGAAGTTCTGCCATGAAGCCCAGGGTGCTTCATGAAGCCAAGCTGCGTGCCAGTGAGGGGCTGTTTGGCATCACAGAGGATCTTTGGATACAGTGTAGGTGAAACCCAGTTCTGCATCATTGAGGGCAAAGGCAGCATTCAGCCCTGGAATCAGAGTGCCTGGGTTCAAATCCCAGATCTGCCCTTTTTTGATTCTGTGCCTTTTAGCAGCAACTGTCTCTTCCAGTCTGGGCTCCCTCATCTGGAATATGGGAATGCTGGCAGCACCCAGCCTGTGTGTTTGGGATCCTGAGTTAGAGTATGGGTGGATATCCTTAGAGTCCAGCAAATGTTAGTGAGCGTCTTGTGCAACCTGTGGCAGGCATGTGCTGATGTGAGGACAGATGGTGGGCTGGAAGGCTGGAGGTTGGCCAGTTGCCCTCATGGGCTCCGTGGTGACAAGACCAGGAGAGAACAGAGGAGATTAAAACTTGAGCTGGGCTCAGCTGGCCAGGTCAGACTTGGGTAGATGGAGCCTTTGCTCTCCCAGTATTCTCTGTCCTCGGATAGTTTAGGGTTTTTTCAGGAGGAAGGATTGAAATTATGCATTACAGTTTAATTGGCAGTGTGTCTGTTAACAAACGTTAAGATTGGTGAAATTTTTAAGCTATCTTTTTAGGAAGCTAAATCTCTATTTACCCAAAGAGATTAGTTTGGTCCTAAACATAGGAAATTAACATGCCATGATATGGCCTTATGGTCTTGGCTTGCTCTGACTGACACCTTTTGTGAACTAAATCTCTGGAAACCTCAGTGGCTGCACCCCTGTCTGGACTGAATGAGGGGTCCTTCGACCACCTTTCAGCTTCTCTTTAGATTCTTTGCAGCTCACATCTTTGTTTTGCATCTTCTTTCAAGTTGGGGAGCTCCTGTGGACAACTGTAGCCAGCGTCCTCTTGGTGCAGGTTATATGATTGTAGCTGCAGCACTCGCCCCAGCTTGGCCTGAGGTGTGATTCTGGCTGCTTTCAGAACTCTCCACCAGCTGAACATGACCTCATTCTCTCCAGGAGCAAGAACTCATCTAAGCTCCTCAAAACTTCTCAAACGAGCTCTCAATAGAGAGAGGGCATGTCACCTTCCCAGTGGTGTCTGGGCTTCTTGTGGTGCAGGCCTGATTCCTGAAGCTTCTGTTCCCTGGGTCTTGTGAGTGCACACCTCATCAGCCCCAGCCTGGCATCCTGTAGAGTGGACAGGGTTGACAATCTTGACACGTGAGATTTTCTGCTGTACCTTGGGCAGCTTTGGGGGAGACCCCTTGGTATAGGCGTATGAAGACTTAGTGTTATTTACTGGGTACCAGGAGGGGCCCTGACTCCAAGCTATGGCAGCCCCTCCCCTCAGGGGCTGGCCTTAGAGATTCCTCTCCAGAAGACCTGCCAAGGTGGCTGGCATGGGTGGCCTTCACAATTAGATCATGAAGCTTTGTGACTGAGGACTGCAGAAGGGAGGTCACTGAGGTGTCTGGGCTGCCTCTGGCCTCTCGTGGATATGACAGAACTCACCTGCCAGGTAGAGTATATTTTCCTAATGGCTGTGACCTCTTCAGGTATGTTACTGTTTCTGTGATGAGCACAGAACACACCTGCCATGGTCATGGTCCCCTAGGACTAATCAGTTCAATCAGTATCTAATAAACATCTACTGTGTGTGTCAGATGCTTCATCAGGCCCTAAGGAAAACAGAGATGAGTATACCAGATCCTTGTTTCTAAGGAGCTCGTAGGCTTATGTTATGGATAGTTAGACTGTACTTTGAGTTCTGACTGTGTGCCAGGTACAGTATAATAAATTAATGAAGAGATATTTACAAAAGGTCCTGGTGAGTCACACAGTCCTGTGGAAGTCATAGGAAGGTCACTTAAACTGAGCTGAAGGGAGTAGGGCAGGGAAGGCTTCCTAGAGGAGGTGGTGGCTGACAGTCTTGAGGAATGAGCAGGATTTTAGACAGAGGAAGAATAGGGAGGAGGAGCTATTCCAGACCAAGAGAGCAGCATTCACCAAGGCGCAACAGCATGGGACTCTCTTGGGATGGGATGTCTAGGGGACCTGGGTGCCTGGGTGGGAAGAAGGCAGGTAGGCTGGTCAAGGTCAGGGTGGCAGTGGAGTGCAAGGCGAAGTAGTCTAGACTTTAACCCTGAAGGGCTGGAAGCTGGGGAATGAGCTGCTGATGCCTGCAAGTTTGAAGGCCTGGCGTCTGGGGAGTGACAGTGCAGATGGGGTTTGGAGCAGTGTGGAGGCCACTGTTTAACCTAGGAGAGAATGGGCATGGACTGGCTAAGGGCCAGGGTGAGCAGCGATGGTTCCATCATCCAGCTGAATGCTGGTGAGGGAGCAGAAGACAGAAGGGTTCAGTCTTTTTAAGTTGTCCTCACTGGGGCCACCTCCTTGGGGACACTGCCCAGGGACCCAGCCTTTTGACTTTTGAGTGACGTGGGAGGGGCATGAGACTAGCACCTGCGAGACAGAATTTTAATCAAGTGCTGTCTTGGCCAGAGTGATGTGGTTTTTATTTACTTTTAGTTCAGGAGGGCACTTGGGATTCCCAAGAACTTCCAGCATTGCTTGCCTATGCCTGCACTGGAATGAAAGAAGTCAAAAGGAACAAAATGTTTTGGCATGGTGTGAGTTAAAAAAAAAATCTGATTCAGTGTAAAACTAGCTTTTTTTTTTCTTTAAAGGGGAAAAAAGCATGTAACCATGTTGGTGTGATTGAAAAAGGAGCCTTGGTGCCCCGTGGGCTCTGTCTAGTGTGTTCTCACCAGTGTTCTCAAATGCTGGGGGAAGTTGCTGATACAGACTCTCAAGAATGGCGGGCCTGAGTCACCTGACTCCTGGCGGCCAGCACGCCGGAGGCCTCCACTACCCTCAGATGCCAGCCCAGATTCCAGGACCCATTGACTGTGTGGCATGTGACTTAGGCCCAGAGGGGGAGAATTAAGGAAAATATGAACCTATGAAGAAGAGGCAGGACTGCAGTTCAGCAGCCCATTTCAGTTATTTGGGTGTCTTTGCCAAGACTGGTAGGGTTTTGCTCATCAGCATTTACTCCTGAAGAGAGAAGTAAGGAAGTTAGCTGCAAATGGTCTTAATTTTGGCAGTAAACCTTCCTGTTCATCTGATTCTCAGGGACATTAGCAAATGTCTTCACCTATTAGAAAAAAAAGTAAAAGAGAGAACTGGCCTGGTTGAGTCTAAATAGGCCAAAAGTTGAGTGGCAAACAGGAGTAGAAGGGTAATATAGCCAGAAATAGGAGCTGAGATCACGTGGAGACCAGAACCCAGGCTGCTGAGGTCATGTGTGGTAGTCCACAGGTGAATGAGTTCTAACTTGCCTTGGGAAAAGAAAAAGGTGTTTTTTTTTAGTGCATGAGGTTTAGGCAGGTCCGTGTGTATTACAGAAACGACTTTAGGAAGTCATTGTTCTGAGACACAGTGTAGTGACACAGAGGCCTCACACTCTGCCATGTGGGAGTATGGCCAGCATGGTGTCTGCTGTTTACCTGAGGTGCTCCCTGGGCCTGCTCGCTCCCTCCTCGACCTCAAACCAGTGTGAAAATGCCTGGCCAGGCCCTTCCCCTGTACTTGTGAGAGGACAACTGGACACACCTGGTCCTGTCCACGGTGTGGGTAGATGACTGGAGCCTGCAGGGGGACCAGGTGATGTCCCTCTTGGGAGGCAGTGACTGCTATGGCCAGGCTTTGGGTACTCTTAGAGACAGAGGGCTGAATTTTCAGCCCTAAGCTTCAGCAAATGTGAGAGCTGGAGCCCACATACTCGCTCCCTGGGTGGCTGGTTGCCCATTTCTGATTTGGCCTTGGCTCAGTTTTTGGTGTCTCCTCCACCCCCAATTTGCTGCTGATTCCAGCACGGTGGCACAGTCAGTGGTATCCCAGGGTCCTGGAGGAGAAGACAGCAGTCCTGAGTGCCCTCTTCTTTGCTCAGGGCTTATCCTGGCAGACTCAACTGAGGAGATGGGGGGAAGCCCTGGAGAGAGCCATCTTCATGCTCAGTGGAGGAAGTGGAGGAAGTAGAGCCATCTTCCTGCCCAGTGGAGGAAGAAACATGCCATGTTCAGTCTGTGTTTGAGCTGGGTCTTCTCATGTGAAGCTCTGTACAACTCTGGAAGGAACTGCAGAGACCCTCTCTGTGGCCCCATCACCAAGGTTGGGGAAGGGTTTT
Source organism: Microcebus murinus (assembly GCF_040939455.1). Lineage (NCBI taxonomy): Eukaryota > Metazoa > Chordata > Mammalia > Primates > Cheirogaleidae > Microcebus > Microcebus murinus. Next base: position 6,610,220 of record NC_134117.1, read on the forward strand.
CCAATTTCAGAGGTGATGTCTGAAAGGGCCATCACCAGAATGTCATATGGCTCTCCAGCAGGCCACACGTCATTGTACCCCTACCTGGCAGAGGAGAGCCACCTTGTGAGGGATGCTTCTGTGGTTACTGGTGGTGACATGGGCTCTAGAACAGCATCCAGAACAGGAACTAGAGCCCTTAAGAAATTGTTGACTTTGTTTCTTAATGATTTCCTTTACAAAAGAAGCCTCTTACAGTACAAGGCAGTACAAACGAGCCCAGACAGTTGGGCAGATCTTGAATAGGGCCGACGTCAGTTGGAAAAGCCTGAGAGAAGAGAAAGTAAGGCACAGAACCAGGAAAGAGCAGTCCTGGGTTCTAGTCCTGCCACTTAATTGTATTTGAACCAGCTACTTCACTTCCCCGAGTTGTGATCTTTTTCCTCATCTGTAGACTGGGAATAAAATAGTGCCTCCTGCACCAGATAGGAGGAATAAATAGGATAGTGTGAATCAAAGCAACCAGTACTTTCCAGTTTTCATTCACCCAGCAAGCACTTTTTGAATGCCCACTGTGTGTTAGGCTTCTTATTTAATTCTGATAACTACCCTGAGAAGTGAATACTATTATTCTCTTTCTATAGATGAAGAATTTAAGGTTCTATAAGATAAAGATGCCCAAGGTCATCCACTGATGGGCAGTAGTTCTGAGGTTTGAACTCCCAACTTTATATTCTGTATCCAGGGTTGGCAGATTATAGCCAGATAATCAAATCTGTCCCAGTGCCTACTTTTGTAAATAAAGTTTTATTGGAACATAGCCATACCCAATTGTGTACATCCTGTCTACGGCTGCCTTCATGCTATAACAGCAGAGTTTATAGACCATATGGTTTACAAAGCCTAAGACATTTACTACCTGGCTCTTTGTAGAAAAAAATGTACTGACTTATTTTCTACATGAATACTCTGTACTCTAGACTTGGGCTGTTCAATATGGAGCTCTAGCCACATGTAGCTATTTAAATTAATTAGAGTTAAATGAAATGAAACTTTAGTTCTTCAGTTGCACTAGCCACATCCCAAGTGCTTAATGGCCACATATGGCTGTTGACCTTCACATTGGACAACACAGACCCAGAACATTGCTATCATTGCAGAATGTTCCATGGGGTCAGAGTACGCTAGACTGTCTCCCCAGGTATGGGGAATCCAAATCAGGGAGAACCAAAAGTGCAGAGGAGGTGTTTGGGTACAAGAAAAAGAACACTGGGCCTTCCCACCCCCAAAACTCAGCATTGAATATTAGTTCATTGACTCTAAGATGGTGGAGAAGCATCTGCTGTGGTGAGGGGACCTGGGCCTGAAGTGCAGAGGCTGCTCCCAGACCTTCTGTATGACCAAGGGTAGGCCCTGTGCTGCCCCTCCAGCTTGGGACCCCAGCTGCTGGCTCAGCCTCATCAGCTCTGCCATGTCCAGCCCCGTATGGGTGTGTGTGCTGAGCTCTGTGGAAATCACTTTCCTGTGTTCACCTTGTGCTCTGTTCTGGACCATCTGGACCTGACAGGTTACACTGTTGTTCCTGCTGTGCTGGGATGGAAAAATTTGTTATGACAAAATGACCATGTTTTCCATGGGCCACAGATAAGGAACAACTTTATTCATTAAAAATGGTGGCTACTGTGTGTCATGAGGAAGAAGATGAATTTCAGGTCACTCAGCTAGCTAATATTTTGTGGCTTTCTCCTTAAAATGCTGTCAACTGCAAATGATGCAGTCTGTTGAGTAGCCTGGTGGCTGCACTGTGACCTTTGTCTTGCTTGGTCCAAATATGCTCTGAGTAGGAATCTCTTTGGGAAGCTAATTAGGGGCAGAGTCATTCTGAGGTATGAAGACAAATGTAGAGAGCAGGGATTTTCAGTTTGTTGGACTCAGGCATAAATGCATCAGGGCCGGAAGCAGCTACCCTACGTTTGTGAACACTGATGGACTCTTGATGTGGGGAAAAGCTGCGTGGCTGGTCACTACGGGGCTGGTTGTGATCCCGGGCTGTCTGCACTGGAGTCTGTAAGATGTGGTGTGTTGTCTGGAGTTTGGTCCACGCCTCCTCTTGGGAATGGCTGGGATGTCCCTGTTGGGTGTGCATGGGTATGGTCTGCACAAATCTTCACAGCTTAGACAATGCCCACTCCCTTTGTACTCAGGATGCAAACATTTATAGAATAGAAGAATAAGATACCAGGAAGACTTTTCAGGACCTTCGGCAAGAGTGAAAAAAGGAGAAAACCAGATAAGTATTTGGGGATGGATACGCTTGAAGCTCTTACTCGAGGGGGTTGGGGGGGCATGGGCAATAATATGTAACCTTAACACTTGTACCCCCATAATCTGCTAAAATAAAAATAAATAAAGAAAAAGAAAAAAAGAAAGAAAACCAGATAAGTAAGCCTCATAAACTTAGTCCTAGAATAATTGTATGAAAGAAGTGCCTACTAAGGAGGAAGTTGGGTTTAAGAGGTGGTACATGAAAAGTTTTCCCCTACATGCTTTAAAAGGGAAAAGAATAGCCCTGGAAGGCTGAGCTTGATTACGCACCGCCTTCCCATCTCACTGCTGCTTTGACACTCTGCTTGCCTCTCACCAGCCACTCCCAGAATCGTCTCCTGTGTTGTCCTCCTTTAGCCAGTAGAGCGGTGAGCTCATGGCCAACTGGGCTCTGCCCAAATTGTTCACTGGTGTCCCAGCGCTCAGAAAGGAGGACTAATTGCATGGGACAGAGAGAACCTTGGTACAAGTAAACTAACAATGGAAATTACCTGTTTTTTACTTAGAGCTGGCATTTGTTAAGCACCTACCATGCGCCAAGCACTGTGCATATATTGTCTCATCTGATTGTTGCACAGTGGCTGGGTAATCAGCCCTACTTCACATGGAAGGAACTGAGAGTGTGGGGCACTAGATTCCTCTGCTCCAAAGCCAGTCTCTCCTCAACACTCCGTTTTAAACCCCAGACAGGCACCATGTTGCTGTTTGAAAGAGAAATCTCTTGCTCTTTGTATGAGTTCCCTGATCACATTTTTATTATGGCCTGCGGCAGAGAAATAGGTTGCTCTCTGTGGGGTGACATTTAAGAAAACCAACTCCATCGAGCTTTCCCTTTGAATGTGTTGTTAGGGTACAAGAAGTCTTTGTTTGTCCTGGGCTATTTTGAAATAAAAGGCAGGAAACTCCCCTTCGTTTCTATATCTTGCATAGAAGTCATCAAAACAGAATTCTCTGTTCTGTGTGGTAGTCATGATTGAGGAAGCAGCTGTTCTGTTCGTGATGACCCAACCAAAGCCAGCAGTGTGGAGGCGGCAGGGATCCAGAATCGTCTGTTCCATCTGCTGGGTTTCCTTGCATTTGTTAAAAGTATTTGGCATGGAAACTCTTTCCCTTCCCCACTGTGCCTCATGGGAAAGGCCAGAAGGGGGCTCTGCTGGTGAGGGCAGGGCAGACCCCAGCCCCACTCTACTCCAGACAGTGGCATGGCCTGCTCTGTGGAATGGGTGGCACAGCCTCCTGTGGGGCCAGGCTGAACAAATGAACCCGGTCCACCATCTCTCCAAGCATGTGGTTGGGAAGGCAGGCCTACGCTGTTTGTGATTGGGAATTTTAAGGGTCTTTTTTGTTGTGTGTAGAATTTCACAGTCTGAGCTTTCTAGTCATTTTTAGGCCTCTAGCTAACTCAGCATGAGCTGATGAATATGCATGACTGTGGATCTCTAAGGCCAAGTGAGTTTGCTTGGCTTTTCAAACCATGATGAAAACTTAGTTGTCCAAGTGTTTCTGGGGGTCCGATAGCATCATGCAGACCAGAGATTGCACACTGGTGGTCTGGGGACCGAATGTGGTCCTTAGACATGATGTGTTTCGCTCACATATATTTTGTAAATTTTTGAATTTCTTGACAACACTTAAAAATCAGGGGATTGTACAAAGAAGGCTTAACAAGCCAGAAGATTTTTACTATTAGCCTGGACCCTCTTTCCCAAACAACCCTGTAATAGTAGCTGTAGCCAGAGCTGTCTGCCGTGGACTGGGCATGTCTTCTGCACATCATCATCACAGTTCCTACCCAGTGTGCTTCATGCGGTTATGTACCCTGCTTGGCCCTGGAAGGCATTTTGAGTTTGAGATCCTTGGAATGGATAAGACATTTAGAAGACAGATTCAGATTTTCTGGCTCTCCAGGTTATTTGGCTCAAGGTGAGCCATAGTGAATGGCAGTGATTAGTAGAAATGCCCAGGCTGCTGTTTGCAGTGCTCAAGGTCATTGCCTCCATAATCCTGCTCACTGTTTCACCTGCAGGTAAACTCGCAAAGATAAGCCGATACTTAGGGAAAATGCTCCCACAGTAACTGCTAATAGGAACTCTGGAAGTACCAACATGCCTCTTAAGTCTTGGAAGCATGCAACAGTCTCAGCGCAGGGGCCCTCCACCCCCTGGACTGCCCTGTGATGCCAAGTCACCTGGAGATTCTTTTTGCCGCCTTTCCCCCTCCTCTGAAAGTCACTTAGGTGCTTCACTCTGTTTAATCTTCTTATCTAAAAGTGCCTTCCTGATTTTAATAGATGCTGCGTTGTCTTTTTTTAAAATAAAGATTTAAGCTTTAAATTCTCTTGACAGGCAGTCTAGCTGTCATGTACCAAGTAGATAACTTCTGTTGGTGTTAAAAATTTCTTAAGGTAAATGAAAACATGCTTCTCAGAGTCTTCTAGCTTATTCTTTCAACAGAGGCTCAGCAAAGCAAGTTGGAATAAAAACAAAGATTCTCCAAATGGTAATTTATATTTTTTCCAAGAAATGAGTTTTTCTCTTCATATTCCTTCAAATATTTAATAGCAAGCACTCCTTTCATTTACCTTTTTCACTCAGCCCTGTTTTTTTCTCTTGCAGCAAGTAATCTGCAACGTTTTTTTCTTTTGATTTTTACATATATTTCACCGCATGGTCAGGCTTTGGGCTTCTTAGTGTCATTCTGGATTGTTTGCCGAATTTGAGAAATTTGGGTTATAAATCCCACTGCCTGAAAGCCCTTTCTCCTTGCCTTTATTTGCAGCAGAAACACGGCATTTTCACCTGCTTTCTTCTGCCCCTCTGATCAGGCCATTTTGTGGTTTGGGAGTTGGTCGAACCCCTGATTCTGCCAGGCCAAGAGTCTAGAGAAGAGGCCCAAAGGCCCTGGGACTGCTGAGAACTCCTCAAGGGCAAGGCCTAAATCATCTTAATCTAAAGTTCCAGGGCCTGGCCCAGGGCAAGTGCTGGCGCAGGCTGTAGGCCTCCCACCCCTTACTGACCTCATGCCTTTTTCAAAAAACTCAACCTTTATGGACTCCAATTTTCTCATCTACGAAATTGTTCTACTATTTAGGATTCTAGGTACTGAATCCACTAAAACAGTGTTTTCCAAACTTTAGGGAGCATTAGATTCACCCGGAGTGTTTATTGAACACTCATTGCTGGGCCCAACTCCTGGAGTTGCTGATTCAGTTGGTTTGGGTGGGGACTGAAATGTTGCATTTCTAATGAGTTCTCATGTGATTCTGCTGCTGCGGTCCGGGACCACACTTTGAGAACCAACGCACTAAAGCCACACTGTGGAAGCAGGTGCCAGAGGCCCCAGTATCTGTCTCAGCAAGGGTGTGGGTTGGCCTGTGCCGCTCTTAGCTGCCTGGCTTGTGGGCCTGATCTTCCCTTTTATTTTCCCACTGTGCGGTGACATACAGATATCAAACTTTGCTGCTTATTTTTCTGGGAAACTTGACCCTAGATGCTTAGAGATATTTCATTTTCTAGTCAGGGATTTTCATGGAAGCTGTTTGTCTTCAGACTCTCATTGTGGTGGCCGGAGACACATGTATTTCCTCCCTTTAGGTCATTCTTTCACTTACTTACACACCCACTGTCCATCCCTGTCCATCCTCTTCCCCTGACCCCCCCACCTCCCCATCTGTACCCTGGATGCCAAAGGAGGCAGCCTCGATGGTTTTGAGTTTTGAGCTTTGGTTTCCCAGATAGGTTGATTTCCTTGTTCTCACCAGAGAGGTTGTAGGTCATGGATACACTGGGTGACACACTGCTGATTGCCACTGGGCCTCAGGCTGGGCTCCCGTCCTCTCTGGGGCCCTGAAATCAGTGTTCCCATGCAGTGGTTGGAACTGGGGTGCCAAACAATGTGCAGAATCAGCTGCTCCCCCTTCTTTCTCTTACCTGACAACAGTCAAGCCCAGCTGGGCTTCTGGAGGTGACAGACTCTGTGACAACTGGGGAGACTGAGGCCCAGAGCCAGGAAGTGAAGCCAGGAAGTCCAAACAAGAGACAGCCAGTGGTCGGATCTAGGTTGCTAATGGTAGTTAACTGCCTACAAAGATTGGTTTCATCTCATTTTTGGTTTTTACTTATCTAGAGTGAATCTGAAATCACTGCTGGGCTTATGCCTTTAGCTTAAGGTGATGGGCAGTCACTGTCTTTGCCTAGCTTTGCAGTTTTCCTTGCAGTTTTGCTTTGTGAAAGAGTGTCCTCCTTCCCCTCCTGCTCAAAAGCCAGGGGAAACTAAATCAGTCATGGTTTTGAATGGAGCATTTCTGTGCTGTTTTTCTCATTGCCTAGTGCTCTGCTTTCCTCAGCTCTCAGCCCCCGGCAGCTGGAGCACATTGGCCCTTGTGCTTTCATAGCCACAAAAACACGTGGGGAGCGCGTGCACAGCACATGCCTTGATCACATATTTGTAACTCGGGAGTCCGAGACGATCGTGACATTCTCGTATGGGGCTGTGTGTGGCCACTCCCCTTCCCTAAGGGAGAACACAGTGACTGCATTGTCTGTCGGCATTCTGGGTTAGCTACTTGGGTCAGGGCAGGGGCTGTTGGTATACTAGGAGGTAGAAATAACTCTTTTGCAGCTTTGTACCCTTATGCTGCTATTTTATGAAACAGAGAGGTTTGGGACACCCTGTCAGGATCCCCTGGTCACCTGACTTTGTCCAGCTAAGTTAAACCATCAGCCTGTGTCCCTCATAGCTCAGTTTGTTGCCTGGTGTTCAGGCAAGGCAGGTCTGATGGGGTAGACCTCTGAGACTTGGAGAGGAGCAGAGTGATCTGGAGGGTGGGGAGCAGAGTGGTGGCTTGAGGCTGCCCAGTGTGGCAAAGGGCCCATCCTGGCCCTTGTGAGGGGTGCCGGCATTTGGCCTGTTTGGGTGTTGTGAGGCTCTTTCCACCAGAAGCTTGGAAGGGACCCTCAACTTGCAGTTCCCTGTACCCCCCACCCCAGCTTGCTAGGGTATCAGAAATGTCACTTAGTGGCTGCTTCTTAGAATGCCCTCACCCTATCACTGGCTGTTGAACTCCTATCCATCCATTAAGGCCCAAGACTCATGCCACTTCCTCCAGGAAGTCTCCTCAGATCTTTACCTCCCTACTTAGGATTATAGCTCACTCTGTCCTTGTGGCATTCATCATATCATGACATATTATGCCTTGTGGTAGACCTAACAGAACACTTGGCATTTGTGTGAACGTAGTTGTGTATCTGCCTTCCTCCCTGAGTCTCTAGCACAGCCAGGCCAGTGAGTGTTGGGCTTGGGACGGGAATCTGATACCAGGGGAAAATAATGACTAAGGAGAAACAAAACACAGGGTGTGCCTAAGATTTGCCTGTTCAACTAAAGTCACCTAGAAAGTACTTCTTGTTTCTGTATAAAAGTCTGTTCCAAGGAGCACAGCATCATATGTACATTTGACTCTTTTCAGCTGATTCTGTCCCTTGACCCTTCTTGCTCACTGTGGAGGCTCCCAGGACCTTGGGCCTTCCTGTCCCACCCAGGCTCCTGCAGAGGCCTAGACTGTTTAGGCTCTGCCTGGCCCTGGGTGGTCCTGGAAGTGCTGCCTCGCTTCAGGCCCTAACTGCAGCAAGACTCTCTCCTAAAAGCAGAAAATAGGAAACAAAGCTTTTAGGGCAGGCAGGGCCTGGGCTCTGGGTTTTCCCAGGACTGGGTGTGAGAAGGGCTGCCTGCCACCCTCCTGCCCTACAGGGCTTTGATGAGTGCTTGCAGGTCTGAGGCGGTGTGAGCATTAGGGCCACAGATTCTGCTACGCTCGGGGCATTTCTGTCATGCTTGCTGTTGTGGAACCCAGATGGCTTCAAGCCCACCCCCTCTGTGGATCAGGAGGTGCAATTCTTCAAATTAGTGTCAACGCAGTTTTGATAGCTGTGGGAAACCCCAGCAAGCAAGAGAGATTTCAGTACCTTTTAGCATTGAGAAAGTTGAGACTTGACTTAATATGGTGAATGTGTTTTTTTGTTCAGCAGATATTTCCTGGGCAGCTCTTTATGCCCAGTATTGGGGACTAAGGTTGGGTTTGTGCCCGTCAGAAGCTCACAGTCTGTGGGGGCGATGGTGCCCCAGTTCATTTCGTGCTCCTGTGACTCGAGCTCTGCATGATGCACAGCAGAGAGGACATGACTCATGGTTGTGGGAGGCCTTCCTGGAGGAGGCAATACTTGACTTAAGTCTAAAAATGAAGGTAGATAGTCTGGAGGCAGAGGAGGCTGAAAAGGCAACAGGGAGTTGGGAAAGCTGGCAGCAGGCTCTACCAAGAGGGACCAGCATGGAGGCCTGACACAGTGGGGGGGGGGGTGTTTGAAGCACTACAAATAATTTGTGTGTTTAATTTTTTGCTTAGGCAATATGTGCATATGGTACAGACACAACAAAGCAGTTCTTCCCTCATCCCAGTCCCTAGCTACATGTCTCCTTCCTTCTCTGGAGGAACTCCTATTGCCACTTTCTTGTTTTTCCTCCCAGAGATGTTCCATGCGTGTGCAAGAATATACAAGTGTGTGTGTGTGTGTGTATGTGTGTATTTAATGTATAATTTTGGTTTTTAAAAAAATTATATATTTTTCGCACAGGTTAATACCTGCATGTGGTTCAAAATTCAAAACATACTTAAAGGTATTTCCTGAAGAGTCTCCTCTCAACTCTGTTTTCAGCCAGCCATTTCCCCTCCCTGAAGACAATTGGTGTTAAATTTCTTTTGTATCCTTCCAGAGACTTCTGTGTTATTAGGACAATGATTTATTTAGTTTCACCCAAATGGGAGCTTACCAAAGCCACTGTTCCTGATCTTTGCTTTTCCACTTAGCACTGTACCAGAAGATAGCTTCATATTGGGCCATATTGAGCTTCGCAGCTTTTGGGAAAGCTGTAGTTTGTCCTTTGCATGGATGTCTCAGCATTTATTCATCCTGTGCCTCCTGTTAGGTAGTTAAGTTACTTCTCATCTTGGCTTTGCCAAATGGTGCGTATTATTTTGCACATGTGCAGGACTATCTGTAGGGCAGACTGATTTGCATTTGAGGCTCATGTGGTTCATAGGGAGAGTGGTTGAGGATGACAGCAGATTGGCATGAGGACATGGGCAAATTATGTTTTAGGTTCATTTCTCTAGAGGTTAACTTGCTCCTCTTTGTGGAAGATAAGTGACTTTTAAATTGGGTTCCACTGAGTTTTCGAGGCACCTGTTTTATTTCCTGACTGCATCCCATCAGTAACCCCTCTATGAAAGGGGACCAGACCCAGTGTGGGTACTCAAAGTGTGGTTCACCCAGGGGTGTGGTCAGTATTGCTCCCAGAGACACCTTTGCAGACTCTGTCCCTCAGGCCATGCCCAGCAGCAGGGCAAGGCCAGCCGGGCCTGATGCAGCCTATGGCATGGCTTTGCCAGCCCCATCTGCTGGGGCCATGTGAATGCTGATGCCACTTTTGGGCATTCACTAGGCTTGTGCCTCATGAACATCACAGTTCTGGTCACTGTTTTGTCTCTTTATTAATAATTGAATTGAGCAAGCATCTGCCCAGGCAGAGAACCTGCCGGGGGCAGGAGAGAGAGACCCCAGGACGACTTTGCACCCACCCCACAAAGGTTGTGATTCAGATTTCTGAACTTTAGAAGGCCACTTATTTTTTCATAATATTTGTTTTTAAAAATGTACTCTGGACTGGGCGTGGTGGCTCACGCTTGTAATCCTAGCACTCTGGGAGGCCGAGGCGGGTGGATCGCTCGAGGTCAGGAGTTCAAAACCAGCCTGAGCCAGACCCCGTCTCTACCAAAAATAGAAAGAAATTAATTGACCAACTAAAAATATATATACAAAAAATTAGCCGGGCATGGTGGTGCATGCCTGTAGTCCCAGCTACTCGGGAGGCTGAGGCAGGAGGATTGCTTGAGCCAGGAGTTTGAGGTTGCTGTGAGCTAGGCTGATGCCACAGCACTCACTCTAGCTTGGGCAACAAAGTGAGACTCTGTCTCAAAAAAATAAGTAAATAAAATAAAAGTAAAGATGTACTCTGCCTCTTAGTGCATTTTAATTTTTATTTCCCTCATGTATCAATCATTAATAATTTTTACCTCCTTGGGAAGAGGGACAGTAGCTTACGCATGTTTGTGTCTTCAATCCCTACCATAATTAGGCACAAAGGCACAAAGTAATCACTCAATAATGGTTTGTTGAATGAATGAATACAATTGCCGATCACATTAGGGCTGACAGCATGCTATTAACTATTCATCAGGTACACCTGAAACTTGGTTTTGGGGCTCAAGATGCCAACTTCTGACCAGTACCTGTTAAATTTTATCCATGCTGATCTCGTCCAGTTATTCAGTCTGTTAGCCTTTTTCTCTTTTTTAAATTGATTATTGTTATTTTTAAGTCTAAGAACATTGACCATCTGCACCGCCCCCCCCCCCCAGTCCTGCTCCTGATTGAGGTGGCCAGTGCTGGTGGTCTCCTGTGTAACCTTCCTTCTCCTGTGCATTTTCTAACTCCAGAGGATGCCAGGACAGGCCCCTTGCCACAGGCAGGCAAAGGCCAGTCCACTCCTTGGTTGGGGAGGTATGTGGAGGAGTGCTCAGAGGCCTGGCTTTAGAGTTTTGCTGCTGACTTAGTGAATGAGCTTCCTGAGAGCAAGGGAAGTCTGCAGCAAAACCTGGTTCAGATGGCTTCATGAGAGGGACTGTGACAGTTACAGTAGCAGCTGGCATGCTTGGCAGTTTATCAAGGACTTTGGGGTGTGTTACAGACAAACAATAGAATGAATCTTTGTTTCTTCTGGGGCATAGGCCATTTCTGATGAGGAAGATGATTTACTCATCTTTGGAAGTTGGGTTAACCCTTTCAGGATCTGAGTTGAATCTTGCTTTAGAGCTATAAAGACAACCTGATTAACGGTCTGGAAGAGTTCACCTTGGCTTCCCAAGGTCCCTTGCTTCTAAGCCGGTGAATCTGGTTGATTATGTCATTTCCTTTTTAACACCCCCTCCCCCAGGTCTTTGCTCTAAGTACAGAGGCCCAGGTGTCACATTCAGAGTGCTTAGAAGGAAGTGGAGAAGTGTTTGCAAATGAAGTACCCCTCCCTTCTCTGGCCCCCATGCCCTGCCAAAAAAATCAAAAAGGAGCTCAAGATCCAATGAGCAGCTGTTCTTCCAAACTTCTTATATTAAGTCCATGGCCAATTCCAAGTAATTTAGAGTCAAATGCCTGGACTTAGCTTTGAATTCGGATTTAATGAAGCCCTTCTTAGCAGGAGGCTCTTTCTCAGTCTAAAGAGATAAGAGTCTAGTGCTGTTTTGGTCTCTCTACAGATAGCTGGTGTTACACATATAGAGGCCTCTCTGCCATGGTGCTGCAGCTTATGGTGGCAGTGGTCTTAGTAGAGTTTATCCTGTCCTTCAGAACCATCCTCCACAGTAGGTACCAGCTAGATAGCTTTGGCAGTTTGACCTGAGAGGTATACTTGTTCTATGACAGACCTGTCAGGCAGCTTGGAGTCTCTATAGTCTTGTTTTGGTAGATAATGGCGTCTTGGATGTGTGGTTGGTAGAGCTTACATTGTGATGTGGGAGTAGGGGGAGAAGGCAGAAGGCTTGATGTGTGATTGGTCTAAGTGAATAATTTCAACACCAGATCCTGTAAAATAGGTTAGTAGAGATGAGTCAATTAGATCAGGAGGGGAAAGTACTGAAGTGTGAGCTGAGGTTGACATTCTTCCAGTTGGTAGGGTGGGGGTAGGGAATGGGGATACATGAGCAGGTATATTTTCCAAGTTCAATCCTTAAGCCTGTGAGGGCATCTTGGTGTCTTTCAGTGAAGCTGACAAAATTCTGAATGACAGGAGTTTCTTGGAGGGCCAGGAAGTTAGCCATTGACCAGTTTTGCTACCTTTATATTTTACTTCTAAGGACAAGAATCTGCTTTGCCTTTACCAAATGTTTATGGACTCTTAGAGAGCAACACTTTCTCCCTGCTGCAGGACAATCCACCCCCGAGCCCAGGCTACACACATGGCTTTCCTACCAGTGTGGCTCCAGTCACTCAGCAGGCAGGGAGAAGTATTCCTGTTGGCAGCCACACACCAGTGCTGCTCTCACAGAACCCCCAGGGCCACTGCTTGGAGGGAAGGTAATCTCTCAGCAGCTGGTACTTGGAACACAGCTGGGAAGACAGTGATCTCTTTATCTCTGAGGCCTGGGGGCTGGTGGCCCCAACACATTGGTCCAAGACAGTATCAGAAGTATCGCACTGGAACACGAGAGGTGATGCAAGAGAGGACCGATGAGCCCTGTAAGAACTGTGCTGATGCGAGAGCTACCAGGTTGCCTATCTTCCACCCACTGGGTCCTCCTGCTCCCGACTCATGACTGCCACTTGTGGCCTCCTGCTCCCAACTCTGCTGTATGGGAGGTCATAGCTGAGACACTTGATAGCAGCAGGTAAGGATTTGGCTTTTGCCATTGTCCAGTTTCCTGGGACCTTGAACCACAGGTCAGGTTTGAACAGGACCAGGGAGGGCAGCCTGCAAAAACCCACTATAGCAGTTGCTCCAGGACAGGCATCATCAGCTCCTACTGTCCTTTCTCACAATTCACACAGCATCTTCAAATCTGTGAATTCTCTTGTTCTCTCAGGGTTCCCATTTGCATGTGATAGATGAAGAAACTGAGGCTCAGAAAGGCATAAAGACATGGCTAAAGCCACACGGCTGATATGTGCCTACACTTAGACTCCCACTCAGAAACAGCTTATCTGGCCCAGCCTCCTGTTTGACAGGTGAAGGAACTAAGGCCCAAAAAAGGGAGATGACTTGGCAGATGGGGCAGAGCTGATCAGTGGCATTGCCTGGGCCAGAAGCCATGTCTCCTAAGTCCTGCTCTGTTAACACGGGCTGTATAGCCTCTTGTTTGGGCTGTTCCACTCTTGCTTTTGTTTTTAATTTTTTTATCCCTCTTGGTTTTTAATCATGGTTGAGTAAATTCAGTGTATGTATAACTAGGTCTGGCTGAAGAACAGGTCATGGTTGTCTTAGGCTAAGTGGCTTAACGTTACAGTAGATTATCTTTGGGGCTCTTGCTGTCCCCTTGTTGTCCTCTGGTTCTGCCCATTCTTCCCGTTGCCCTGCTTTGGAGGAGAAGGCAGGCTCTAGCTCTCTGCCGGCTCAGTGAGTATTACTTCCCTCCCCTCCTTACCTCCTGTCCTTCATTTCTTTCCTTTTAAGTGTGTTCAGTGAGTTCTAGTCTACAGCAAGCTCTTCTTCCATGGCGTTTGGTGGGTTAAAATGACATGAACTGTAGTAAGAATTGTGCTTATAGGAAACTCATCTGTCAGTTATTTCTCATTGATAAATGAGCTCTTGACAAGTCATGCATGCAGTTGGCTTCAGTTTCAAGAAACAACATGGGCTGTCTCATTCCCATGTTCAGATTTGTTTTGGCTTTGGATCTCAGCACTTTTATGTCCCTGAATAATGTCATTCCTCCCCCTCTTGAAATGTTATTTGCTTTAAAAAGCAGAAAATCCCTACAGCACTGAGAATGACTGAAAAGTCCTAGAGAACAGAGTTCCGATTTGGTTCAGCAGCTCATTTTACTGTTTTGTTTTGTTTTTTTCCCTTCCATTAAGAGAGACTCACTCACTGGACCACTTTGTTTAGCCAGGGGCACAGGATGAGTCCCTATTTAGTTATGTAATGTCCTTCCAAATGTGGGCCTTCAGTCCCCTTTGATGATCTGAAGGACTAGGTCAGGGAATATATATTAATCATAGTTACTGAAGAAAACACCTCCAAGGACCTACCTTGCTCTGGAGCAAGGGTTAAGGGATGGGGTGAGTATGGTCTCTAAGGACAGCAGATGCTTTATTGCTTGCAGTAAGAAAGTATTGTTTGCCCCACTGCCCAGCAGCCCAATCCCAGGAGTGTGGTGCTTAGGGGACTCAAAAGCATATTGTCTGCCTCCAGGAACTCATGCTGTAGCTGTGAAGACAAGCTTTTTTAAAGCCAATTCACAGCATTTAATACGGGCCTACTCTTTACTAGGAATTGTGCCCACCTAAGGATTTCAGTACTTCTGGGGACATTTTTGTAGTACCCCACCTTACAGGGCATTATCTCCTTAACTTTCTTCTTTGTGAAGTGGGCAGAACAAGGATAACTCCTTAAATATTATGAAGGAAGAAAGTGAGCTCATCAAAGTTCTGTAGCTTATGCAGGGTCTCACAGCTCATCTGGGACTGAGCTGGGAAGTGTGGCTCCTGGACTCACTGTTCAGTGTTCTTCCTCAGCTTGGATAGTGATTGAGCAGATGGACATTGATCAGGTTGTGCTGTGGGCAGACTCTGTGCTGAGGCTAGAGGATGTCTGAGGCAGGTAAACGCCTAGGCTGCACATGTGGAGGGGAGGGCAGGGTGGGCTGTGGTGCAGGTGGAGGTGGGTGGCAGAGGTCCCAGGGAGATGAGGACTAATAGACCCAGATTCTAGCTGGGGTCACAAGAAGCCTGTGCAACTCTTTCTGGGCCTGGGAGCACCCTGAGTTTCTTGGGAGACACTTTACCTTCTGCATGACACTCAGCATGGCTGCACTTCCAGGCAGCTAAGATTGGAAAGGAATGACTTTATGTCCCACTAACACCCTCTCCAAGATACCCGCCTCCTCTGTCCACTCCTCATCTGGAATCCCTAGAGCTATGTTTCGGTACTAAGTTCCAGGAAGTTGATGGCCTGGGATGCCTCAGGATGAACTGTATTATAGAGTGGGCGTATTGTAAACTCAGTTTCTGTGCTTCTAAGTTTGATCATTTAACTGAGAAATCAAATAATTATATAATAATTATGATGAAACTTATAGATCCTGGAATAGAAGGGTCTAGTGGTTAACACAAAGACTTTGAAGTTCAGCAGATGTGGCTTGAGTCTTTGTTCCTTGTTCACAACTGGGTGACCTTGGGCCTGGGCCCAGTTTCTCTCTCTGTAAAATGGGATAACAATAATATTCCCCTGTAGGATACAATAGTATCCCCCTATGTCTGAGGACACAGTAGGCACAGGGCCTGGCACCGTTGCTATGGCTATTATTTTCTTCATGTTGCGTTAAAAGGTAGACTCTGTCACTCATTATTTCTGAAAATATAGACCAAGAGGAACAAGGAAAATGGTTTTTAAAAAAGTATATTTTTTCCTGGATTCGACCTCTATTGTAGAGTTTTCCTTAAATCAGTAATCCTTGGTATTGAGCATGTCCTTAATGTTAAAGTATTGACCAAAGAGGTTTTATTTGCCTCTCTTTCTCTGTGTGCGTACCGGAGGTGGTGATGGCAGATCTGTCTTTTGTCAGTTACCTTTCAGTAGGACCTGAAGACCTGGGAACCTGGGCTGAGCGAGTAAGTTAAAATGTTGGCTGTAGTATGGGAAACACATTCTTGGGTCCTGTCCTGTTTGAAACATCAGACTGTTTCCAATATCAGCTTGGTCTGGGAAAGTATAGGCTCTTGATAAAATTCCTAGGCAGCTTTTAACTTTTATCCTTTAAACTCAGATGACTTAGTTATAAAAGCAGCAAGCAAAAGCATCCCCAGGCAGATTAAATTCCCTCTCTTGGCGGATACGAAGCCTGACTGCTGACCGCAGGGCCCAGCTCCCCTCTCAACCCTTCTCACACTTTTGGTTTGTCACAGAATCTGGCAAAAGACAGCATGACCCACTAAGAAATGCACTTCCCCAAATGTTCATAAATTGGCTTCGAGATCCTGTCTAGAGATTGCTTTTGTCACACCAACAACTGAAGTTACAAAAGTTTAAAAGTACGTGAGGCCCTTCCTAAAGACCTTGTGGAATTGCTGTTTTCCTCCCATTTCCTTTGCTTAATGGGAGGGGGAAATGGAAGCTCTGAGAGCAATGACTTCCGCAAGCTATCAGGAAAACCACTGTCAGTGGCCAAGTTCATGTTTAATTTTTGATCTGAGTCCTGTTTTTAGGGCAGTAAAACTAATGTGTGCAAGTAATAAGTGTAGGCTAAATAAAAACATTAAAAGAAGGAAAAGTTTGTCTTGGCAATTTCCAGTGTTGTCCTTTTCTTTTCAGGGGATAGCCCTTCAAAATGCATTACAGAAGCATTGGGGTAAACTCCTCTAATCTTTTTTTTTTTTTTGAGACAGAGTCTCGCTTTGTTGCCCAGGCTAGAGTGAGTGCCGTGGCATCAGCCTAGCTCACAGCAACCTCAAAATCATGGGCTCAAGCAATCCTGCTGCCTCAGCCTCCCGAGTAGCTGGGACTACAGGCATGTGCTACCATGCCCGGCTAATTTTTTCTATATAAGTTGGCCAGTTCTTTCTGTTTATAGTAGAGACGGGGTCTCGCTCTTGCTCAGGCTGGTTTTGAACTCCTGATCTGGAGCAATCTGCCCGCCTTGGCCTCCCAGATTGCTAGGATTACAGGCGTGAGCCACCACGCCCGGCCTCCTCTAATCTTCTTAAGATTTATATAGAATTGTAGAGTTTGTAACTTTTTGCATGCATTAATTCATTTAGCCTGCATTCCTCTTTTGAAGTGGAACAAGGTTTCAGACCACAGTGGTATCAGCCAGCTGTGTTCAAGGGCTGCAAACAAATGAAGGCACATTGAAGATTGCAGAAAAAAAGCAAAAGCTAAAAATTTCATGTTAGGAAGGGGTTGTGTGAGGGAGCAGAGTTCAATCCAGGCATGCCTCCCCATCCTGCTCAGCATGGGGAGGTAGGCCTGGATTGAATTCGGGCCCTGGCCTTGCAGGTTGTATGATACTGAGCAAATGACTTAATTTCTTTTTTGGAGCTTCAGTCTTTTCATCTGGAAAACGGGAATACTAACAGCAATGCCTATTCCTAGGAATAAAAGAGGATTAAATGAGATGAGCCCAACCTGCAGCTAATGCTTAGGGAGGTGAGAGTGGAGGTGAGGGTGGAGGGCGGTGCCAGAAGTGCAGCTGCATGGGGGCACAAGGGGTTGGAGATGGGCTCTGGGGCAGGTGACCACAGCAGCAACTGCCCACATGTGTACCTTCCTGTTTTAGGCACATTGCTGGGAAACTTCAGGCTGTTCTTGGGCAGTTGCACTTTTGGGATGGGCAGGGACCCTCTGCCACCATGTCTGCACCCAGGGAATGTAAGGGTGGTCAGGGAAGTGGAGTCACGGATCAGTGGAAAGTCTGACTTTGCCCTTTGCTCTTTCGGTGGAAATCCTGCTAAAGATGAGTCACTGAGTAGTGGCTACTGGAGTTGGAGCCAGAGAACACTGTGTCCCCATGATCAGGTTGAGGTGCCAGCTGAGGGGAGCCCCGTGTGTCTGGAGGCCAGGTGGGAGGCTCTCTGTCTACCATGTACACTGCCCAGGGAGTCACAGCAGAGAGGTGGGAGGGGAATGTCGGGACAGGGAAGTGACAATACAAGATTTAAATACAGGTCAAAGAAGCTGCACAAGAGATGCCGGGATGATGTTGATAGAAGGGAAATGCTGACCACGGTTGCTACTTGTGTAAAGGGAAGGAGTGGACACCAGTGTCTGGAGCCTTCTCTGTGCTGAGTTCTTTTATAGGCATTTTCTTACTTAAATCTTGCAGCAACCCCCAGGACAAAAATATTATCATCCCTGTTTTAAAGATGAGAAAACTTAAATACAGTCCCTTGTTTAAGGGGCAGGCCAGGGCTGTGAAATCCCATAGCACACACACAGCTCTCCCCCCCCCCCCACGGCCTCCCTGGTACAGTCAGATTAAAGAATGTTTTAAAATTTATACACAATACAGTTTATATTTTTAGTGTTCTTTGAGTTTCGAAAAATACATAGATCAAGTGGGTTTATTTAGATTTTTTATTTTGAGGTCATTTTACATTCGTGTAATTAGAGGAAATAATCCAGGGAAATCTTGCATACCCCTCACCCAGTGTCCCCACAGGAGTAACATCTTGCCAGACTGTAATGCAACATAACAAGCAGGAAATTGTTACTGAGAAGGTCAGGATGCAGAATATTGCTGTTTCCACATGCGTCCCTCCTGTTGCCTCTAATAACCACACCTACCCCCTTTGTTTTCCACACCCCCACCCCAAACCCCTGGCAACCTCCAGTCTCTTCTTATTCTCTAATTTTGTCATTTTAAGGATATGATATGGTAATAACTGGATTCACACAATAGTTAACCTTTGGGGACTGGCTTTTTCTATTCAGCGTAATTCTCTGGACATTCATCCAAGTTGTGTGTATATGTGGTTCATTCATTTTTATTGCTGAGTAGTATTCCGTGGTGTGGTTATACCACAATGTATTTGATCATTCACTTGGTGAAAGGCATCTGGGTTGTTTCCTGGTTTGAACTATAGTGAGTAAAGCTGTTATGAACATTTGTGTGTGGGTTTTGTGTGAATATAAATCTTAATTTCTCTGGGATAAATGCTAAGAAGTGCTATTGCTGGGTAGTTGCTCGAGTGGGCTTTTCAAGGGTACCTTTGGGATGGAGAGGCAGGCACTGGTGGCAAGTGCAAACCTGGGAGCTGGGCCACCAGGATTCAAATCCTAGCTTTGAACCCAAACTCTGGGCGAGTTGCTTCATATAGCTGTAAAATGGGTTAATTGAACCTAGCTTGAGCTAATGTGTATAAAGTACCTGGTACGCAATAGGTACTCAGTAGATGGAAGCTGATTTTAATATAGGTTAAAAGAGAGCCCACTAGACCAAAGCAGGGTCTGTGCCCCAGAAGTGGCCCATGGGAGGGCTTTGTCAGGCTTCCACTTGTGCCTGCGGGATTGCCCAGTTATTGTCTTTTCTGAGGCCATGCCCCTGGCTTCTCCCTGAAAAGACCCTGGCCCTGTTCTCCAACTGGGCTCTGAGTCTCTGGGTGGGTGCCAGCATTCCTTAATGAAGTTGGCCAAGCCCATGCCACGGATCAGAGGAATCTCAGGGAATTCCAGATTGCACTGAGCTCTGCTGTTCTGATTTGCCTCACAGAGTCTGAGAATATGCCCAGATCATCTCAGATGTTACTATGATTTAGCCCCCAATTCCAGGAATGTGTATTTAATTGTTATGGTGTGTAAGGCACTGTGCTAGGTGTTGCAAAGGATTTGGAAGAAATTGCTCTCTTTCAATAGACCAGAGCAGCCAACTCTAGCCTCCGGCCTCCTAAGAGATCCCCTACGGCTGCCTGATAAGGTCTGTGTTCAGTGTGGCACTCAGAGCCCTTGGTCTGGGTTGAGTCTGTCTCCCCAGCTCCTGCCCTGCTGCGCCTACAGTGCCCTGTGTGGTAGCCCCTCACAAGCTCACGTTCCCACACACTGATCCAGCCAAGCGCCGTGCTTTGCTCACAGTCTTCCTTTTGCCTGGATGCCCTTCTCCTTCCTGTTGAAATCTTGCCTGTTTTTAAAAAGTAAACAAGTACCATGTGCATGGGATGGAATATTCAAACAGCTCAGAAGGCCACACTGTCAGTATTTCTCCCCTTCAGAACCGTAGTTGCCTCCTCCAGGCAACCATGGTATGGAACCATACTGGACTCCTTTTTGTTGCCTTTTTCACTTTATACAGAGCATCTTGGAGATTGTTTCATATCTGTACTATTAGAATGGCCTCATTAAAGTTTTTTTTTTTTTTTGAAGGCCACACAGTATTCCTTTACATAATGATACCATAATTTATTTAACCAGTCCCCTGTTCATAGGTGGCTATCTTGTCCCCACTCTTGGGCTCTTACAGACAGTGCTGCATGTCTTTGGCCCCTGTGCAAGACCCAACTCTGGTGTCCCCTTTCTGTTTGCCTCTGGTGTGTGTAGTGCCTGGTTCACAGCACTCTCTTTCTGAGACCTCTAGGACAGGGATTGTGCCATGCCTCCTGTCTCCTTTCACTGCCTGCCATGTCACCTGGGACTGTTGGTGCTTATGCTGCCACTGGGAGCCCTGGTCCCTTGTAGGGGCTGTGGTGGGGATGGAGCTGGCAAGTCACTGCCCCAGTCTCACTTCCTGCTTTGTGTGGGGCTGCATCTGGATGGGCTGACTTGTTTCCATGGCAATAGATTTCCATAGTATCATTCTTACTAGCCTCCTATTTCATCAGAAGGATGGACCATAATATAGCCAGGCCCCTTTGATGAATTTAGCTTGTTTCCTTTTAAACAAATTTGAGAGGATGACTGCTTTGCTGTGCACTGCTGAGAAAAGGGTCTGGACTCACAGGCTTCCCTGTGAAACTAAGAGTAGTAGCTTCTGTTCATTGAGCAGTTACTCAAATGAGCTAGGCACTGAACAAAGAGCTGAGCTCTATTTTCATAAGATACAATAACCTCGTGAGGTAGGCACTGTTGCCCCTATTTTACAGAAAGGGAAATGGCTCAGAGAGTAACTTGGCAAAGGTTGAGGTTACAACCAGATATGTTTGATTCAGAACCTGAGCCTGTAACCACTGAGCCTACCTGGCTTCTTAGAGAGGAAAGAAATGGAGTAGGGAAGGGGACAGGTCACCCCCCCCCCAGGCCTTGTGTCAATGGCTGGCTGCCCCATAACTGAATTGAAGCTCACATCCAGAAAGGAGATGGCCGCCATCAGGCCTCCACCACGAGGTGGCACAAAGGGCCCCATTGAAGGGTGAGTTCAGGAGTACCCCTCCTGGCCCGCTCCTGAGCCAATATCCAGGGGGCCGGCGGGCATTTCCAGCTCAGCTGTCTGGCCAGAACTTGGAGGAGTGGTCTGAAATTCCTTCCTTGAACAGATCCCTTTTGGTTAGAACGTGTAGCTTCTAGACTGATGTGGTATTGAAAGAGCATCAGGTCTTGCAGTGTGACCTGGGACTCTCATACTCCCCTGGGCCCCCCTCTTGAACAGTCAGGCCATGAACATGTATTGATTTCCCTCCTCCCCTGGCCTGCTTTTGCACTTTGGATGAACCTTGTTTTCGAAGAACAGTAGAAGGTAATTTTCCTGTGCTTGCCAGCTGGCCCGTAATTGAGCAATTTCAATAACACCCACTGTAAAGTCTAATCGAAGTAAACAGGAAAATATGATTTACAATCTGGACAGCAAGTAAATACCAGGGTGCAATTAATTTTTACATAGAGCAGCAGATTCTGAAACATTTTCCTGTGCTGAACAGTTTGTTTTTATTACAGATTAGCAGCTGCTTTTCTATTTATTTATTACTATTATCGTTATTTTTTTCTTTTTGTTGGTGATCTTCAGATTCCTTGTGTCTATATGTCTTTCTTTGAAGGTTTAACCACAGGAGGATGGGTTGGAGAAATAGGACCAGGGACATTAATTTGTAAGAAGTGATTTTTTAAACCAGATGTGAAGGCTGCACTCTTTCTTCATTTGCTTGGGGAAGTGATGGTGGACTGGGGAGAGGGTGTGGGTGGGTTGTGCAGGACAGGATACTGAGGGGATCCTGTCTCTGCTGGAAGCTCACTCACTCTGGTTCATTCTGGGGAGGAGGACAAAGCTACAGAGGCCCCTGATGTTGCAAGTATGTTGATGTTGAAATGTGTACCTCCAGGGGTAGGAAATGTGTACCTTTAAGTGGGCCCTCCAGATTTTCCCAGTAGCTTCTGTACATGACTCAGGGAGAAAGGGAGCCCATGTGCTGACTGTGAATACCCAAGGCCAGTTGGCTGCCCTAGGGCTGACCCCTTCCATGTTTGATGCAGGGATGAAGTGTGCTATGACCCTTGGCGTAACTTAATGTGTCCTAATGTATGCTGAAGCTGCCTGTAAAGCCAGCTCAGTGATAAGCTGTCACATGACTAGAGCACACTGTAGAGACAGCAAATTGTTAGCCACCCAGACCCTGAAGTTGATCTTAAAGGTATCGCATGGCTGGACCCAAATTTCTTGCTCTACCCACCAGGGTGTTGGCTTTTAGGGATGGCCTGAGGCTGGCATGGGGGTAATTGGTGGTTCTGAGAAGGTGATTCTGGGCCTTGGTGACCCTTCCAGAATGCATCTGCTTTAGCAGGGAGTTGCTTCCATTCCCATGGGGAGGGGCTGCTCTCTCAGGGCCCTGGTCTTCCTTAGTCCTGAATCCCTTTGCCTTTCTTTTGTCTTTCCAGGGAGTCGACCACACTGGGCCATTTTCCAGAAGGGCCCCACCCGAGGGTGAGTGGGTAATGGGGAGCTGTTTCTGCTGACGTCAGTGATCTAGGAGGTGCCCAGGCATCGCCTCTGCCCAAGTCTTCCCAACTGAAGATGGCTCATTCCCACCCTGGGATAGAGCCCAGTGCCTGAGGTCCTTACCATGGTGATGGTCCTGAGTAAAAGCCTCAGTAACCAGGGAGCTGACTCCATAGCATGCAGGAACTTCAAGCCTGAACTGGTAAGAATGTAGCAGGCATCATTTCTTTGACCTTTTGTGAGGCATGATGTCTAGGTTGGGTATGGACTAAGCATCAGGCCTAGGAAACTGAGTCCGGAGTGCCCAAGAGCAGACCTCTATGAGACGGTCCAGGCTGGGCCACAGGGCAGAGGAGCCCAGAGCTTGCCTAAGTACTTGCAAGAAGAAAGTAGCTCAGTGCTGAGTAGAGGGCATCTGGTGAGTGGGGAGGGGAAGGCCATCACCCTGCTAAATAATACCAGGCATGGTTCTACCATCCTGCCAGGCTGAGGCCGACATTCCTTCTGTTTCCACCCTATAAGAGGAGGCGGTTTCCAGAAGGGAGGTGGTGCCTTGCGTGGGGGCCAAGATAAGGCCATACCTCAAATGGGTGGTGCCTTGTAAGAGCTGCTACCGTAGGAATTTCAAGAGTGGGAGATGATGGAGAAAGAAGGCACAGTCTGGCAGCCAAGGTGGTGGGCCATGGGGACATCTGCCCTCTGGCTGCCCTCTTCTAGAGTTATCCCCTGACCAAGTGGTAGTGGGCTGGGGCAGAGGCAGGCCACGAGCAAAACAACCCTTGGCGGCTGAATCCCGTCGGCAACCCCACTCTTCCCTTTCAAGCCCAATTCCTCAGAAGTAAGTGGGGCTGCACCCCTGCAGAGGGAGCATGAAGAAGTGACATGCAGGCATAAACACTCTTGTGTGGTAGTTTAATGGGTGGGTAAGTCCTCAGAACTTTCGGCAGCTTCTGTGGTCTGGAAGGGGTTGACTGACGAGGGCCATGTTGCCCAGGAACCCCTCCTGGCACCCTTCACAGCCCCTGGTGAGCACTCACATAAGCACTCTTGGGGGATCCATTCTCATGCCAGTGAAAACCAAGCCTGGAGCAGACAGATCTAGGTCTCTGACCCTGGCAGGAGCTTGGGGAAGCCACTGAGGCCTTCACAGAGCACCTTCTGTACGTGGGATGCTGGGCTGGAGGAATTCAGGAAACAAGATGAGTCGGAGCTGGGCCTTGCACTTCTTGCCCTTGTGAAGCTCCCAGTCTAGAGGGGGATAGTCTGGCCAGATGTGAATACAGTGACACTTCAGGATCCCATCACCGGTAACTAATAACTGCAGTGTGTGTTAAGCCCAGGGTGTGTAGAGTAGTGGGGCTGGTGTGGTTGTAGCATATCATGGAATAAGGATGTTAGCTTTGGCCTTGAAGGATGCGTAGAAGTGGCTTAGAAACCGTGAGGTGCAACCTCCTCATTTATAAACAAGACAGCTGCAACCTGGAGTGGGTCAGTAACTTCCTCGTTAGTACTGCCTCCTCCCCTCCTGTCAGGCCTACTTCCTGATTGGTTATGTGTTCAAGCCTCTTCTCTCTGGCTGGTGTTTGGACACTAGTCTCGGTGGACTTCTCTGCCTCAGGTCTCTCCAGCCCTTACTAGACATGGCAGCAGTGCCACTCTGCTCATGGGCTGCAGCCTGTGAGGCCTGCAAGGGGGCCTGCGTGCCTGTGCTGACCCAGCCTTAAGGACAAGGACCCAGTTCAGCTCCTCCCTGTGTCCCCAGCACTGCCAGGGTGAGCAGAGAGCAGGCATGTAAGGTGTGTGTGTTTCATGGCAGTCTTGTTCATTGCAGCAAGGAGTAGAGCTGCTACTGCCATCCATTCCTTTCCAATGTGCATTTGGTATATATCTGTTACTCCACTACTTGTCACCACTCCACTGCCACCGCCTGGTTCCTTCTGCTGTCTTCTCTCATGTGGATTCTGTGGTAACTGGCCCCCTGCTTCCAGCTCTTTTAACCTGTTCTCCACCCAGCAGCCAGAAGGGATCCCTGTCAGATCTGTCCCTCCTCTTCTCAGAACCTTCCACTGGCTTCATATCTAACACTGAGCTCATTGCAAGCCCTTGCTAGGATATATGAGGCCCCACATAGTCTCATCCATGTGACTACTCTGACTGCATCTCTGCCACCCTTCTCCCTTGCTCTGCTTAGGCCACACTGGCCTCCTCGCTCCAGTGTGCCAAGCGTGAGCCTGCCCCAGGGCCTTTGTACTTCTTCCATGGCGTGGAGCTCTCTACCATAGCAAGACTCTCTCCCTCCATCCCTTCTTTTTCTGGCCATTCAGCCTAAAATTTAATTCTGCTACCAGCCCCCCTTCTGTCTTCTGTGCCTATCTTTTTCCTTCTTAGGCAGTTGTTACTTTAACGTTTTACCTGTGGATCTTATTTGTTGAATGACCGCTTATACTAGAATGAGCGCTTCATGAAGGCAGGAAGTGTTGTCTTCCTTGCTTGTTGCTAAATACCCAGTGCCTCAACACCAGGGCCCCCCATGTGGCAGGTGCTTGCTGGGTACTTGTGCCGTTGGTGAGTGGACAGGTCTCTGCCTCCCGGCTACTTTTCACTCACTGTTGTTCTAATCCCTCTCTAGCTGCTGCTCAAGTTTAGGGCTAAATGGGTGTGACTAGAGTGGCTGTGACAAGAAAGGAGCAACCTTGAGGGTGAGGGGTCATCTGCAGGTCCCGCGAGAGGAGCCCTTCCTGGGTCCAGCTGTGCTATTGGCCACCTCTGAGCTTGAGCCCTTCTCAGCATGGGACTGGCTGCTGTTTGCTGCAGAGCTGGTTCTGGGGCACATGGGCCTGAAGTCAGCGGAGTTTCTCTTCTAAGAGATGCAGCCTGAGCCCCTTCCAGGAGGAACATGGCTTCCCACCCCTACCCAGTGAAGGAAGACACATCTCAGAAAAGGAGAGCAAGGCAGGGAGAGCTATGAGCTTGTTGGGAGGGATTCTACAGTGTGCATTCCTGCTGCCTCACAGATTAACATCTTTGCTTTCTTCCCAAGCTCTCTGTCTTCTTCTTGGAAAGTATCCTTCTTTTTGCTACTTTTTGTTATTGGCTGATCTGGAAACCACCCAGCCTGGTGCTTTGGGCCCATCTGCCTTCCTCCTCCTCTTTTCTCCCCTGGCTCCAGATGGGAGGTCAGTTGTAGGGAGTGGCCCCTTCGGAGAAGGGCTTTCTTGTCAGTCACTGTGTGGCCTGGCCCAACCCAGTGCTGTTTGCAGCAGGCAGCATGGCCAGCAGGCAGGCGTAGAGACTCGGCTGTGCTGAGTGCCTGGGGAGGCTGCTTACAGAGGTCCAGTCACCCCCTTCCTCTCCCAGAGCCGAGGGCAGGGCCATGTCCATCTATACCCTGTTAAACAGGCAGGAAACTGTGGCTCAGAAAGCTCAAGGGAGGGGGTGCCAGGGTACAGACGTCAGTCCAGGCCCTTGTCTTCTCTGCCCAGTGCCTTCCTGCTTGGGCCTCAGCTCTGGAGGTTGCGATCATCTCAGGGCTCCTTTGGGTCTTGGGGAAAGATGCACGCTGTAAATAACTAAAGAAAGACCCAAAATAATCTGCCTAGTGATGACATCTGTGAGACAGAATGTAAGATAAGCTGATGTTAGCATTTGCTTTGAACAGCCTGCAAAGGTTCAGAGGAAGCTGATGGGTTTGTGCTTTAGCTTCCTAAACTGGTAACATCATCCTCATGTAAATACCATCAAGATAACAACAGGAAAGATGGAAAATAATTTTTCTTTTGTTTTCTAATCAGACTAAGATGATAACAAGTGGAAGTTTAAGATAGAAAAGAAAACATGATTTGGGGGAGGCTTAGAAATGCTCTGCACAGGCATTGGAATTAATTACAGGAGCAGGCCCTAGAGGCATGCCTCAGTCACAGAGGAGAGAGGGTCTAAAACCTTAGGGGAAAGGCATGTGGGTCCCTGGAGCCCTGGGTGTCATGGCACACCAGAGAGGCAGCCCGCAGTGCTTCCTCTGAGGCTTGCTGAGGAGCAAGCGGTCTTGGCTTTCCTCCCTGCTCTCTTAGGGGTCTGTGTCATGGTTCTCTTTTTCTTTATAAAAAAAAACTAAATGCTAGTGACGATGTGACTTTCTGTCCTTCTGAGAAAGGTGTAAGGAAAAAGGAAAAAAGGACTGACAGACTCTCAGCATCTAGCATTTGCCAGCATGGGGGCCATTTGCTTGGGGAGAGATGGCCTGAGGGCGAAGGCTGTGCTCACCGCCGCCGTGGCTTAGCTTGTACAGTCAGTCGGCAGGCATGACTGCCTGGGCCCCTTTCCCCCACTCTGCCCTGCCGCTTTCCTCTGCCAAGTGGGCTCTTCCTTCCAGTGTTCTAACATTAGCTGCTCCTCTGGACGGCAGCCCAGACATTTGACCTTGGGAGCTCTGTGCTCCCTCAGCTCCTTCCCGCACGCCTACGCTCAGGCCAAGGGCCTGTTCTCTTATTTCCAGAGTGACCACCTCCCTTGACCAGGCCTGGCCTTCTCTCCCCAGCTGGTCTCCCAGCCCTTTCTAAGTTCTGGAGACCAGAGGGAACTGATGACTGCCTGCTCCTGGGCAGAGGGTGGTACGTGGCTCCTGGTTGCCTGACTTTTCCCACAACCACCAGCACTAGTTTTTTGGAGGGGCTGATCTTGTAGGTAGAACAGGTACTTCCTTCTCCTCTGTGCTTGTCGGATTAGGATGCCAGGGCTAAGTTACTTACCCAGTCTGAAGAGTTAGTGGCCACATCAGGCCTTATACCCAGCTGCCCGGGCACTGGGGATCTTCATACTCTTGGTCATACCAAGTTGGCACTTTGGGTGCCATAGCCTCAGCCAGGATCCCTGGCAGGACACAGGCTGGCCTGAAGTTGGAAATCAGAGGTGCACACAGAGTCCAAGGCAGTCTGATACCTTTCACCCTGGGCAGGCAAAGATAGTAAGGGGACCCACTCACGCTTTGGCAGACCTCAAAGTGTCAGGAGTCAGGGCTACTGTATCTTAGTCAGCATCTTTGTGAGTCTCCGCCTAAGGACACTTCCCTTCCCAGCTTCTCTGTCTCATCCTGGGCCTGGATCTCCCTCTGCTTTCTATGCCACGATCTCACCAGTTTCCATTTTGGAAGCTCGTACTCCAGTGCAGAGGATGAGCTGCTCCCTGTTGCAATGTGGCTCCCTGTAACACTACTTTAGGAGAAGGAAAAAGCAACTTAATTGCTTCAGCTGATAATCTGCAGAGAAAGTTGTGAAGAACTGTGGCTATGGCCTGGCATTTTCTAGATGGGCTAGTTCCTCATTTGGAGCCTTAATTGTGTCTTTATTTAAGTCAGGGCTTCTTTCTTTAGTTAGACAGATGGCCCTGAAGCCTCAATTTGATTTCCAGCTTTTGCCTTTCCTACGAGGATCTGATTCCAAAAGCCTTCTCTCGTGATCTAAAAAGTCTCACAGAGATGAGGCCCTGCCCTGGGGTGGGCTTGGGAACAGAGACTCCACAGTGGGAGAAATACAAAGGGGAAATGTGCTCTTGTCTTGTTTCACTGCAGAGCTCAGCCAAGGCTCGGGTGCTCACTTCTGTGCAGACACTGAGTGTCTTGTGAAACCTCAGAGGGCCAAGAGTTTCCCTCAGGGCCTGGTGGGCCTCAACACACAGTGATTTGCATGTCCTTCCCACTGTGGGTGCAGAAGGTTCAAAGGGTTAGAAAGGCTGCCTGTAAGAATGGCACATCCCAGTGGGAAATTTATCATATACTGGGTAGACTGGGAATGAAAGGCTCTGGCCAAGCGGGAACTCTGTTGGTTTGCCTGGGGGGAATTGGACCCAGGGAAAGCTGGCAGTGGTCAGGGTATACTGGCACAGTCTGGGGTACACCATACTAATCACAGACGGCGCTCAGAAAACAAGACTGGCCCTGATCTTGTCTTGAGGCCAATCATGAAATCAGTCAGGGTTCCTCGTTTGTTAGTGACAGAGGCCACCCCTAGCTAACTCACACCGAAAGAGGACTCTCTGGAGCAATGGGAGAGAGTTGTTGAGGGAAGAGTTGGTGAGTTAGGCCTCCGAAAGTGCAGGGCCAGCGCAGCTGGGAGGACTTTAGAAGCAGGTTCTTGTGGGCAGGCTGAGAATCTCCCTGCTGGGTGGATCAGCCTAGCACAGCTTTGGTTCAGCAGCCAGAGCACAGAGCCCAGTGAGTGTCTCGTGAGCCCAGCCTGAGTTCTGAGCCTACTCCTTGGCTGGGGCGGTGTAGGCTTCTTGATTGACAGTCCCACCGAGACACTACCCAGTGAGGAGGGAGGTACCCCAATTTGGAATTGGGGTGCTGCCAGCAGAAGAAGTGGGGCTGTACCACTGGGCCATGCAGTTTCATCAGCTCAGTGAGAGGAGCAAACAGCAGCTCATCTAGAGCAGAGGGAAGTGGAGAAGTTGTTCCTTCAAGCTAGAAAATGACAGTGTACGCCATCGCTGGTCCACTGGCACCTCTGGGTGGAGTGTCAGAGGCTGACATGAGGAGCCTGGGCCAAATAGATTAGGGGGAAGCCCTAACCCTCAGGCTGGCACTCTCACTCCTTCCCCGCTGAGTTTGGACTTTGCATAAGCCTGGTGATTTTGGGAGGCAGTAGGTTCTGCCTGGTTAAAATCCATTTCCAATAGCCCAGCATCCACTGGGTGGGCACAGGAGCCAGATGGGCTGGCGCTGACAGGTGCCATAGGCATGGTGCCTGCTCTGCACTAGAAATGCTGTTAACAAGAGAGCCCCCTTTCCTCAAGAAACTTCCTTTCCCACGGAGCAGAAAATAAGCACAGGAATAGATGAGCCAATACACGCTGTGTACATTAAGGTGATGGAGAGAAAAGCTTGGGGTGAGAGGTGCTGCTTCAGCCAGGATGGTCAGGGAAGGCCTCTAGGAGGCCACAGGCCAGGAGCGAGGGTGCAGAGCCTTTTGTGTAAAGGCTCCAAGACAGCAGCAACTGGCTTGTCCCCACCACGTGGCATAAATGAGGAGGGGAGGAACAGAGTGAGGTTGAGAAGGCTTGAGCAACATAGCAAGACCCTGTCTCTACAAAAAAAAAAAAAAAATTAAAAATTAGCTGGGTGTGTTGTGCGTGCCAATAATCCCAGCTACTTGGGAGGTTGAGGTGGGAATATCCCTTGAGACCTGGGAGGTTGTGGCTGCAGTGAGCTATGACACCACTGTGCTCCAGCAAGAGTGACAGAGTGAGACCCTGTGTCTCAAAAAAAAAAAAAAAGACTTTGGAAAACAGGGCCCCAGGGCCCAGGCTGCAAGAGCAGTTTGGAGGTGCGTTCAGTGGGGGCTGGTGGTAGCTGGGAGCAGGGGCAGTGCTAGGGTATAAGAGGTGTACTCCCCACCCAGGGAACGACAGGCCGCTCTGGGCACCTGCAGCAAATTCTGACAAGTCCTCATGGAATGAGCGAGTGAGTGAGCAGGGGAGCCCAGTGTTGGCCCAGTGGCTTCCCTCTGTAGGCTGACAGATGCCAGCATCTCTGGTAAGGTGGCTGGTGCCCACTCATGTGTCCATTTCCCTGGGCGGGTCTGGGTCAGGAGGGCACTGTGGAGCCCCTTGGTCTGGAACACCCTGGCTTCGTGGGCAACAGCCAGTGAGCACAGCTCTGCTGGCAAGGCAGGGTTTGGCTCACTGATCGGCTTCCTGCTTTTGTGTGGAAAACACCGAGCCCTCCTTCATGGCACCTTTGTGCCAGTGACACCACCAGCCGCTCTGGTGCTCCCTCTCCCTCCTGCTTTCCTAGGCCTGTCCCGCTATGGGCTTCTGTGGGCTCCCTAGCCTGGGTGGCCTTCGCCTTCCTGACAAGCGCGTGGTGGGGGCTGTGGTTCCCTGGGGTGTTGTGCCTTGATGCTCCATTAGCACTGGAACTGTCTCCTTTAGCAAGCAAGGCCTCTGGCTTGACTTTTCTCACCAAACCTGGGAGCTTCCATATGCTGTGCTCTTGGCTGTGCAGGTAGCACAGCTCCAGTGGGAAGGCTGTCAGTGTGTTTGTCACTCCCTCTCCATTGGGTGACTTTGATGTGTGCTTACAACTGTGCTGTATCAGCTAGGAGGAAAGCAGGTACAGCCATCTATAACTTTTTCCAGATATTTCTATGGACGGCTATAGTGTGGATGGTCATGTCACCATGGAATCCATGGAGGTAACCTGGCCCGATAGTGTAAGGATTGTTTTAAACTAAGGAAGGGGAACTGGAGAAGGACTGCCCCACCCACATTTGCCCTCTGTAGTTCCTTCTGGCCCTTCAACACCAGTTCAGGTGTTCATCCCAGGAAACCAGCCCTGACCTCTACCCTTGCCCCAGCACACATGCCCTAGGTACCCTCTCCAGCCCCAGTCTCTCTGTAGTGTAATGGTTTATCTCCGTGACTGTGTCCCAGTCTCTCTGTAGTGTAATGGTTTATCTCTCTGACTGTGTTTATCTCAGTGAAGTGTGTGTGTTCCCAGGCTGGTCAGGATGGACCCTCAGTAACCCTGTGGGATGAATGCATTGCTGGCCATGTGCAGAAGTCCCTGGATTGGGCAGCTGGGGATGGGATGAGGGAGCTAGTGCTAGGCACTTGCCATCCTCTTATCTGGGTAGGCCAGGTGTTTTTAGTCAGCCGCACCCTCCTTTCAAGCCATAAAGAGCCAGGGCCTGGGCTCTTGCCCACTTCTCAGCATAGAAGCCTTGTCTGTTCCCATCATTTGGCAGGGGTGGGTGGTAGTGATGGGGCTCCTCTCAGAAGTTAGAGCCCTTTATCAGTTAGGGCTGATTTCTTTGGAACCAAGAGTTCTTTCACCATTGCATTATCAACACCTAGCCCAACCTGCACACGAATAATTCCAGCACATATTCACTGAATAGGTGAGAGAGGGAGGGAGGGAGCCTTTGCAACGCTTGAGGAAGAACTTCTTGGCGCTCCAGCTGGGCAGTTTCTTCCTCACCAGCAAGTGCTTGACTTGGGTTTCCCCTATCACAAGGAACTCTCAGAATATTCCATGTCCCCTATCACAAGGAACTCTCAGAATATTCCATGCTTAGTTTGCTGTGTAGACATTGAGCAAGTGCCCATTTGGGGTTCTTCTAGTCCTCATTGGCCTGTTTTCCACCCAGTGGCTATAACATTCATCTGAGGCCAGGCGTAGGGTATGAGGGAGTATGTAGAGAATATTTACAGTAGAAAGGGGAACCGTTGTGGAAATACAGTGCTGAGGCGTTCAAAAGCCATAGCTGTTATGCTGAAACTAAATAGAACCCTTGATTTTCTGTTTCACTTCAGAGAATGCCTTGGTGGGGACTCCTTGTAGCCGCAGAACAGCCTGCAGAGCAGAGGCCAGCCCTCCTGAGCATTACCTGACGCTTCTCTGTAGGTCAGGAGGAGCTGTTCTCCTGGCATCTGGAAGGGAGGGGTCTGTGGGTGGGAGAGAGGGCCCTCTGCTCCTCACTCAAGGTTCTTCCTTGTCCCTGGGGAGGTCCCCTGCTCTAGCAGTCTCTTCTCATCCCAGCTCAGGAAAGCTTGTTCAACTGTTTACTATCACACCTCCCCCTCCCACCTCCACGTCACTTGTGTGGAAAAATCCCTTGTCAGAAGTCAAGGGGCTTTTGTGCGTTTTTAAAGCCCATTAGCTTGATAGACTCCATAACTCTTGGGACAAAGAGTCTGGGCCTAATTCCGTGCAGATGTTGTCTCGTCGTATACTTTTTTCTCCTTTCCCAAATCTGACATTGGCAAAGGGCAGTTACCCCTCTATTTGTGGTTTTAGCAAAGGATCAGTGCAGAGTCATGTGCAAACGTGCTTCTTATGACTTGAAGAGTGAATAGCTTTTCTGGTTGTTTTCAGCACACGCCAAAGAAGATGAGTCAAGGACCTACACTATTCTCTTGTGGAATTATGGGTAAGTACCCAAGGCCATCCTGAGAGCCATCCCACTGGTCCTTCCAGCCAGGGCCTGAGTCCTCCAGGTGAGACACTAAAAGCACTTTTTGGACACAGGTTTACAAAGAGCAGGACTCTTTCTATGTGTCTTAACTATGTCAGTCCCCATCAGTGCAGGAGTGGTCCTGGGGACTGCTGGCCTGGATGAGGGACAGGGACTGGTATGTGGTTTATGACTCTCACGTTGAGAATTTCTGACTGACTGTTAAAGTAATTCATGTTGATTTTTTTTTCGTTCAGAAAATGTACCATAGTGTAAAGTATAAAATGAAAATCTCTCTAGCTCCAGTACCTGGTGATGGTTACTGTTGATATTTTTGTGTATGTTTATGTTCTCAGTATTTTTTCCTCGCCTACTCTATGATGAACATATAATTATATAAAACTATATTCGTTTGCTTTTTTTCCACTTGGTAGTAGTTACCATCATGTTCCCATGGCATTAAAATTGTTAATTTCATGTATTTTAATGGTCTTTAGTACTGCATTGTGTGGCTGTATCAGAAAGTCTTCAACATTGTAACTGTTTCTTGGCTGTTGGCTAAAGGGTCTGTTTTATTTGCTGTTGTAATTAGCAGGGACTAAGTGTCTCAGTCTTTATCTACCTTTTAGATTATTTCTAGGGATAGTTCCCAGAGTAGAATAGAAAGGTCAGAGGATAGGGACCTTTTTTAAGGTTATTGATTCATATTGCTGATGTGCCTTCGAGGAAGGCTGCCTTGGTCTTCTGTTTCTGTGCAAGTGTGAATTGCTGTTTTTATGTAGGGGACAAAAATGACTGTATTGATTATATTGGTTTCTTGATGCTCCAGATGTTTTGGCACAGTTTCTCCTTGTGCTGTCTCCCTGGAACTCTTCTTGTCTCCCTTTGGGGATGTCTTGACAGATGTAATGTCTGTGTTGAGTCAGAAACCAGACTTCGATGATAGATAACCACTGTGGGCTTTCTAATTCAAAGTTTGTAGGACCGTGTAAAGTCTTTCTTGCCTTTCTTTCTCAGCCCTTTCCCTCTGTGTACAGTGTTTTCTTTTTCTTTAGGCGCAATTCCCATAGGTACAGTGGCAAGGATAGAGGGGCGCTGGATATGACATACTGAGTGCTGTGCTCCGTATGTGCAGGATCCTATTGACTCTGCCAGTGGCTTCAGTGGGGAGGGGGATGCATTCACATACAGGGAAACTGTGGCCTAGTGAAGTGACCCTCCCCAAAGTCCTTTGTAGGCAGATTGAACTTAGGTAGGGAAGAAGGAAGATCTTCTCAGTCACGTGCCACAGCTCTGGGAGAGCTAGATGATCCTCTTGGTGCTGACACCCGGAGACAATGGAAACAGGGAGATCCCTTGGCCTTGGTTTACCGGTGTGATACACTTTTGAGGCCTGTCCCCATATGATTGAATATCTGCTTTGTTGTTTATGGCTTCCAACAAATGATTAGCACCCTGACCATGTGGCCCAGAAGCCTGCCTCATCACCTGCTTCCTAGGATAATCTCATGATTGAGCTGCCTTCTTCCGTCATGCCCAGGAAAGGGAGAGAGGCTCCTGGGCATGCCCAGCCCCCCAGTCCTGCCTAGATCTTAGCTATAACTGGGCCAGACCAGAAAACCAGGTTGTGGATATGTTGCTCTTTATTTCAAGACCATTTATAACATTAGGCTTTCTTGGCATTTGCACTGTGTAAGTCATAACAAGGTGGGACTCTCATGGGTTTGTGATGGGCATGATTGGGGCTCATGTAGTCACTCTGAACTTGTTCACTTTTCTAAGTCTCAGTTTCCTTATCTGCAAAATGGCAATTATGATAGTACCTACCTTGTGGGCTTGTTGTGAGGGCTGACAGCGTGAAATAATATTTGTAAAGAGATCAGCACAGAGTGAGCGCTCTGTAAGTAACAGGTAAAAAGAGGACTGAGACCAAAATTGAGAATTCTTCCTGAGAAGAGGCCTTCACACCCAAATAAAGGAACTACCTTGGATTTTTTTTTGGGGGGGGGGTTAGAGAGTCACCCTCGTAGGGGAGATTCTCAGGCCCAGCGACCGAGGCAGAGGCCCTGGGGAAAGGGAAGTGTGTAGGGAGAAGCTCAGATTGCCCAGGGAGTCTGTCTGAGCCTGCAGAGCCCAGCAATTTGATTTCTACTGGGGGAGGCCTGCTTTTTACCAGGGAGGCCCATGGTTTCCAGGAGGGATGTGCTGTGTCTCCAGGCTCTTGTTTACAGAGTGGCTTTGCAGGAAGTGCTGGCCGGATCTAGTGCCTGGATCTCAGGCAGGCTCTTCCCTTGCACGGGTCCCTGTCTTCTTCCTGGTCCATGGGCCAGTGCCAGGGCACTGCCAGGCAGCAGAGGGAGAAGCTGGGTGCAGCTGTGCTCTTGGGGGTTCCATGGAGTCCATTCGTCCTTCTCTGCTGTTCTCAGTCCCACGGGCCTCATCTTCTATTGCTCAGCCCCCTCCCTGATTTAGGAAAACCCTGACCATGTGAATATGCACTACCAAGGTACTTCATTTTACCACATTTCATTTTCATTATCAGTGGCTTGTTCTAGTAGATATAAATTGAGCACCTACAGTGTGTCTGGCACTTGGTGTAGGGATAGAGTGAATCAGACCCTTCCCCTACCTTCAGGGAAATTTCTTTCTGGTGCTGGAGAAAGATCTACCAACAGTGACTTCCCTGTGGGTTAGTCCAACTTTGATGAAATGGCCGAGGCACTTAGAGCCATGGCAAATCTCCCCATCTTCCTGAGCATTGCGGGTGTTTGTGGGGTTTTAGAGCTGGCAGCACATCAGAGGTGCCACCTTCATCCTTCCTGCCTCTATCCTTTTCCTGCATTTGCTGGGGCAGAAGCATCAGCATTTGGGGAGGCCTTACCAAGCCCAGCAGGCTAGTCAAAGCTCAGGTTA
Source organism: Microcebus murinus (assembly GCF_040939455.1). Taxonomy (NCBI): domain Eukaryota; kingdom Metazoa; phylum Chordata; class Mammalia; order Primates; family Cheirogaleidae; genus Microcebus; species Microcebus murinus. Next base: position 6,645,560 of record NC_134117.1, read on the forward strand.
CCTCTCCAGCCCACTTAGCCCCAGAATTGAGGTTTTGTGGCTTTGCCCTGTGAACTGGCAGTGCACCCCAGTTGGTGAGATTTTTATCTTAGGTGTGCCTGCTTTTCAACACTGTGAGGGGCCGGCTGGACTTTTGTAAGAGGGTTTTGGGCCCTTCCAGGGCTGGACAATGCTGAGCAAAGATAAAATGCCAAATTATCATATCACTAGCCCCCAGCCTGTCTCCAGGAGATAAGGGACTTGTGTTCTGGCACTCATCAGTGGCATTCTCTCGAGAGAGCTGGAGACAGTTGGCCCTGTGACTCAGGGTTTTTCCCTCCTAAGCCCCCATGCAAGGGTCCTAGCTGAAAGCCACCATGAGTTGGAGCTTCGTAAATGTTCTGATGAAAATCCAGGCAGGTGCAGTAGTGGAGGAGCACAGTGGCCTGGTTGCTGCTGCCTGAAAGGCCACCCTTTCAAGTGGCTCGGCCTCCCCTGCACACACATAAAGGTATTACTATTAGAATCAAGGGCTCACCATAATTTTTGGGGGGAGGAGATGGAGTCTTGCTCTGTTGCCCAAGCTAGAGTGCCATGGAGACAGCCTAGCTCACAGTAACCTCAAACTCCTGGGCTTCAGTGATCCTCCTGCCTCAGCCGCCACCATGCCCAGCTAATTTTTCTATTTTTAGTAGAGACAGGGTCTCACTCTTGCTCAGGCTGGTCTCAAACTCCTGAGCTCAAGCGATCCTTCTGCCTCAGCCTCCCAGAGTGCTGGTATTAAGGGTGTGGGCCGCTGTGCCCAGCCTGTTTTGTTGTTGTTGTTGTTTGTTTTTTTAAAGTACTTCACTCTCTGTGATTGCGAGCTGGATATCGGGCCCCTGCCCACTGGTGTGTTCCTCACACCAGTTTGGGAACTTGACACAAATGATTTTGTGATTTTCAAAGTAGGGGAGAGAAACAAACCAGCATGAGGTGCTGATGGGAGGAGCAGGGCAGAGTGGAGCCGAGCCGCTGCCCAGCCTGAGCCGCTGCCCAGCCTGCTCTGTGCCAGCCCCAGTGCCCCCTATTGGGATACCAGCTCAGCCGTGTCACCAAAGGGCCATGTTTCCCTCTTGGTTTCCTTGCTCGCCCCCCAGAACATCCCCAGCCCACCTTCTGTGCTGACATGGAATTTCCTCTGCCAACAGCTTTTCTGGGTAAGGGCCATCTGCATGACTAGTTCTTGTGCTCTTGACAAAGGAAACGTTGGTCAGGTGCAGCTCCATGGGCGTGCCATGGCCAGGCAGGTGAGCCAGCCCCTGCTTCTGGCTCTGATTTCTGGTGGGTGCAGAAAGGGGCCTCGGCTGTGGCTGAGAGAAGCAGCCTGTGTTGGGAGAGGCAGGGGCTCGAGTGTGGCCTCAGTACAGGCTCCCTCTGGATCTCCCGCCATTTGTAGGGGTCACACGTGCACTAGTTTAATCTTTTTTGGTGAAACAGGGAAAGTGGGGTGATAGCAGTCTCCATTTACCACCCTTGGCTAATTGTAGCCATTCAGTGCTGTCTGTTGAGGGGACAATGGACACCACACATTCCATTTTCCTCACCACTCAGGCGAGGAGAAGACTGGAAATTGCATAATATGTGAGACAGCGAAGGCAATACCAATTATTTCAATAAGGCCACTAGGAAAAGTCTTGTAAATACAAGTCAGTGGACAGAGAACAAAACAATTCATATGCTAAAAAAAACTGGATGGAAACCCATAATTACTTTAGGAGTTATGGTAATAAATTATTTATTAATGTAAATTATTTCACAGGCAAAGAACATAGAGGAAACTTGAGCAGAAGGATCATACATTATGTATAGAAAGGAATTGTAAAAATATTACAGCAGCCCTGCTTGTTCTGTTGCAGTCCAGGTTTGTCAGCGTTTTAATTACAAGCCCTCACTTTCCGTGTTTAATTACTTGGCTGTTAAAGTCTACTCTGTACATAAAAGGGTTGTTCCCGGGGGCACTCTCTGTATTAATTTCTACAGGGTAAACCAGTTGGCTGTGTTGAGCTGGGTAGGACTAAGAGATTTCACTTTGAGATTTGGTAAATTTTGGTCTTTTAACTCAGCCATGGTTTGTTGTTGAAAGTGGAAAGTGATTACACCTGTAGGAAAAGGCTGGCATTCAGAGGTTGAGTGTTTTCGATTTCTTAGAACAAATGAATGGAACAAAATGAAGAACAGCATTGACAAAATCAGAGCTATTCAAGCCCAATATTTGGTCTCTAACAGAGACCAAAGACAGACTTTTTCTGTCTTTCAGGGATATCATTTTGAATATGATGATTGGGCCATGGCCTCCTGTAAGAGACTGTTTATTAACCAGTATAATCTAGAATGAGATTTCTTTTCATTAAAAAAAAATTACGTCTGCATACAAGTATACATATGTGTGATTTTCAAAAGATCTACTTTATTATTTTTAATTTATTGTGGTCATATATGTGATTTTTTTATTTTTAATTTTTTTGTCTTTCTATTTTTCTAATTTTGTGTAAATCTCTAAAATAGTATAAGACTTGTCTGTATAGGATGCTTTAAATTCTTCCTTGTACCATTTCTCAGTTTCAGACAGTGTTTCTGGAATAGAATACAGAATAGAAGTAGATGCAAAATGTAGTTGGCACATGATAGCTGTTCACAATGGCAAATGAAAACAGAGCCTCCCAGGTGGGCCAACTTGCGGTTGGGGAGGGGAGCCATGGTAGTGCCTGAGGACAGGGAATGGCCACTGCCAGACTGTCTTTGGGTGCCATGTTTTCCACACGGAAAGACAGTCAAGTTAGGAGGCGGCCTGGCCCAACTGCGAAAGCATGGCCTTGGGATTGCAGACTAGGTTTAAGTTTAGGCTTTGTCTTTTGCCAGCTGTGTGTCCATAGGGAGATGCAACGTTGTTCTGAAGCTTGGTTTCCCCAGCTGTAAGATGGGGATCACCGTGACAACCCATGAGATGAGTAATGTGCTTGAGATACATACTCATGCTCTTTTCCCGCTTTAGCCAGGATCCCATTGGGGTGTTAGCTAATTAACAGTAAATACACATTTATTGACAGTTTCCTAAAGAGTCCAGCTGCCAGTTCCCCAGTCTATATGATGGCGCCCAGCTTTGCTGTGTGCATCTGTCCGTTGAGAGATGCATCACAAGCAGCTGCCCGCTTCACATGCACCGTGTGCACCACAAACAGGATGAAAAATCAGTGAAACTGACATTGCTGTCCCTTCAGAGTTCTTGTTGCCATTGCAAATACTAGCTTTTCCCTGCACATTTGTGAATGCCCCTGGGGCCTGGCAGGTGGAGGGGGAGGTCCCAGTCTGGGCTGAAAGGGCTCTTGCAGGGCCCCAGTCCATCCTGCTAGCACAGATGCCTAGTCTCGTGTGGTTTTTATACCTAGGGTATCCCACTGGGCCTCTTTTTTACAAGAGCAAAGACTTCCCAGAAGTAGTGGCACCTGCCATGGTACTCCCACCCTGCTGGAGAGGGCAGGGCCCTGGCAACTGCTCTTTGTCCTCACCAGCCTCTCTGTCTTCTCCCAGAGCCCCACAGGCCAGCCTTCTTGCTTCCCTGCATGGAGCCTGGTGAAGTGTTATCTCCAGCCATCCAAATCCCTTTCCCTCTTGTTTTGTGTGAGGAGATTGGTATCCTGTGTCGCTGTCTCTGAACCCAAAGCACAATCGCCATCTTACAATCCATTCCAGGTGACAGGGCAGGACCAGAGGCTGAGGCCAGGGCCGGCAAAGCCAGAGAGCTTTTCTTCCTGACATAGCTCTGAATTGAGTCTCCATTCTGGCAACACAGGCAAAGAGACACTCCGGGGGGCCAGGGTCTCTAAAGTCCATTTAAAAATAGATGACACCATTGAGGGAGAGCTCAGGCCATTGCCCTGTTTGTTCCCTCCCCCACTGTGTTCTTTTTATAAGATCAGTTTAACAAAGCTGTCTTCAGAAAGACCTCAATTCTCTAGAGTTCCCCACTGAAAGAGTTGGCCAGCTTTTCCCCAAATCAAGTGCTTGTAGCCTGGTGGACAAATTAGCACAATTCAACCCACAGGGCAAGGGAGAGATACCTAGGGTCAGCACAAGTAAATAGGTGTGAAATCCAGAATGAGTCAGGCAGTCATGGTCTGGCAGCAGACTTGCTACTTGGGTCTGGGAGACTGCAAGAACCTTGCATCTTGGGTCTCTACTTAAGGTGCTTGATCTTTTCTAGAAACCACATTCTGCCTGCTGTGCTTATGTCACTGCAAGGCAACGTCTAATACATAGCACAGAGATCTCCAGGGGTATAAAACTCCTCTCTCTGTCTACTGAACTTAAGAAGGCTTTTAGTCTCCAAGAATTTGGAGCCCTGGGAATTTCCCTTCACGTTTAAGGGCAGAAATGGAAATAAAACATTTGAGGTCAAACGCCATTCGTGTTCTCTCACGTATTTTTCTTTCTTTGAGCTCTAGAGTCTGTGCACCCAGCAGCCTTCTGTTTCCTTAGTCAAGGAGTCGCGGACCAGAGTCTTGTGAGTGTGAATTTGGGGATTTTGGTCCTTGTCTCTGCGTGCATGGGCATCTGATCCTCCTGTGTCTTGCAAGGGAGTTAAAAGTGAGAAACTTCAAGCTCAGTAATTGAGCCTTAGCTTTGGAAAAGACCTTGGTCACCTAGTCTGTCCAAGATTGTCTGTGAGAGAACTGAGTCCAAGGGCGTCGGTGTGGTTCACCCTCCCATCTGCAAGCAAGGCTTAGCGTATGTTTGTGCTGTGCACACGTGCGCAGTAGTCCACGTGTGATTTCAGACTTGTATAGATAGGCTCAGTGAGGATGTGGAGAAACTTTAGATGCTCCTAAAGGTTAGTGTAACAGGCACAGCAGAGAACTTAATTGGCTGGTGACTTTGCCCTCAGTTTGTGTGCCAGGTCTTCCAGAGTCTTGGTGTTGGGCTCTGGGTGGGGACAGCCCCTCTGCAAAGCAGGGCACAGCTGATGGGCCACAGAGAATATGTTCTCAGGGAGAAGGTGGGGGTTTCAAACTCTGTTCATTGGAGTAGTTAGCTTCTCAGGCCTTTGCCAGTGGCTCTCCATCCAGAGCAAGTTGTGCAACTTGAGAAGGAAGCCCTGAGGGGTCCCCACCCTGTCTTGTGAAACTTGGGCCTTGGAGTACTTGAACTTCGAAATGATCCTTCTCCATAGTTCTACTTTCTATAATTGGCACAAACCAAAGCATAAACACCAACTTTCCATGATGTTATGAATCCAGATTTGTAGTGACCAGAATTGTCAACCTCCAGAAGCTTCCTGGGTATGGCTGGATAGTCTGACAGAACTTCCATTCTGATAGTTGTTTGCAAACTCAGGCCCTTGTGTAGCCTGTAGTCCAGGGCAGTGGCTCTCAACATTTTTGTATTAAAATAGCTTGGGGAGCTTATTAAAATGCAGGTGCCTACCCTGAGAGATTCTGATTTACCAAGTCAGGGATGGGGCCCTGAAATCTGCATTTTAGCAACCCCCATCCCCACCCCCAACCCCTGCTACCTCCCAAAGGATGCTACTGCAGGTGGTCCAGAATCCACACTTTGAGAAATCCTAGTGCAGGGAATATAAGTTCCCATTCTAACTGATTCCGCAGAGATTGGTACCCAGTTGCAGAAAAGCTGAGCCTCAACTAGAAGAGCATTTTCCAGTACTGTTCATCATCTCATTGATGGCTGCCAGTTTTGAGAGCCTGCTCTAGGCACTATACTAGACACCTAATTAATGCTCATAATAGCTCTGAGAGATTATATATCTTACAGCGCTGAGGTTTGAACCCAGGTCCATGTCCTTTCCACCACACTAAGTGAACATTGCTCAGTGGACTCCCCACATCCTTGGCCATTGTGACGTTTGAAAGAGTTATGGTTGTTTGTGTAGAAGTGGTATTGAATGGAAGGGTGGGAGTACCCTCTTTTCCGAGTGCTACCGAGGCCCTTTGTACAGTGTGATGTCGGGGCCTAGCACTTGAGGCATTTTGCTATTAAAAATTAGCTTCTATTCCTGTTTCTTTTGTCTGGTGACCTGACCCAACAAATTGCTTTCTGTTCCCTGAGCAAAGGGGGAAAACACAGGGCTAAACATATCTTCGATTGTTTTTACTTTTCTTTTATTGTACTTCTCAAAACGATAAAGATAGAAACAATTAAAATACTATCTGCCTTGCAGACAGAACAAGTGGCCACCTGGCTGGCATTGTTACACAATAGCAGTGCTTTGCATTTTCAGAGTATTTCAGATGTTACCCCGCCAACAAGTCTCCTAGCTGCTTTACACATGGCCACACTGCCCAGGTAGAGCAGAGAGTACTAGGCACAGCCCAGGTTGGACCTGCCTGGCCAAGCAAGACTTACCTTTGCCAAGGCCAAAGGGCAGGCAAGACCAAGTGAACACTCACAACCATCTCTGCAGCTTTTACATGCATTTTTGCAATCCACTCCTCCCTCCACCCACTGCCAACTGAGGACTGCCATGTGCTACACTCCGTGCTAGGCACGGGAGAGGCAAACTGGGCAGGACTGTGCTTGAGTTTGCAGCCCAATAGAAGTAGACGTGTAGGCAGATAATTCAGGTTCAGGTAACATACGTGCCATACAATTGAAAATCTAGGCAAAGAGCTGTGGGTGCCAAAGGGCCATACAGAGAAAGCGTATCCTCCAGGGAGGTTTGCGTTGGCTTTTAAATGAGGAGACTCTCTTGGTGAACAGAGGATAAAGATACGAGGAGAACATTATAGACCTTTGCAGAGGTGTGAAGATGTGAAAGAGCTGACGTTTGGGGGAAAAGCTATAATTTCTCTTCACAGTTGAGAGCTGATTCTTTGAGTCCTCCCTGCAACAAAGAAATCGTACATATTGAGGTCATAGGGGCTTATTCAACACAGTGGAATAGGTCCTGTAGGCAAGCCAGGACGCATTAAAGTTGACCATCCAACCCGGTCCCACTGGGGATGTGATAGGTAACCTCAAGGCCAAGTAAATTGGACTCCCACCCTCTGCATGTGGATTTTACCTGTGCTCACTCCTGCAGTCTCCTTATTAATCTTTAGAAAAGACTAATAAGAATGACTCTTCAGTGTTATCTACACAAACCAGAAGGGGTGTACTTTATGGGCAGTTTCAGGGATTTTCACAGCTGATTTTGACTCTACCTGATTCCCGTCTGACTGCCAGTGTCATAGGAAGTTTAGTACCTGATTGTAGGGTCTGTTGGGGACAGGAGGAGGAGGCAGGGGCCCAGGTGCCAGGCTGAAACGCTCTGTGCTTTCCAGGAGGCAGTGGGCAACAACTGAAGGGGCCTTGCCACGATAGGTGTGGGCTTCATAAAGTTCTCTAGAGGCAGTGAGAAGGTGGAGTAGGGAGCCCCTGAGGAGTCTAGTCAAGAAGCACTAAGATCATGGATGGCCGCAGGAAAGGAAGGGCACTGCCATATGAGAGACATGGTATATTCATGTTTAACTTGCTCAATGCCCCAGTCTTCTCATGATTTCCCTATATATGGGCAAAATTCCAGGCCGCTGGAAGAAAAATGTAACAGAAAGTGGTGTCCTCTGAGGATAGGATCAACTCCTTTTAGTATTCTGGGTTTCCTAAGGCCTGGCCTGACACTCTTATATGCTTCAGGCTCCTTTAGTACCAGCCATTGCGGTGCCATCTTGGGGCTCTTGCTGCTCTGTGGCTGGGCCCATTGGGTCCTTCCTCAGTCTGTTATGTTCCTGGCCCATCTGGTGCCTCAGTGCCTTGTCCCAAAAGAGAAGTTGGTGGCCGGTGTTACTCTACACAACTTCTTAAAAACCCAAAGGAGCCAACCTGGAGGAGGATGGGGCTGTAGGCCCTCACCCTGACCCTGGTTCATGTCCTGAGTTAAGCAAGAGCACGGCACTGGTGGGCTTGATGGTCTCATCCCCTACATATTTGATAATATGTTTTTCTCATAGAAAATTTGGAGACTATAGGAAAACAAAAGAGAAAATATAAATAAATCAGCTGTCTGCTAATCAACTAAATATTTTGGTTTTATTCCCTTACATATCCCTTCACATACAACATACATATTTTACTAAATAGGAATCGTACTGTCTATATAGTCTTTTTCCTGTTTCTTTGTGCTTAGCATTACATTATTAGCATTTCCCCACATCATTAAATATCCTTTGAAACTCTGGTTTTTCATGCTCCATGTTATTCCTTGATAATTTATTTAACCAGCCTCCAACCATAAGACATTTTAATTATGTTTACCATTTTGTTGTTACTTATTATCATTTTGATGAACATCATCAGACATAAATCTTCACTTTTTAAAAAATAACTTTCCCTCTTTATCTAAATCAGATAACAGATTGTCATGACTCAGTCAATGTTAGTTTATATTTCTTTTAATTTTACTTTATTATGTTAGTTCACTGAACTTTCAACTGCTGACTAATGTCAAATTTAAACTGTTTTAAAAGAATGGTGAATACTCAAAGGGAATGATTTCTGTGGGTAGTGAAGGCGTACTTGAACAACATAAATACAATGTGTAAGAAGATACTTTCGGGTGATTTGGGGAAATAATTGATGCAGTCCATTTTGAAGGAACAGGTATTGAGACTTTCCTTGGTCAGGGCTAGGGAAGATTCAGCAATGAGGTGAACTGGATATTACCAGCAGCCCTGCTTTGTTCCAAGTGGCCTTCCTCTCTCCCTCCTCTCCTGTTTCTGAGGTCTTCTGTGAATACAGCCTCTGGGTTGTTTCTCCCTGTGTCCCTTACCAGGGTCCCAGCCCCTCAGACTCTGGGTCTCATGCGCTCAGCAGGCTGCCCTAGAGGAGGAAGCATCACATTTAGTGGGTTTGGCTTTTCCTCTGGCTCAAGGATCTCCCTTGGCCTGCACTGGTCACCCATCTCGAACTAGTCCAGTGTATGTGTCTCAGTGCCCTTTGAGAAGTGGCTACTCGTAGAGGAGATGGGTTTGTAGTCCTTGGTGCCTGGAGCAATTCTCTGAACCTATAGCCCATGTTGCTTAACCCATAAACTCCTCGAGGGCAGGGCCAGTATCAGGTTCACCTGTGGTTCCCCTCAGCACTGTAATGTAGTGAAAAGAGCATGGGCTTCAGGTCAGACCAGCCTGGGTTTGCAGCCTGTCACGCGTTATCTGTGTGGCCCTGAGCTAGTTCTCAACCTCCCTTATGCCTTATTCTCTCTGTCTGGGCCATGCTGGCAGCTGCATGTAGGGTGCTGTGTGCATTACAGGGCCCAGGTTGAATGCTCAGTAAATGTGTATTTAAATACCTACTGAATATTATTTCAGGTTTCATTTCTATCCTTCTGCTGACTAACTCAAGCCATTCACAATTTGCATGATTTATAAATACTTTCAGTTTAAAAAAATTGAAAGTGCTAATTTTTTGATCCCTGACAACATACCGTATTTTGTAACTTTGCCTTTTGTATTATAAACTTGAATACCAGGACTATGTCAAATTTATCTTTGCATCTCCTAAAATGCCCAGCATAATGCCTAATTCCATAGTAGGAAACAACAAATAGTTCTTGAAAATGTCTCTAAAATAAAGGTTCAAATGCAAATTCAGCATTTCATAGAAGGGTTAGCTTATTTATTCATATGTTCAAGTAGAGAACTCAATCTGTAAGTTTAAATTGTACCCTTAAGTCTGTGAAGCTCAAGACTTACTCTTACACATTTTAATTGCTTGAAGTGTCCTCAGTTTCAATGAGAAATCAAGTGAACACAGAGAAAGTGCTGTGATTGGCAGCTGTTGGTGATGTGCATATTGTTGTTATTAATATTATTGAGCATTTTGGTGGAGGGGGCACAAGTCAATGAAAGATCCAGTTTCTATCATCAGTAAGTACTTTAAAAATGGAATTCAGATGAACTAACCTGGAAGCACCTCAGCCCCTTTTTGGCCGTGACCACCTGAAGTACTGAAAGTCTCGTCTTTGCTTGTGATCTTCTGCCAGGACATTCATTCCAAGTCCTAAAAGCAGCAGAGAACTGAGTAGAGACTTAACAGAAATGTTGCCCTGACTCTGCTACTGGCCAGCACAGGGTGCAGGGCAAGTTGGTTTTCCATCTATAAGCTGAGAAAGCATTTTGGGTAAAAGACTATTGCTTTGAATTTTTCCTGGATGGCAGTACAGTATGATGGAAAGAAAACTGTATCAGGAGTCCCAGGGGTATATCTGGATTCTAGGCCTTGCTCTGCTGCTAGCCCAAAGCCTTGGGAATCGCTTCCTCTCTCTGGGCCTCAGTGCCTCATCTGTAAAATGAGGCTGGACTGGATAGTTTTGAAGGGCCTTCTGGCTTTTACATCCTCTGTTTGAAACGGGCTGTTGATGTGGTGATAAAGGGCTGGAGTGAAGGCTTCTCAAATCCTGTTTTCTCTCTGTGTTATTTGTGAACCAGAAAATGACAGATGGCGAGACCTGGACAGGAAGTGCCCTCTTCAGATTGACCAACCTAGCGCCAGCATCTGGGAATGCCTGCCTGAAAAGTGTCAGGATGGCTCACTGTGGCACCGGGATGCAGTGACTGCCTGCGCCGTGACTAGCCTGATCAAAGACCTCAGCATTAACGACCACAACGGGAACCCCTCAGCACCCCCCAGCAAGCGCCAGTGCCGCTCACTGTCCTTCTCCGATGAGATGTCCAGCTGCCGGACATCATGGAGGCCCTTGGGCTCCAAAGTCTGGACTCCTGTGGAGAAGAGGCGCTGCTACAGTGGGGGCAGTGTCCAGCGCTACTCCAACGGCGTCGGCACCATGCAGAGGAGCTCCAGCTTCAGTCTCCCCTCCCGGGCCAGCGTGCTCTCCTCGCCCTGTGACCAGGCAGCATTCCACCACCGATTTGGAGGGCAGCCCTGCCAAGGGGTGCTGGGCTCAGCCCCCTGTGGGCAGGTGGGCGACACTTGGAGCCCCGACCCACACCCTGTGGGAGGGGGCCGGCTGGACCTGCAGCGGTCCCTGTCCTGCTCGCACGACCAGTTTTCCTTTACAGAATACTGCCCACCCTCAGCCAACAGCACACCTGCCTCAACGCCAGAGCTGGTGAGACGCTCCAGTGGGCTTGCCCGAAGCCGCTCCCAGCCATGTGTCCTTAACGACAAGAAGGTTGGTGTTAAACGGCGGCGCCCTGAAGAAGTACAGGAGCAGAGGCCTTCCCTGGACCTTGCCAAGATGGCCCAGGTAAGAGCCCCAGCAGCCTGCAGGGTGCTTGCAGAATCCTTTTGGTACTCATTAGAGCCTCTGCTGATCCTGGCCCATCCTGGCCGAGAACATAATGCTTATTTCAGAATACTCAGGAGTGGGTTAATTTCTTTGTTTTTTAAAAATCCTATTCAAAGAAAGATTATTTCAAGTTGGTTTTTTTTTTTTAAAAAATTATTTCTCTCCATTTAAAATCAGACCTGCTTTTTCTCTGTGATGTGCAGTGCTAGTGGTGCAAGAGCAGAAGGATGGTGAGAGGCAGGGCACTGGCGGGCAGACCAATGGGACGCAGCACTGGTCCTCCCCTTCTGGCCTTTGCTGGAGCCCTCTCTCTCAGGAAGCCCTCCCTGCAGCCACTGTAAGAAACACTCACACACACTGGGATTCAGTGTTGCTTGGATTATGCTGATCCTGAGATCAGGGCTGTGGGTAATGGTTTTAGAGAGCAAGAGATGGTGGGGGTGGTGCTCCTTGTTTTGATTAAGCTTTGAAATGTTAGACCATGAAGAAATAGTGATCAATATCCTCTGTGCCTCCTTTGTAATCATCCTGGCTTTTTGCTGTAGGAGAGCCTCTGGCCACACAACCCCTGTCACTTGGACTTTATCCTCTTTGTCTTAGAGTCCTGCCTTATGCCAGCACTGATCTTGGGTATTGATTTGAATGAGATGAACTTAGAGTTGATATATCATCATCAGGACAATCTCTGAGCCTAAGGGTTGGCTGTATTTTGTTCTTACTGGGGATAAGAGTGTCTAGGCCCAGTGAATAGGGTTAGCCCTTGTGACCTTTGACTGGGGCCAGGTGGTTGTGACAGGACGCAGCGCTGTTGGTTCTGTGTCCATCCAGAAGGCTTCAGTTGCTTACTGCCATGGTGTGGACCATCATCTTTGCTGGTCTTGTGTGTATAAACGTTCATCCTTGCTGGGTTTGGGAGGAGGAAGATCTGTTTATTGGTGGGGACAGTCTCAGAGGGGATGGTCTTGCTTTTGCAGCATCATGGCTAGATCCTGGGCGGGCAGGCTGCTTGTGTCCACTCTGATTTGAGTGGGCACAGTGTCTTCCTTTTAATGCCTGATGTTTTCTCAGTTGGGCTGCCTTTCATTTTAGAAAAAAATGCAGTTTCTATTTATGGAGTTTTTCTTCTCTCCCTTTTAGTTCCTACTTCCAGCCTAGAGGACCCCCTACAAAAGAAGAGGTGCAGGTATCTCAAGCCTTGAGCATGCCTGGCCCCAGAGTCCAGACGTTCTGGCTACCTTTGTTCCAGAGCCCTGGCCCTGCCCGGCGAAGGCAGAAGGAGGGCAAGATGATGGTGTGCTCATGCCTCCCTATGCCAGTGGGTCCACTTGAGGGGAGCCTGAAGTAGTGTGGGGAGACCTCCTGCCCTTCCTGGTCCAGGTTCCGTGTCTTCCATTGTGGCTCCCGGTGTATCCCTTCCTGTGTAGTAGACAGTTTTGACCTTCCTAGCTGGACAATGATTGAACACATTCATTGGGCCCGAGGAGGAATTTTCCTTCTCCAGAGAAATTTAAATAAGTAAAAAGGCTGGAAAGGTGACAGATTTGGGTGACTTTTGAAGGCAACCCAGAGCCCTGAGTTCTGGGTGCTATAATGGCTTCAGTTAAATTTTTAATGCTGAGCTTATTTTATTAGCTAATAAGCTAGATAAGTAATAAAAAACAACTTACACATGTTATTATATTTTACTAGCCACAGTTGGAATAACCACTGCCATCACTGGAGACATTTCCTGGCCTCACTTGGGTAGAAACTGTTTAAAAATATATTGTTCAGTGGGGCTGTACCCAGATGTGTAGATTGCTTCATTGGCTCCAGGTGGGCCTCCAAGATCTGGGCATGTGCACTGGAGCCTGAGGAGGCTGCCCAGGTTCAGCTTGTCAGTCCTTGGCCACCTGCGCAGCAGCAAGTCCTGGGTTGGACGGGGTACAGGAGAGTAGAGAGGGACCTCTGGGAAGTGTGTGTGCCCAAGGTCCTGCAGCCAGACCCCTGGAGATGAGCCTGTAGACCTTGAGCCACCCCTGCCAGCCTCTCTCACAGGGTTCTGTAGTTCTGCCTGCTTGGTTCCCCTACTGGGTGACTTATGGCCTCAGGAGGTGGGCCTTGCTCTTCTACGGGCAGTGAAAACTAGGCTTGAGGGAATCCCTGTACATTTGTTAAGAGCCCTGACCTGAGCCTGGACAATGCAGGGCTCTGTGCTTGGGTACCCAGCGAGCTGGGCGTGTCACTGGTATATAAGGACCTGTATGTTGCCAGATGGTGACTCATGTGGGACCAACTGCCCATGGACCCTGGTCTCTGTGCACTGTGGCTTCACTTAACATCTGTGACTCGCAGGAAGTGGGCAGGGTCTGCTCTGCATGCCCATGGAATAAAGGCTTATAGTTGGGCTTTCCATATCCCTGGAAGGGTAGGCTTGTACCAAGGGTTGGCCCATGCTTCCTTAAGCTGGGTCTTTTGATCTTGGTTTATACATTTGCTTTGGGGGGAGGGAGCTCCACTTGAGCATTCTTTATGCCCAAGTAAAGGAGTCTCTTTATGCATGGTTCTGGGACCAGATGCATGAGAGCCTTGGATTAAAGGTGCAAAATGCCTTTTAGGTTAGACTTTTGGAGCAGGTGGGCTGAAAAACCTTGTCTTCCCTGGAGGTGCTGCGTGGGGCTGGGACCTTCAGGGTCCAGAGCAGATCTTGAGGGTGTGTGTGAGAGCACCCTCTGGCTGTCAGCCTCTCCAACTTGCCAGCAGAAACGGGACCAGGGAGAGAACCCAAGAGTCAGACCAACATGGGGGGCGGGCAGGAGGCTCTGAGGTCTAAGGCTCTGCCTTTGTCTGCAGTTGGGTTCAGCAGGAGCAAGTGCCTGCAGGTGTAGACTGTGTGCTAGAAGCAGAGGATGTCAGAAGAAGATGTGACCTTAGGGCTTGTCCATTCCAGCCTGTCCTGAGGAAACTGAGGCTCTGTTAGCCTCTGTGCACTAGGGTTCTTCTGGACATGGTGTTTATTTTTGGATCCACATTTAGGATGGGATGTTGACAAACTAGAAGGCCTCCAGAGAAGGGGCTGATGGTCCCGGGCAAATTGCTTAATATATCTGTGCAGCAAATACCACCATAACCACCACCATAAGACTGTGGGTAGAATAAGGGAAATAGCGTGTGTACAATGTGTTTGTGTGTGCATGTATGTATGTGTGTATCTATAAGGGTGTGTATCTATATATGTATATCATATATCTCCATCTATCAATATATATATGTGTGTCTCTGTGTCTGTTAATATATGAATACACATACACACCACCCAGCACACTGGTTGGCACAGGGTGAGTGCCAACAAATGCTCATTATCACTGTCACAGTTGCAGGCCATGGAGGGAAAGTGTGGGCTTGTTCTGGGTGACTTCAGAGGGTGGGTGTTCGTGGGAGGCACGCTCAGTCCACTGTGAGAACTCCCCCTTTTCTTTATTTGCCTGCTTTCCCCCTTTTGTTTCTGTCCTCCCTTTTCTGTCCTTGTCATTTACTTCTTCTTGCTTGTTCATCTTCTTGCCCCATCGTTTTTCTTGTATAAATGGGATGGAGACCTGCTCTGCTCAGCTGCAGGGAACTCTGTGTTCCTAGGCGAGGGTTATGAAATGGTGACAGAATTGGATTTGCCCCCCACCAGAGGAAGTTGGCCGTGTGTGAGCATTCTCATTTCATGTCTGTCACCCTTGAAACCAGGGTAGAAACATCCCGGGGGCCTACCAGCCGCTGCCTCCCCGCCCCCCACCCATATCCCTGGGGCACAGGTGTTCACTCAGCACCCAGTGGTGGCTCTTGTCTCTCTTGGCAATGGGTGGGGGTGTGGAAATTGCACTCAGATTGTCTTTGCTCATGTCTTCTTTAAATCCTAATGCCAAGATTATGGGTAAGGATGCCAAATGAGCCAGCAGGTGACCGGCCATCTGGACCCTGAGTGAGGGAGGTTGATTATAGTGAGGAAAGCCCCAATGGGGGAAATGACGCAAGGGCCTCATCTAGAAATGTCTGCCCTCCCTGTAGTTGTAATTATAGCTACTTGGTTCCTCAGAGCGAGTTGCTTAAAGGCAGCCCAGAGGACAAGTTAAGCTCTGATTCCTGCCGTAGTGTGACCCTGCTGACCCCCTCACTGCATTCCTGCTCACATGGTCTTGGAGGCCCCTTCTGCCTGGTGATTCATGTGAAGCTGCAGCTACCCTTTTGCAAAGTAATGTGTGCCATCCAGGGCAGGGCCTAGCTTGAGCATGTGAGTTGTTTCTTAGCTAATATTAGTTACTGCTTTTTTGCGACCTGCTTGACCATCAAGCATTGGTTGGCTCCCAGCAAGACCTGAGCTATACATGGCCATTTAGACATGGATCCTGTGTGTGAACAAAGATTTCAGAAAAACTGACAATTAAAAAGTTTACCCACTGAATAATGTCCCACTGGGTGTCACAATCCTTGCTGTATTTTTAACACCACGCTGCTCAGCTTGAAAGAACAACAAATTGTGTCTCTCAACAGTGCTTCAAATAGAAACAAGACATTTGTGGGAAGGGGTCAGGATGCTGAAACAGAGGTGTCATTGACTCTCTAGTGGCACCTGCCACCCACTGAGTCACTGACCTCCCTGAGCAGGCCTCAGAACAGGCAGCAACTGTTGTCTTAGCAGATGTTTGAGGGCCCCAGCAAAGCTGGCCAGGGACAGTTTAGGGTAGAGAAGAAGCGTGAGGTAGAAACTAATATCCCCTCACATCTTTGGGAAGGCACTGAGAGCCTTGTTCCTGCAGATGAGTCCAGGAGAGGGCAGGACAGGGCCCCGGGGCCTTCATGGGATAGGGCTGTTGCTATAGCACATGACCAGCGGGCTCATGGCAGATGCTGGGCAGGTCATTCCCAGATGAGGCTCCAGTGGGGGCCACCTTTAATGAGGGATATAGGCCCTCCTCAATCACCTTGTGGGGGACCCTTTACACCACTGGCTGTGTGACCTTGTTCAGACAGCCCCAGCTGTGCCTTTCCTTGACCAAGTTTCTGTGCTGCGGGCCTGGCTTGCCCAAGCCATCACAGCGCTCTCCTGTCCTCTGCCAGTGGCCAGCCACTCTGACTGTTCAGGTTTCTTGCTGCCTTGCACCCTTAGCATCCTTCCTGCTCGGATAGGAAACTGCTGACAAGTACAAGAAGTCAGAGGTGGATCACTCTTTATAATATGGAATGCAGATAGGTATGAAGATCTGGTGAGAGAGGTAGACATGGAAAGCCCCAGAATTCCAACTGGAATGAAGGAAATGCTAAAGAAAAGTAAAGGGAAAAACCTCTGTGGGCACATGGGAATAATTGCTTCTGACTTGAAAATAGGACAGGCTTGAGTGTTTGGATGCCAAGGGGTGACAGCTTTGAGCTCTGATGTAGCATGCCTCCTTCCGTGTTCTTGACAGACATTGCTAATTAGTCGTGATGTTCTTTTCAGGTGACCTCGGAGGAGATCTTAGACTCTTCCCTATGGCCATCTTGGCAGCATTGCTAATTGATGGATAGTTGAGTGTCATTTGCTGTCTCTGTTCTAGTCCATCCTGTCATTTGCGAATGAGTCTGCAGAGTCCAGGGGAGAGTCGACAAGGTTTGAGAGTTGCCCAAAGCCACATGGTTACTTAGAAGCCCCAGATTCAGTGTGCCCGCTGCCGTGCTTGGTCCTGAGTGAGGGCCACCCAGCTGGCCTTTCCAGGGAGCTGACTCTCAATGGGATGCAGAGTGTGTGGTGGTAAGTGGGAGCAGTGGGAGTCAGATCGGGGTTCTGTCCAGATCCCGCCACTTTGGTGCCCTCGACAGTCACTTAACCTCTAAGCCTCCATGTTTAAGTCTGTAAAATGGGAATAACAGTTTCTATCTCTCACGAGTGTCGGAAGGAGTCATGTGTCATGGATCTGGCACACAGTTGGCAGTTGGAGAATGTCAAGTTTGATTAACAAAGACGCCAAGGCCGGCAGACTTTCTCCTGTTACTCCTGTGGCAGATCCCTCGTGTGGCTGTTCTAGGCAGTCTGCTCGCGTTGCCACTCTTGGTGGGCCAGGATCCTGCCAGCTGTAGGGTGTGCTAGGATCAGGGGGCCAGAAGACAAGCTTCAGCTCTGTGCTTGCTCTGTCTTTTCTCTCAGAAGTAGGTGTATTAGTGTCACCACAGAACCCCTGGTGTGGGTTCCCATAATCCGAGGAAACCCCTGTTCAGATGCCTGGATCACTCCTTGCTGTCCCAGTTGCAGCCCCAAGGTTGCATAAGTAATCCGCTTAAGGTCACTCGGATCGGGGCCGAGTGTTGACACAATAGCTTTGATCTCCCGGGAAAGAGAAAAATAGAAGGCATTCAGCTGGGGATATGCCAGGGAGGCAGCTTTTAGTGCCACTTGGTGATTTTCCATGCTTCAGTTGAGAGCCATTCTGAGCCGAGGAGGGTATTTGGGAAGATATGAGGCAATGAAGCTCTGGGGCACCCCAGGCTCTCTGGACTTGGGGCCTCTCCCTAAGCCAGTTGCTCAGATGAGAGCCCCTGCGGCTCTGGGGACATGCTTAGAGCACCCTCGGCTTGCTAGGCCCTAGTCTGGTGCCGACATGGAAGTCTGGGAGACCCCAGCAGGCCCTGCCCTGGGGAGGCCACAGCCTGGGTGCAGGAGGGAGGACGAGGCCTTTCCAGCTGAGGCGTTGGCACATCTGAGGATACCGCCAGTCCTGCTTCACGGAAGGCAGAGTAGGAAAGGCCTGTGGGCCAGTTGGCCCTTGGCTCTGACTGGCTCAACTCCAAGGGCCCACAACAGAGGGTTTCGAGAAACCTCCCGTCAGTCCCAGGCTGCTGAAGGAGAAGCAGAGAGCATGGGCTGAGCAAAGGAGGAGACAGGGCTGGTGGGAGAGCAGGACCTCATGCCAGAGCCTTGCCTCTGGAGTGGGCTCAATCCTTATCCTGGGCAACTTATGCAACCTCTCCATGCCTCAGTTTCCCCATCTACGAGGCAGCATAGCGATGCCTTCTCTCATCACATGCAGCATCAGCACTAAATGAGCTCATTTGTATGAAGTGCTTGGAGCTCAGGATTGGGTACCCAAGACAAGTGCTCAGTAAGGTTGTCATATTTGAAGTCACATTTTAGTATTGGGAGAAATTTGTCAAAAGGAGGGAACCATGCAAAGTGCAGGAAGTAACTGGAAGGAGACCTGGTGTGGCTGGAGCAGAGTGGGTTAGGGGGCACAAGGCCTGAGCACAACTGGCCTTCTGGGTACGTCTTTGAAAGATGTTTGGCTTTTATCCTGAATGCAGGGTGGAAGCATTAGAAGATTTTAAGCAGAGGAGCAACAAACAGCATGCCCAAAAGAGCTCCTTTAGGGCTATAGTGAGGAGCATGGACTGTGGGGGCCAGGGGAGGGAGGGAGGCCAGGAGGAGGCTGTTGGCAGACACGATGGTGGGCCAGACTGTGATGGGGCAGTGGACACAGTGATTCATGTTAGGGGCTCAAGAAACATTCTGGAGGTGGAACCAATAGGACTGGCCAAAGGGTTACTCTTGTCATTGGCGTCCAACTCACCCTAGTCATAAACTGAACTTGGCAGGGAGTTAATCATCCTAATCCCCAAAAATGGTAACTCTCTTTAAGCCACCCTGTTTCGTATTTGCTGATCATAAGCCCTTCTTGTTATCCAACATACAACCCTCACTTTGGCTTTATTTCTTCTTGATCTGTTCTGAGTAGAAAGGAAATCTGATGGATCGCCTGATTGATTTTATTTCCACAAGCATCCATGGAACCATTGTACCCCAAATCCTTGCGCATCTGTGGTTTGCCATTCTAGGCTGCCCTTTCCCCTCTGTGGAAGCTCAATTCTTTACCCTCTGGCTCGCTAGCTGAAGCTTCTCTGTCCTTATCCATCTGAAACTGGGTGCCCCATTCTGAACTCGGGGCTGGAGAAGGGCTGGGAGCAGCTTAGGGCCACCGGAGGATTCTTTCACAGTTTCAAATGCTGGTCACGCTGGATCTTGTCTCAGTTGTGCCACATCTGGTCAGTTACAACAGCTGGGACAGCAGCTCCAGAAAACAAGGGGCCTGCACTGGCCTCTCTGAATCTCCTAATGAAGCCGAGTCATTCCCTAGCTGGGCCTCAAAGGATGCAGGGGAGGGAATCCAAAAGGATTTCAATATTCCATCTTATTCCTTCTTCCTTGTCGGGGATGTCAGGGTAACACTGGGAAGGATCTCCAAGCCCTTGGTGAGCATGGTGCCTGTGGGCCTGTGAGAGCCCCTGTGAGGGCCACAGCAGGAAGCACAGAGAGATGTGTCACCAAGATGGACATGTGATTGATGACAGAGCCAGGCCTAGAGCTGAGCGTGGCTGATGCCTATGTGTGCCTTTACCCGAGACCATGCTGGTTGTTGTCCTTTGTGGGTCCATTACAACATGAAACCTTAATTTAGCCTATTTTGTCTTTTGCAGTATGGTCCTCTGTTGTCCCAGGCACTGCATTGACATAGAATCTCCCCTGTTGACAAGAGCCCATTTATCTATAACATTTTTGTGGTATCAGCCATCCTGAATTACCACTCTTTCTTGCAGCTTCAAGCCACAGTCAAGAACTAAGGAAAGCAAATGCCACACAGAAGAATCAAGCCCTTTGCTACAGTCCCATGCCGGCAGGGACTTGGTTTGACTAGACTCAGAGTGGGTGTTAATTGCCTATTTATGGCCAAAAGATTAACAATGCCTCCTTTGAATGTTAGACATAGTAGAGCTCTTGGATAATTCCTTTTTGGGAGGGAGAGGAGTTGCTTTTTTTTTAACCTTTGGGAAACAAAAGAAATGGTTAGTTCCAAAAAATAACGCAGCCACCAGAAGCTGAATTTGTGAGCAGTATCAGTGAGCTTACATCAGTGTGTCACTGAAGGTCGTCAGACACCCAGCCCCTTCCCTGAAAAGGTGCAGAACCACATAATGCATTTGACTTTCATGTTGGGGTGGTAGTGGTGGCCCCAGCTGTTTCCTTGCCAGAGCTCTGTACATGGAGAGAGAGGCAGCCCTCTTTGGATCAGCTGGGGCCTGTCAGGAGACGGGAACTGTACCCCACTTAGGTTCAGGTGAATTCATTGTGAACAGCTAGATTTCTGAAGAACTGAAAAGCCAGGAAGAGAACCAGAGGTGTTACAGAGAAGCAACTGCAGGAAGCTGCTCCATCCTCGGGCTTGGAGACCACAGGGCAGAGATTGTACTTCTGAAAGGTTGGCAGCTTGGAGTCCACAGGCCCAAGGGACTGGGGCTGGGACCAGACCTCTGAGGAGGGGACACTGGCCGGCTGGGCCTGAGAAGAGGGAGAGCGATGAAGTTGGCTTTGTGAGTGTTGGAAACATGGCAAACTGGAAGTAGCTCCTGAGCATACACCAGACTGCTCCTGCGGTCAGGCAGCATGGCTGGGTGGCATTGACAGCACGAGCAGCAGACAGGGAGACACATGGCTTCTCCCTTCTCCAGCTCTGCTCAGTGTCCCTCTGTTGAGCACTGTCTATCATTCTCCAGCATGGCTGAAGGTCCCTTCAAGCTCTTTCACAGCTCCGTGCCAGTTTGTTCTTCACTCGGCAGATCCTTATGTGTATCTGCTGGGTGCCTGGTATTCAGCTAGGCCTGGGGACAATTCTGCAATGTAGAAAGGGGGATAGATAACATGCAAGCCGCCAACAGGCCGGTGTGGTTTGGATGGCCAGTTGGGAGGAAAGCAGATGGAAGTGGCTGGCTTTAGACTGAGGGGCAGAGAGGCCTTGTTGAGGAGGTAACATTTGTGCGAAGACAAAGATGATGAGATGTGTTCAGCCTTGCAAAAATGATGAGCAGGGGGAGATGAGAGTAGACGTGGTGAGTGCAGGACACAATGAGGCCCGTGTGACTGCAGGTCCTGAGCTGGGCACAGGGGCATTTAAGGGTTAGGAGGGCCACCTTGGTTGGCTTCATGGCAGGGCAAGGAGTTGTCCTAAGCTCAGGGTTGGAACAGCAGCAGCTCTTTGGGGCCAGGATCTGATGGGGCACTTGGAGTCAACGGCCTCACCTCACTGCTACAGTTATTTTTAACCTGGGGGTTCTGACATGAGACAGCCCCAGGAAAAGTGTAGTGCACAGAGGTCATGGCAAGAAGGCATGTGAGGGCACTCAGGCAGGGACCCAGCATGGTGGTGTGGGTTTGGAGTTAAGTAGTTCCATTTTGGAGCTAGAGAGCCGTGGGCTTGCCTGTTGTACTCCTTTGTGGTGCTGGCCCAGTCAGTAGCCCAGGGGGATTTGTTCCTTCTCTGAGCATCCTGCCTACATGTCTGGGGTCATATTCTCCACTGAAGTGGCTGTGCCCATGCAGCCCCACCTAGGCTGATGTGCCTGGCGTGTGGCCAGGGCAGGGCTGGGAGGTGTGTGGGAGGTGGCAGTAGGTGGGCTGGTGTGGGGGTGCTGAGAAGACAGCTTTGCAGCATGGTAAGCCCTGGGCCATCTCTCCATGCTTGTGACTCTTCTTTTGCTGACGTGACTGTGCCTTCATCCCCACATATACCCGCTGAGCTACCTGAGCCAGGTCCACACTGCTGACCAGCTCCATGCCCTGTGCACAGGGAGCTCCTTGGTGGGGAGACCCCCACTGCCATCTCTTAGCAGTCAGTGTGAGCCTGAGAAGGTGCAGGGGCAAGTGGAGGGAGGCCCCGGGAGGAATTCAACAGGGGTAGTCACTGACCAAGTAGAAGTTTCCAGAGGTGTCCTGTCTTTGGAGCTTGACAGCTTTTTAACCATAGTTTCCCTGAAAATTGCATTTGTGGCTGTAGTCTGCCCCACCCTGCCAGCGGGGATTTATTAGAATGTCAGGCCTGCAGCTTTATCAGCCTGGGAGCTTCGGGAACATGGCCCTGCCTACCAGAGGAACTTTCTAGGCCCACAGACCAGCAACCAGGCAACCAGCAACCCTGTAAACTGGTTCAAATTGGCATACATTGATTAAGCATTAGCTGTGTACAAGTACCTGGGCCAGGCATACGTGGGAGACCGGTGTGCATGAGACCTTGTCCTCACTTGTGAGGCACTTGCAGGCTACAGAGGGCTGAGGTGGGGATGACTGTGTCTGTGTAGCCAACTGCAAGGGGAGCAAGATGGCACATCCTCCCAGGACTTGGATTCAATTCTAGTTCCCTTCTGGGTTCAGGCACCATTTATTTACTAAGTGCCTGCTGTGTCAGGCCCTCGTAGGCACCAGGGATGCAGCAGCAGAAAGGACAGGTAGAGCCGGTCCCCTGGAGGTCACAGCGCCAAGTCATCACTAAGAACGTGTAGAGGGCTGTGCCATCTGGCCGTGTGACCAGTGCTCAGAGCTCTGTCTTCTGAGCCTCACTGTTAAATAGGATCCACTATGGCCATTGCTAAGATGAAATAAGATGATAAATGCAGGGCATTCACTTGGCACTTAGTACAGCTACGGGAGTGTTCTGAGAATCTAGCAGTGAGGGCTGAGGGGCTCGCTGCATATTCTACCTATTATGTTCAGGGCCTAGCAAAGAAGTGCTCTGGCTGGGAGAACAGGCCCAGGCATGGTGCCCAGGGTACAGCCCTTGAGGGAGGAGAAGGAAGACCAGGATGTCCTGTCTGCTGAGTCTGCTGGGAATGGAGAATGGGGGACCTTGAGAGCCAGCTGGAGACTTGCTTCCTTATTCTGGGAGCAGTGGAAAGCCAAGGACAGCTTTGAGCAGGGTGGCCAGGGATTGAACCTCATTCTGGCTGTGGGCAAGTTGGGGGCAGGAAGAGACAGTTGTGCACATGTGTTTGGTGCCCTTTGGTTGAGAAGGGGGCTGAGGGCACCCTGGGAAGTGGAGCCTTGAGGAATTTCTTGCCTGGTTCCCACAGTCATGAGGGTCTAGGTCTGGTGCAGACAGGACAGGGGCCCTGCGCTGGCTGGGGTTTACCTTGGTGAGGCCACTTAGACTGGCTCTTCCACTACCTCACTGGAAAGGGAAGTTCATCAGGGAAAAAGTAGCTTCACCAGGTTTGTCTTTGGGAGCCAGACTGAGTCAGAAATGGCTTGCTTTCCTCTGAGGAGCCCAGAGAGCCAGAGGCAACACTCCCCAGTGGAGCTCCCCATGGCCCCAAGCAGTGAGATGATGGGGCCTTCTGCCCTGGGCAGGTGACTTAACCTCTGTATGCCATGGTTTCTTGTTCTGAAAATTGAGAAGAAGAATTTATTGGATAAATGTGTAATAATTTGGCAGTGCCTGCACCTAAACAAATGTGAGTAAGTCATTGTTCTGGGATCCAGAACTGTCCCATTTCTTGAGTGGCTGAGATTGCATGGAAAGCAAATGCAGCGATCCTGGCCCACCTTTTATCAACCTTCTAGGAGACTTGCTGTGGGCCAGGCAGCTGGCTGACTTCATGCCTTGTGCCTGGAGTTTCACCCTCAGAAATGCAGCCCTGAGAGTTTGGAAGACTGTCGGGGGGCTCAGAGCCCCTGGTGAAAAGGCAGAGCATGGTGGCAGAGCTGGGCTTGGGGCCCGGGGCCCTGCCTTCTCAGCCTAGTGCTCACCCTCAAAGTTGTCCTGTTTCCTAGAAGTGCCAGGGTGGCCCAAAGGCTAGACTGGCCACCAAAGACATTTGGCCCCTAGAAGCCTTCTTTGGCTGGGGCTTTGCCTGCTTCCCATGGACACCAGATACCCAGCACGTGGGAGGAAGCTGGCAAGACAGGACAGATATTGAGTGTGAGGAGGTCAGTTTTGAGGCTCGGGGGAATTGGACACCTGGAGTAAGTGGGCCCCTGCTGCGAAGAGCAGGCAGAGCCCTGAAGCTCCCTCCAGGGGCTCCGTGAAGGTGCCTGATGCTGCTCTCTGGCAAGTCTTGTACCAGTTTGCTGGTGTCAGGCAGTCCCAGGAGGAGGTGCCAATGTGTTCAAGTTCCTCCCTGCTAAAGTGGAGACATGCTTCTGCTCACCACGTAGGTGTCTTGGGCAGGCGAGCCTGAGCCTCATACGTGGTCCAGTGTGCGGTGCTGTGTGAACCTGAAGCTCATGCTCCAGCTGGGAATCACTGAGGCCTGGTTCCTCCTTGACCTCTGTGCCTGGCATAGTTAGCTCACTTAAACCTCACAGTGTCCGTGTGGGGTCTGCTTACTGCCCAAGCAACTGGGGCGCAGAGGTGTTCCATACCTTGCCTGAGGGACCTAGGAAACTTGGCCCAGAGCCTCCCGGGTTGGTGGGAGGAGGTGAGTTCAAGGTCTTTGCATCCCCATCAGGCTTGGAACAGATAGCTCTAGTCTCTGGAGAATCCTAAGGGTAGGAGTGGGAGGATACGGGCTACTGGTAGGCCCCTGGAAGAGAGTGGGCCCCGGGACAGATGGAGGCCCATTACAAACCCGAGTTATAGGCCTAAACGTTGCCATGGAACGCCTCCAGCTCACAGCATGCAGTCCACCAACCAGTGCCCGAGCACTGCCTGGCAGTTTGATAGAAATTCAGAATCTAGGCTCCCACCGCAGACCTGCCAGATCAGAATCTGTATTTTAACAAGCTCATTAGATGAATTGTATGCTCCTTAGATTTCAAAAGTGCCTGCAATATAGGAGATGGGCCGTCTGTGGGAGATCATCTCTGGTTCATCCTTGGTCCTGGGCAGGCCCCTCTTGCAGCTGGGGACAGGGACTTGTCCCTGTTCTATAGAAGGAGGGGCCTGAGCCTTACAGTAGCTGCCCCAGTACCACACTTTCCCTGGCCTTTGGTTTTGGTCTCTTGCTGGTCAGCCTCCTACCTGTACTGTCCCTTCTCCTCTGATGAGGACAGCATGGTCCACATTGGGAACCTTTAGCTGGAGCCCCGCACCTCATTCGGCCCAGGCCCCACCCCCTGAAACTTTGGTCAGCCCACAGATGACAACACTGATGGCTTTTGTTGTGCACAGGCAGTATGCTTGTTCTTAGTGTGTGTGCTGTGCTCCACCACAGCTCTGTGGGGCAGAGATGAGCCTCCGGGAGGAGACGAAGCTTGCCTGACCCTACCTCGTGAGGACGTGGTTACAGAGCTGCCCTGCTGTCTGGTGCCATCCACAGCCTCTGTGCTGGCCTAGCCCCAGGTCAGCTATGGGAGAGACAGCTTGTGATCTTTTGGGGGCCACATTCACATGACAGACAGGGACAAGTAGGAATGGGCTTAGATTTGAGACTTGCCCTGCTGTCTGCAAAGGACCCAGTGACCCCTTTTGTTTTTCCTGCTCTGTGTGAGACTCCTTTTCACTTGGCCTGGGCATGTAGACAGGTGGGCAGTATTTGAGGGGAGGTGACCGGCAGTAGTGAAAGTCATTCTGCATCGTGAGCCCCAGGGTAGGCCTGTGCCTGTTTGGGTCTCACCTAGAGCTCTAGCACTTACCAGAATGCCAGCATTTTCTAAATGTTGAATATGTGAATGGATGGACAGACGAACTAACAAACTAAGGCAAGGAGCCTGGATTCTTCCCTGACAGGTGCAGCAGCTCCTACATTGATGGTGCTCAGTAAGCAAGGGTGCTGCCATAATTCTTGGGCACAGGGTGGCAGGCACTGTGCTGGGTGTTTGCGTGACTGCATGTCGTCTTCACTGCAGCCCTGGACAGTGGGTATCGTTGCGCCTTGTACAGAAGAGACAGAGGTTCAGAGTCATACCGCAGGTTGTTGGGCCTGGAATGGCCGAGAGGCCCGTGCTTGTTCCACATGCCATCAGGGTAGGCTGGCTCTGGATGCCAGGCCCATCCCTTCTCAATTGTCTGCACAGGGCTTTGGGCCAACGAGGGCTAGAGTCGCAGAGCTAAGGCTGGCCAGGCCTTCCTGCCTTAGCTGTGGTGGACACATGGGACTTTCTGGTGTGAGGACAGCAAGGCAATGGGCTTGGGGATAGGTGCCCAGTCCTGGGATGGCAGGTGGGGCCTCACATGACATTGCTCAGGGAGCCTGATCTGGCCTCTGCCACACCAGATGTCAGAGCTGTCTAGACAGTCTGAGGTGACAGTTGTCACTGTTCTGGGTGAAGTCTGCTAAAATTGGATTATTATTGAAATTTGAAACTTGAGTTTGAAGCAATGACAGTGAGCAGTACCCAATGGGCACTAGTGATAGCCTTAATGGAGCCCAGCAGCCTGCTTAAGGAAGCCCCATGTGCTCCCAGTGGGGGTGGGGCAGGTGCAGAAAAGTGAAGGGCTCCTCCCTGCCCCACCCCAGGACCTCCCAGCTACCCTGGCCTTGAGGCCTACAGAGGCCCCACAGGCAGTGTGGTGGCCATGGGACTGTCTCAGGCCCACCACCTGGGAGTAGGAAAAGCACAAGTGAATGTGGTCCTTATCCTAGGTTTCTGAACCTCTGTCTGGGGCCTCTCTGGATGCCTGGCTTCCATGGGGAGCTGGACTTGGCCTTTTTCCTCTGTAGTTTAAGGTGGGACTGAGGGGAGCCAGGAACCCCTCTTCTTCAGGTCCTCCTCAACCTTTTGGACACTGTCCTTGTTACTGAGCACAGCTGGGGAACTCTCACTGAGGACAGGTCCCGGTGTCTGTTGAGTTCTGTCTGGGCAGTGACATACCTCCATTTAATATTCTAACTAGAGCTCCACTGAGTGGATCCCTGGAACCTCCTGATTGAGGGTGTTGGAAAATGATGGCCATGTCTCCTAGGAGTGGTGAAAGCTGTCGCCTCAAACCTTCCAGAGCAGGGGTCAGCAATCCAGAGCCCACAAGCCAGATCCGACTATTGTCTGTTTTGGTAAATAAAATTTTATTGGTACACAGCTCTGGCTGTTTACATCCATGTTGTCTACAGCTACTTTCATGCTACAACAGCATTGAGTTACGGCCGGTCTGAGTCCTTATGACAGAGCCCCAATGGCCTCCAGATCCTAATTATTTACCATCTGGCCCTTTAAGAAAAGTTTGCCAGTACCTGATCTAGATGACCCTACACCTCAGTTTCCTCGTTTTCGTAAAGTAACTGGATTTGCTTGGCAATTTCTCACCAAAACCTAGCTCTTGAAAGAGCCCAGGACTTTTATCCCAGTGGTCAGAAACGTGGCAGCGACATAAGGCAGCCCACCCGATTGTTTCGGACTCTGTGGAGCCCAGAGTTGGCCTCGTGTGGGCCCTTCCTGTGCTCCTCCAGTGCAGCAAGGAGGCTGGCAAGGGGCTGCAGGAGAGCAATGCCCAGTGCCTGCAAGTGTGGCCCGCTGAAGCCTTGGCATCAGAATGAGTGTGTTCAACACATCTGAGTGTGCAAAAGTGTGATATTTTTAAAAATGAAAACCATGTCCTCACAGGGCATTCCTCTGGAAGCATTTGCTAGGTTGCTTGTCTAGTCCCACTGGTGCTATCTTTTCTGGAGTGCTCTCGAGTTGCTGCCAAGCTTCAGAGAGGGCCAAAGCAAGCGAGGATTGTTCATTTCCTCTGTGTTCACTTACTGCCTCAATTTTCTCTTGCCTGCTGAAGAATTTTGGTGGGGCCATTCTGCTCAGTATGGTGGAACAAAACCCAAACACAGATAGCAAGGGAAGCCTTGGGGTTCTCAGCATTCAAGATAAACCCCTAGAAAGTTCTCCATGGCTTGGGATCCAGAAATCTCTCTGCCAGCCAGATGCATTCTGGCCCCTGAGGCTGACAGTCAGCTCGGAAGTTGCTAGAAGAGATTAACTGGTGGTAAAGGAACTTGGCCCGGTGAGGTCGTTTTGCAGCAGCTTTGTGAAAATGAGGGTGGAGATGGCTGGCTCAAAGTTTAACGCCTCAGATGGCCATGGGTTCTACCCCGTGCTCCACCACAAGTTCAGCAGAGGCTGTCCAGGGCTGATGCTGCCCTTGCCACAGCCAGGCCAGAGACAGGAGGCTATTGAATGGGCTGGAGCATCTTTGGGAACCCAGGAATGTGGTTGGAAAGTTCTTACTATAACCAAGAACCACTTCTGCCATCGCTATTGGCACAGGCACTGTTTTGAAGCAGAAGATGAGAAAATAGGAATAAGGAGGAAAAGCTGGTAACGAGTAGTTGTGCGTCTTCCTTTTAAATGGGAGCTGCTTACCTGTGATCCCTCTTGTCCCCTCCCTTAGGGCAGTGGACAACTCTGCTCAGACCATAGGGGCTTCACAGCTGAAAGCAGGAAGGCCAGAGGTACAGAGCGTCACAATTTTCCAGAGGGCAGTTTAGCTTCAAAGGCTGTATGTCTCTGCATGTCCCATAAATTTCCTACCAAGCTCCCACTGTGCACAAGTGCTGGGGGTGGGGATGTGCATGAGCCACTGTCCCCACCTTGAAAAGACACATTCAAGCAGTTGGCTAGAATGAAGATGGCCGGAGGTATGTGCTAAATTGAGGTTTCAGGACATCTTGGGATCCCCAGTGAAGGACTGGGTGATAATAATGAAATCTCATTCCCTCCTGTAACACTTGCTATGCACCAGGCACTGCTCTAAATGCTGTGTGCGTTTTAGCTCGTTTAATCCTTATATCAACCCTGTGAGAACAGATACTGTTCTTGTCATGTCAGGTTACCACCAAGAACACAGAAGCACAGAGACTTGCTGAATATCTTGCCCATAGCCACAACATCTGTCCCAGGCAGGGGTGGGATTCGATCTCAGTGATGTGGCTGAGAGAGAGCGTGCTAAACTGTGCAGCACAGCCTCAGAGGGCGCAGGGATCAGGGTCTGAGGACCGGAAGGCTGGAGAAGGTTTGATGGGCAGAGATGAGTGTGGTGTAGATGAGGAATGTGGCCCTGGTGTCCACCACTTATAGTCTGTGGCCTTTTGACTCGCTGCTCTGCAACTCCTGCCCGGGCGGCTGGGATGAGCACAGGTGAGTTTGTCAAGGTGCCTGTCCATTCCTAGGGACTCAGCCCACATCGATGCTTTGCTTCTCCCACATGCTATGTGCACCTTCATTCCTATGTCCCAGGTGGCTTTGTGGACTCTCCTTCTCTTGGATCCAAATAGGTGGTTCTCAGAGGTCTGGCACTATTAAGCAGGTCTTGTTAGGGTGACGCTTCTCAGAGCTTGAATGTGTTGTGTCTCCAAGAAGGGGTAAAGAATACCCCTCTCATTCCCTTTTGTATGCATGTGTGGGGGCCAACTCCTTGGCAGAGTAGCCTTCAAGAAAACACCAGTTAACATGTTACCAGGGCTGGGCACGAGGCAGTGGGCAAGAAGTGACCCACTTGATGTCTATTCTGGGGTCCACGGCCTGGGATCCTTGCTCAGCTGACCCAGTGCTTCTGGTCCTGAAACTTCCTTGGGGTGGCATGGCATATGGCAGTACAGAATATGGCCGCTGCTAAAGTAGGACATTTGCCAAGTAGGACGCCCGTCTCCAAACACACCAGTGTTTTTACTTTAAAGTCTAGCAAGGCTAGACTTCTCCAGCTCCTGCTGGCTGCCCCTTTCCCTGCACTAGACCGTCTGCTAGGTGAGGCTTGGAGGTAACCTGGTTCTTTGACTATGGGAGAGAAATCATCGGTTGTGACCTAGACGCTGCCAAAGTGCCCACCCAGTTCTGTGGTGTCTAATATTTGTGGTTAGCATGACCTACGTAGTGTCACAGCTGCTTTCAGTGGCAAAGTAGAAAAAGGGGCAAGTGGAAAGGAACCTTCTGGCTGCTGGAAAGCTGGAATAGGCCTTTCAAACAGATGGAACTGGGTGCAGCTCTGTGGGAGCCGCAGAGCGAGGCACTGGATCCCTGAGCCTCAACTTCCTCATCTGTAAAATGGGAATGAAAAGAAGGAGTTAAGTGAAATAACGTCTCTCACACTGTTGCCAGGAACTGATCTAGATGACACTTAATGGCACATAACAAATGCTTGATTCATGGTAAGTAGTAATATTCTTGTTGGAAGAGGGCACAGACACTTGTTTATCAACTCAAGAGTAGTTTCCAGATTCATTGACATTTATTGTTTCTTCTGGTTACAAAATTAATGCATATATGTAAAAAGCATAAAGTTCAGAAGATTAAAAATACTACAGTTCAAAACTGTAAAAACACAGAAGGTGAAATTCCTCTGAAATCCACCTGCAGAGGTGGCCGTCTTTGAATGTTTGGCATAGATCCTTGCAGTCCTTGGCACCCTTTCTAGCCCCAGGAGTCTGTTGTTCGCTCAGGTTCATATACAGATTTTAAATGGTCAG
Source organism: Microcebus murinus (assembly GCF_040939455.1). Classification (NCBI taxonomy): domain Eukaryota; kingdom Metazoa; phylum Chordata; class Mammalia; order Primates; family Cheirogaleidae; genus Microcebus; species Microcebus murinus. Next base: position 6,675,969 of record NC_134117.1, read on the forward strand.
CATGTGCTGTATGTGGAGCCATGGCAAGAAATAAGAGTTTGTTCCCTTAAAAGGGATAAATGAAAGAAGCATGAATTAAAACAAAATATGTGAGCTTAGCACTGGTTTCTCACTCTATCCAATATGAAAAGCAGACAGTTAAAAAAAAATTTTTGAACCTGTGTAAAATAGAGCTCTTTTAGACTGTTCAGTCTAAAAGACTGTGAATGCACTGATGCTCTTGTATCCTGAGTTTATAATAATGCTATTTCCTCTTTAACACCAAAGAACAAATTCCATCAGCAGGGGGACAGTGTGTCACGTATGATTTAGTCAACCTTATTGTCCCTTCGGAAGGGATTTGTTGGTGGCCTTAGGAGATGAGCTGGCCTGGCTACACCCAGCACAATCTGACCAGATGTTTCCAGCCCATCCATGAACAAGAGTAGTTCCCGTTACCAGCCTTGCACTGTGAACTCTGGAGTAAGGGTGCCAACAGGGCAGCACCCTGCTATTATTTTGATGTTGTTCTCAATGGATAGTCTGCACATGAGTTCCGGGGGTTTGCATTGACTGTGTCATTTTCTCCTAGCCAGCCCTTCTGTTAGGGCCATAGTTCCTGGGAACACCTGTGCTCTTGCTACAGCAGGGCTCCCCAGAGCCTTTGGCTCCCTCGGTCATTCAGGACATGCTTATTTGTAATGCCTGATGTGCCTCTAGATGCCCCTACACTATTTTCTTTGTACCCATGAAGAACCACATTCAGGTCTTTCTCTGTCACCTTCTGTTTAATCCAGCATGTCTTTCTGGGGCTTACTATTGCTAGGCGCTGTACTGGGTGCTGCAGAGCAGGAAAAATAGGAGCAAGGCCCCATTTTCTGCCGCTGGATGGATCCCATTCTGTGGGCCAGTGCTGTTTGGTGCATACCTGCTGTGTACAAGCACTGCACTTGGTACCAAGAGTGGCATGTTGAGTGGGATGGCCACGGGCCCTGCTCTCTGGAAACTTGTATCTGGTGTGGACAGATGATAAGGGGAGCAAAGAAGATCATATCAGACAGCACGTGCTGTGAAGGTAAGGAGCATGGGTAATGGGGCAGAGACAGTGGGCAGAGAAGTAAGGGGACCTTCCATGTGGAGAGATGGCATGAGTGCGCCCTGAGACTGGCGTGTGTGTATTAATAGTAGTGAACTAGGGCAGGAGGCCCCCAGCAGAGAACAGGCAGCTGGATATTCATTCATGCCTGTCGAACCTCCTCTGAGTCAGGAGACTTGTTCCTGGCCTGGCCCCAGCTCTGCCATTAAGCAGTCCCCTGGATGATGATGTTCCATTGCCTGGAGTGGCAAACAGCCCACTACTGGGAGAGATGGTCTCACAGAGTCCTAGCACTGGGTGCCTCTTCGTCATTCCTCAGCATCCATGTGTCCTGCTGGCATTGGCTTGAGAAAGTCCTTGGGACGAAATGTCTTGGTGGGGAAAAACAAGGAGGTGTCAATTTCAGGGAGCCCCTAGTTTTTCTGCTGACATCCAAGAGGGCTGTGGCTTTCAGGCCCCTCATCAGTCCAGCAGGTCTTGGCAATGACCCTGAATTCACATGAAGACATTGAGCCTCCAAATGGGCTCTCTGCAGCACAAGAGGGGGTATCATCATGGAGGTAGTCCTGGGGTGAGGGTAGGGACATGGGAGATGACTATGTTGTGAAGCTAGCCATATCACTTGAACATGACAGGACAGCGTGGGTAGTCCACCCTCTCCAACCAGGAGTGTCTAGTGTGTCAGTGCAGTTATGAATGGGCCCCTAGGCTGGGCTGGGATTCAGATGTGTGTCGTCCTAAAGCCTGTGACCTGTGTGCACCAGGGGCTTCTATAACCTGGGTACTGTTTGGAACCTGTGGTTCACATCAGTCTTGACTGTTGGCAAAGCAATCATTGTGCCATCCCTACCTGTCTTGCTGTCAAAAGAAGCTTGGGGGACCTGTTGTCCACTTCCCCCATGAACGGCTTTCTTGCCTGCCTCTGGAATGGGCCTGCTCGCAGACCCAGAGACCCAGAACTGCAGAGCAGAAAGGCCAAGGCCTCAGGAAGACCAAATGCCTGCAGCCCTACCCAAAATGCCACACACGTTCCCAGAGCTGTCCATTCCTTAGTAATGGACAGGAGTGAGTTCTGCCATTGCCCAAGCTGCTGGTTGGGAAGGAGACCACTCCCACACATGACTACAGTTGGGCTTTCTAGGCCAGGCTGTTGGTTCTTGAGTGCCTGCTGCATGTGTAGTGCTGCCCTGGCCCTGGGCAGGGAGGGCCATGATGAGATGAGTCAGAGGCGGGTTCTGCCTTCCAGTAACTCCATTCTGTTTGTTCTGCTGTAAGTGGAAAGTCAGCCCTCATCACCCTGCTACCATCCTCACGCCTCTGTTTCCTTCTGGGAACTGAGAAGTCCCCTCCCTGGGAGCACCCTTCCTTCTCACCATCATCCCCAGTGTAGCAACGGATCGGAAGCATCCCTTCCCAGAGCTCCTGTTCCAGTATGGTCTCAGACCCAGCAGTTGGGAGGGCTAGGCCCCAGGCTTTGGGTCCTTTGTTTTTAAGATCTGTTTCTAAACACCATAGTGTTGCAAGACGATGACACTCGTGCTTAGCATGTGCCAGGCACAGCATTCAGCTGGCAGCATACATTTTTTTCCCTCATTTAATGCTTTGTAACGATTTCCTTTGGCAATGATGTGAACCTCTTTCTTTAGGATAGCACCAAAAAGTTCACAGGGCCACATTCTTTCCAAATAAGGGGGTATGTGGCAGCCTAGCTTGTGGCCAGTGTCCAGGGGGTTTCTTAATGTCTCTGAGTGCCCATCCTGCATCCTCAGGGCAACCTGGCAGACTTTCACCCGGAAGGGCGCTGACTGGAGCTGCCCGGTCAGCTCCCACAGCCTGCCAGGTGGAACCTGGCACCTCAAGTTGACTAGCTGAGCTTCTGGCCAGTGCTGGTCAGTATGAAAACAAGCGGGAGAATCAGTCGGCCAAGCCCTGAACTGGACGACAGGCATTCCAGACCTGGCAGTGTGGCCCTTTCCCTCTGCCTGGCCCCTCAGAGGCTCCACAGCACGTTCATGCACCTCATTTCATTTCTTCCTCACAGGACCTCTCTGAGATGGGCCCTGCCTGCCCATTCAGGTGAGGAGAGCAAGGCTCAGAGGGGAAGGGGGCTGTCCAAGATTACCCAGTAGTTGAAGAGAGGGTTTTGAACCCAGGCCTGTCTGGCTCATAAGTCTGATCCTGCTGTGCTGGTGAGACCCAGCTTGGCCCCCTTGTACTACAGACCAGTGCCATCAGCCATGCCCATCCCCCTGGTGATGGACTGGCAGCCCATCTGTCCTCAGCTCTTGGCAGAACTTCTTGAAAGTAGAGGATGGAGAGTGAGGCCTGGCTACCCAGGGCCCTGGCCATGCCCAGCTATTTTCAGCTCTGTAGGTGCCCCTGTTAAACCAGCATCAGTGTCCCTAAGCCAGAGCCCTTCTGGCCAGCCCCTGCTGTACCCCAGCCTTCTAGGGGAAGCCAGTTGACCAGCCTCAGGCACAGCTCTTCCAGAAATCTGGAGGACATCCCTTCTTGGCTGGCCATGAGCTTGGGGCTTCATCAGAGAAATTCATCAAAGCCTGCGGACTTCTCTCCATAGAAATCATATCTAACTAGTTTTTGAAGTGTCTTTGGGGCATGTGAGTTGCGGGCAGGCAGCCCTCGAGGCTCTTGTTAGCTGAGTTCTCTGCAGGCCTCTTGGTACCTGATTGAAAAACACTGTGCTGGCCTTATGGGCACCTGGGTCCTCCTCCTTAGAGCCTGGCAGCAAAGTCTCCTCATGGCCAAGACATCGGTTGCCCAAGGGGGAGGGCAGGTATTTTTTATCTTCAGTTCTTTGGAAATGTTTGATTGGCTGAGCCCACACCACACATTGGCCATCCTCTGCATGTGCAGTTGTAGGCTGGAGGAGAGACAAAAGGTGGCTTCTTTGTCCTGGGGACAAACCTAAAAGTTTCAGCTAGAAAGATATTTTTCACCTTTCTGTGGTTTGCTCAGCTGTTCCCCAGGGAGTCCTGCTACTCTCCGTATTGAAGGAATTGGGACCCCTAGATGGAACCAGATTGGGTAGGGAGCGCTGCTCTTCCGGCCTCCTTCCTGGTGCCTCTTTGTGATCATTAAAACACATGCCACCCTTTCCCACTAGGGCTGGGACTCCTGGTATTTATTAGCCCTATAATGTCAACACCAGTAAACACTGAATATCTCTCACCTCATTCGACTCCTTGACTCTGCAGGTGAAAGCACTCAGGCCCAGAGGAGGGAAGTAGCTGGGCCATGACCACCCAACACGTAGTCACCATGGGTGACAGGCTGGAGCCAGGTCCGAGGATAGCTGCGGGTCGGAATCCTTCTCCCCAAGACTGTGGCCATAGCCTCCTTGGCTCCCAATAGCAGCATGAACTGGGCATGTCCTGGTGCTGCCGAGGGCCTTAATTTCCTGATCTGTGAATTGGGCCTGAGTTGCTTCCTACACTTGCCCCTTTGGACATGGCTAGGCATGGACATAATTAAACCCTGGCTAGCCCTGAGCACTGTTGTTCAGACCTGCTGAGTAGAAACAGCTGGGGTTGGATGATTCTTCCCTCTGCAGGTTTTTACAACCATTGGTGGACATAGGCAGGCACAAACTTGGGAAAGTCTCAGGACCTAGGAGGAAGAGAAGACTGGAAATGAAGAGCCCGAAGGGATAATTCCAGCATCAAAAGAATGTTCATTCTTTTTTTTTTTGAAACAGTCTCACTGTGTTGCCCCGGCTCAAGTGCGGTGGCATCAGCCTAGCTCACAGCAACTTCAAACTCCTGGGCTCAAGTGATCCTTCTGCCTCAGCCTCCAGAGTAGCTGGGACTACAAGCATGCACCACTATGCCCGGGTAATTTTTTCTATTTTTGGTAGAGATGAAGTCTTGCTCTTGCTCAGGCTGGTCTCGAACTCCTGAGCTCAAACAGTCCACCCGCCTCAGCCTCCCAGAATTCTAGGATTACAGGTGTGAGCCACCACACCTGGCCAGAATGCTGATTCTTATGGCGCTTTGCTGCTAGCTGTGAAATTCTCCGGGCGCATGCTTTGGGGAGGCACTCTTAGAGGGTTGGGGCCTCTCTTGCTGGCCTCAAGTCCAGGTTGTTTAGGACAGCACCTGGCACATGATGGGTGCTTCACAGAGGCAAGATGTATAACAGAACCTGTGAGCAGAGGCCTCTGGGTTGAGAATGGCCCTCAGGCTTAGGTCGTCCTGAAGTTAGGGCTGGTGGGAACGTGGGGGCTGGTCACAATAGGCAGCAGGGGTGGCGTGTTCCTGCCACGTGCCGTGCTCGGGAAGCTGGGTGCTACTGCTGACCGGGGGCAGGGGCCAGGTGTCTGCCAGGAGGTCCCTCAGTCAGCTCTGCTGACCTCGACCCTCCAGAGCCATCAGGCCCTGGGCAGGAAGTCAGCTGACAGTCTCCACTTTGTTACTGTGAGGAGGCCACTAGGCCTGGGCTGTCTCACCACCTGGGAGGCGGGAGAGTGGAGTGCTTAGTTTGGGCCCCTGGTGCCAGCTTGTGTGCTCCCGCCTTTGTTTAGCGGCTGGGTTCCCAGTTGCAGGGCCTGCGGGTCAGCAGTAAGACTGGCCACAGCATGCCCTGGCACTTTCTCCCCTTAACTGCCCTCCTGGCTCATCCCTGCCTGCCCCATACAGCTGGGAGGCCAGAGCAGGCCCAGGAGGAGGTGCGGCAGCACCCTGCCCTCAGCTCTGTCCCGCCTGGCCTTCTCCTGTGCCTTTGCTGCCAGATGGAAATGGAGCATGGGGAACTGAGTTAGGGCCGTCAGGCTGCTGTGACTCCTGGTAAAGGCTGGCAGCAGGGACACCGCAGAGGCTCTGTGAGTGTGAGGAGGAGGGGCCACCTTCTTCCCCATGGGGCAGAGGGAGAAACTGAGGCAGCAGGCACACAGCAGAGGCTCTGTGAGTGTGAGGAGGAGGGGCTTCCTTCCCCATGGAGCAGAGGGAGAAACTGAGGCAGCAGGGACAAAAGATTTGGCTTTGTCCCAGTGCTGGAGTGCAGCAGGCCTGCTTTGTCACTCTGCCGCACTGCCACCTCTGCTGCTGTGGCTTTGGCTTTGGGATGGTTTGGCAGGAAGCCCCCTCTGCAGGGAGGTTGGGGGGCCCTCAGTGTGTGGTGTGGCTAACATGGAGCCCCTCAGTGCCTCCCCAGCGCCGACTGGTCCCACGGTTGTTCCTTGTTGTCTGAGGAGGTTTAGCTTTTGTTCTCATTGGTGAAGGCAAGAGAGGAGTTCAGAGTTTAAGGCACAGAAAATCCACTTTAGGGTGAGCCATTTCCTTTAAAATAAACCTCTTACTCTTAAATGGCCCATGGCAAAGGGGTCTTGGCTTGATGGGATTTGGGACATTTATACTGAGGGAAAAGAGTGTGGACATTGATCACCTACAGAAGAGTTGGTTTTTCTTCTGGAGTGGGTCACTAGGGGAAGCATGAGGTATAAGGGAATCCAGTGACCAGGGTTCAGCCTCACTGTTCTCTAGCCAGGCAACTACTCTGAGCCTTGGTTTCCTCATTTGTAAAACGCAGGTAAGAATAACCTGCCTCACAAGGTTGGTGTGAAGGTTACATAAGTCAAAGGGGATAGAACATTTGGCTCATCTGGCCTCGCTGAGGATGCTTAGCAGATGGTGGTGGTTATTGTCACCACCATCTCCATAACAACCATGATTGTCACCTTCACTATCACCACCACCACTACACGGTCTCTAGCATTGTCATCTTCTGGAATGGGATAGGGGGAGGTGGAGCTCAGGCCTCGCTGTCTTGATTCAGAGTGGAAGACACCTGCCATCTTATGGGTTCTGCAGTGACTTGAGCTCCTGCCTCCTCTAAAAGGGTCTCTTTTACCTTTGGCCTTCTCTGACTGGTAGAAAGTTCTTCCTTGTAGGGAGAGGTCTGTCTCCTTAGTGCTTACTCTGGGAGCAGGGCAGAGCCTACAGTATCATAAAATTATCCTATACTTAATTATATTGCTAAGAATAAAATATTCTGGCTCCATTAGAGAGCGAAGTCTTCTGGTGGATAATTGTATTGTCTATACCTGTCGCCCGATCATTTTGTTAATGATGTTAGCTCCTACTGCTATAAATATCTAGTAGATGCCTGAGGATCTACAAGCAGAATGGGAAGGGAAAGAGGTGCCCGGCAGCACCTTCTCTGCCAGATCCCCAATCCTGCTCAGGCAGGCAGGTGACAGAGGGTGTAGGAGCCTCTGCCAAGGTTAATATGTCAGCATCTATAAGATAGCAGGATTTTCTTCTAGGAAGACATGAAAACTTAGAAATAATCTGGGCTGGTTTCCTTACTCCCAGTTTTGAGGTTGAAGAGGTAAGCGTAGAAAGTTCTAGCTGGAGTCCACAAGTCTCAGAGCTTGATGGGACTTGTCCTTATATATTTGGGGAGGCCCAGAGAGGCGAGGCCTTTTGCCCAAGGTCACTTATAGAGTTAGCTGGTGACAGAGCAGATTGCTGCTGTTGCCTGCTCTTGGCACTCTCCCCAGTAGGCCTGCAGCTGTTCTGCAAGCTGGTAGGATGTGGCTCTCCCACTGGTTTCATCCTGTCTGCTTAGCCCTCGCCCTGAGCCTCTTGTTGTGGCAAGCACTTTCCGCCGTTGTCTCCAGTGACGCTGCACATTCCTCAAGGGCAGGGACGGTGCTTTCTCTCCTCAGGGCAACTTCCCATCATTGCTAATCCTGGCAAGGCCTCTTAGTGGCAAGAGGAGCCCTGAGCAGGTGGGACAGGTGGGCTAGGGCCAAGTTCTGGTGGAGTGACTTTCAGCTGTAGAACATTGGGCAAGTTACTTAACTTCTCTGAGCCTGTTTTCTCATCTGCAAAGCAAAGAAGAATGCTTCTCAGGGCTTGTTAGTGCACGTACAGTGCCTGGCCTATTGAGAAGGCACAGTCTGGGGCTCTGCTGGTACTGTTTTAGTGGGTTCTCCCTTCTGAAGCCTCATGGCAATTAATCTTGAGGTCTTGTGGCAATCCTACAAGATAGGCTGGACAGACACCACTGTTGCCGTTTTACAGAAGGGGGCGAGGAGACGTGTGATGATGTTATGGCAGGTGGTGGCGAGCCCGGCCAGGACACAGCAGGTGGAAGCGTGTCCTCCCCCCAGTGTTCTGGGCCTCCCCCTCCTTGGAGGCTGGGCTTGTGGGTGCTGGGCACACTGGTTTGCAGGCAGCCACTGCCCATCTGTCCCTCTCCATCTTGGAGGTTTCCTGTCCAAGGCTTGGCCCTTTGCCGTGCCCTGGCCTGTCTTGGGCTTGGGGCTTTCCAACAGACGTTCCCAGAGCTAAGGAGCCTCAGTATGTCTTGGTTTCCTCCCAGAGGCTAGGGCATCCCCAGAGCTCCCAGAGAGGCCTTTCTCGTGGAGGCAGAGTGTGCCATTTTGCCCTGCAGAGGCCAGCAGGTTTTCAGTGTCCGAGGGAGAACCAAGAATGCAGAAGTCTGAGGCACGGGCCTGCCCCACAGCGCGTCCCCATAGCGTTTCCTGCCGACTCTCTCCTCACCCACACCCACTTCCTTTCCCACCCGTCTCCGCCCTGCTCCCCTGCTGGGCAGCTGTGGGTGACTAGCGTGACTGCTGAGGCTACGTGTTCACCTCCCTGGCCATCTTGGGCTTAGCAGGGCATGATAACATCACTTGAGCTGTGAAACTCTACTGTGTGTCTCTGGAGAGGCCGGAGCCATTTTCCTTGGCTTGTCTCAGGCAGCCATCTTGGGTCTGCCTCATGCTAGTGGGGTGTTGGGGGCAACCTCACACTTCGTGGGGTGACATAGAAAGAGCACAGGCCTTTGCTGCCTCTGCTGCTGCTTAGTTGTGACATCGGATACATAATCTTCCTCTCCAAGCCTCAGCTGCCACGTCAGTGTCTTGACGACATTTATGACTCCTCTCACGGTGGTTATGAGGACGGTCATGCTCATGTAGAAGATCCAGCCCGTGGTGGGCCCTCAGCAAACTATGTCCTTCCCTTCCCTTACCTTCCCATCTGGAGGGAGCATCCAGAATGTACAGAGCTGCATTCAGCTTGAGGCCTGAAGCACCGGAGGGCTGCAGCCTGGGCTGTGGGGTTTAGGAGCGAGAGGAACGGCCGGGGGCTGGGGGTGGGGGTAGGCTCCGTTGAAGTGGGGAGGTTGGCAGTGGCTTTCCGCTAGCCATTCACTCTGGTTACTTAGGCTCAAATCCCCTGTTTAGGAAACAGGAATAATAATAAAATCAAGTGCTTCAGAGAAGTGGTACAAATTAAATGAGATGATATTTTCAGAAGTCCTCAGCAGAGCCTAGACAGCCTGAGCACTCAGCATGCGCCGGCCTTGCTTCCTCACCCATGTCCCTCCCCAGGGGGCACTGTTCACTGCCCTGGCCCCTTTCCAGGCTGTGAATGCCCCGGAGGCAGAGGCTGGTCTCCCTGAGCTGGCCTCCCAGTGCAGCAGGGTCAGCCAGAGTAGGGCTTGGTGCCTGGCGATGGCTGTATCATGAGGCTGGCTGTGTTGCCACTGTCATGATCCCTCGGGCTGGTTCCTAGGCTGCCTGGGTGCCATGCGTCCCATGGATGGGGCCCCACTTTAGACCTGGAGAGAATGGTGTCCATATACCCCAGCTTTGACTCTCTGCTCACCATGGGCTCTTCTGCAGCGGGCAAGGGATTTGGGCCAACAATTTGCTCAGAATCCCTGGGGATCCTTCATGGCTGTTTCCAGCCTCCTTCCACATAAAGTAATCGAATGAATCACCCCAAGATTGCAGTCTTGTGGTTTAGATAAGAAGGGAAGTCAGAGGTCACTGGGGAAGGGAGGTGGTTGGGTGAGGCCTGGGTCTCCCAGCAGCAGGAAGAGCCTGGGGGAAAGGGCAGCAGTCCTTCATTTCCTCCAGGGCTGAAGGACAGGGACACCGTGTGCGCCATAAACACCTGTGACCACTTAGAACGTGTCTTTAGTCCTCAGGGTAATGTTCCCAAAGCCCAGGGCTAGGAGCAAAGGGACTGAAGAGGAAATAGAAGGTGCTGGCAGGACAGTGGGAGATCTTGGTTTGGGGCAGACAGCAGATTGGCAAGCAGTTTCATTTTTTCTGGGATTCCTTACACGTTTTGCCATAGAGTTGCATGTTTCTCCTCCCCTCTCCTGTCAGGTATTACAGGCCCAGGTAAGATGTTTGAGCCCATCAGAGCAAAAACAGCCAGTCCGCACTGATGACAAAATGGGAAAATTCTTTAAGGCATGTAGCAAACACCTAAAAGAAAGCAAGCTGCACTTCCATAGGCAATCAGAGGAAGAAATGCTATGAGGTTAAGAGTTACATTGGGGGCTTGTAGTTCTTTACTGGGGAAGGGGCCTGTTTTACACTGTAAGACTCCTGACTCCACCCACTGGATGCCTACAGGCCCCCCGAGTTGTAACAGAGGAGAGTCACCTGGGGCAACATAGTAATGATCAAAAACTCCTGACTGGAGTAAAACACCCTGGCCTCCCTGGTGGCTGCAGTCCTGAGGCTCTGTTACCTGTCTGACCTCAGACAAGAAAGCCAGTCCTTCTCAGTTGAGCAGTGGCACAGGAGAGGTGCCTTCTTGGTGCCCACTCGGCTCGAATGCCATGCAGTGTGAGTTGGACCTGGGCTGCAGGGCATCCTGTTACCTGTTGACACACATGTGTTGTAGCGCTTGCTGACCCCAGGATGGGGTATTCACCTTCATTGGCCCCACATTTTCTGTCCCTTCTATTCCTGAGTGCATGTCCCCAGGAACTGGGAAGGATGGTGACACCGTCCAATCAGTGTCTTCTCAGCCCAGTTCTGCGGGCTCCTGGGTGGTGCTAGGGTCTCCCCTGAGCCATTCAAATGAGGCCAGGCAAGCAGGCATTTTGCCAGACAGCCGCTGGCAGTGTGTGTCGCTGCTTTTCATAAGAAAAGGTGCCTGAATCCCACTGCCAAAGCACAGAGCCATCTTGCCCATTAATCAGGAGTTCAGGATTACTGGAGTGAACTTAGCAACTGCCTGGCAAGAGTCCGACTCAATTTACTCTCACCTGTCTGCTATCAGCACTGACCATATCTACTGCCACCAGCCTGGGCCATCCCTCAGCAAGGCCTGAGGAAGCATTCAGAATTAGTGTTATTTTTCTTATTGCTCTCAGTTTTCAATTTAAAAAATTTGAAGATCTGGACCAATATTTCCAGTTACTCCCTTGAGGAAGGAGATGAGATAACAGGTGGTTTGATTACAGAGTGGAAGTGATGGCAGGGCCCACTCTGCCCCCAAAGCCTCCAGAGAGAGCCAGAGCTGCCCCCAACTGCCTCTTCCTATGCTGGGGGCTCAGGCCAGCTCCCTGCGGGGCCATGGGCACCCTAGGCCTCCTTGATGGAGACTGAGCCTGGTCCTTATTCTGTTGCTGCCCCCATGGCAGGTGCCCACTATTGGGTGTCACTGCCTTGTGGGCCTGCCTTTGGCTCTACAAGTGACACATGGCACCTTTCTTGACATCGAGGGCATAGGAAGAGGCTGTCCTCTCGGGACTGGATGTCGCAGGGCCAACCTCACTCACCTGAGGGCAGATGTTCTGGCAGTGCTGAGTCCTGTAGCAGAGGGGCTGACATACCATCCCCTCCTGTCTCCAGCCTCCCTACTCGATCAGGGTCTGGCAGGAAAAGCAGTCCAGGTGGCCTCCTATTCCTTCCTTCCCCATTCTCATCGCTGCTACCCTCTCAGGTCTCCCACTCACAGCCATCTGCAAAACCAACATCCCCAGCTTTTCAGAGCAACCCAGGGAGGTTGCCTCCCGGGCCTTCCACTGTGGCAAAAACCTTTGAGCAGTGCATTTCCGAGCTGTTCCTGCGGAAGAACCATGTGTTCAGCAATGGGAACCCTTGGTAATCTGGAGAAGGGTTGCTGAGTGCCAGACAGGTCAGCCAGAATTAGTGTGCATTTTGCTGAAAGAACAGAGTTGCTACCTACATCTTCATCCATTTCTGGGTTAGAAGCTATCCTGGAATTCTAAGGGCAAAAAGAGGAGGGAGGGCAGTGAGTGGCCCAGTCCCATCTCTGGGGTTTCTGATTTGCCTTTGAAGAACTAACGCTCCTTGGTTTGCTGGCAGAGCATGTGAAGGGGCTGGAGCTGCTGGCAGCCCTAGGGTTAGTGGTCACCACCTTAGCTGTTACTGGTAACTGTGCTACCCCAGCTAACTCAGTGAGCTAGCTTTCCTTATTGCCATTTTTCAGGTGAGAAAATAGACTCAGAGGGGCTGAGTGACCAGGCTAGGTCCCTTCTTTCCTTGACTGTGACCATATCCACATCCATGGCTGGCTGGCTAGTCAACTGCTGGGCTTGTCCTCCAGGTGCCCAGGAGCAGACACTGACTAGGTGGCACATTCACCTGAGTCACATCAGCCCTGGGGTAGGGCCATGTGAGCTGGCCTGCCCCCACCCCTGCCAAGTTTGCCCTGTCTTCCTAGGCATGCCCAAGAAACACAAGAATGTTCCAGGGAGCAGCATTTTCTAGGGGCAGATGCTCAGGCGGGGCCCTGCTCCCTTTGGAGGCCCTGTGCTCCTGAAGGGTGGGGTGGCAGTCTGTAGGGGCCTTGGCCTCTGAGACCGCCAGCCACCCCTAGGAGCCCAGCTTGCACAGTGCTCCTTGTGGTCTGAGCCTCCCTCTTCACTCTTCCCCAAGGGCAGCCTGTGTGTGTGTGGGGGGGAACCATGCTTTTAATTAGCCTAGTTTGGGGATGGCGGCTCTAAAGCCCTGGGCAGTGAATGCAGCCGCCTTGCCTTTGGAATCCACTGCCAGTGGACACAATGTAGCTGTAGGAATGAAAACGAGAAAGAGAAAGGCCCACAGGCTCGGATTTTTAATTGGCATCGTCCTCCCGGCCCTGCGCCTGCCCGCCGGCCCTCCTGGGGCTGTGTTTGGGCGGCTGGGCCCAGGCGGCGAGAGATGGAGCCTTTCACAGCTTCAGACTGATTTAAGTGGACCTGTATAGACTCCTGCCGCTGCTGAAAGAGCCAGTGCAATCACCGCACTGAGAAACCCTGGGAAATTTACCAGCCACCTGCGAGTCGTGAATAGGGAGAACTGCTGAGAGCCCTGCAAAGCTGCCTGGGCGTCAGCGGCCCCACTGCCCTGCTGCAGAGAAAAGATTTTTCTAAAACTGCAGTTATTTTTTTCCCCCAATCAATTGGAATTTGCTTTCTTGCTTTCAGCTGGGTGAGTGGGATCCTTGATTCTGTGATTCTCTGTTAACCTGAACGTTCTAACAATTGATGTTTCTCTCAAGAGGCAGAGCGCCAGCTTTATTTCCCGTTGGCCATCAAGGAAGGGACTTTTTGTTTGTTTTGTGTGTCTTTTTCGCACTTTTTCTTCTTTCTTTAAGATCATTTCAAGCTAATAGTAAGAAAGAAGGCATATGTGAGCAATTCCCCCTCGACAGGTCCCACAATACCTTTAGGAATGTCGGTTTTCCTTGCTTTCATGGAAACACCATGAGGTCTCCCTTAGAGAGAGGACAATGGAAAGTGGGACGGAGTGCAAGGAAAATGGAAAGTAAAAAGGCAGCCAGCCTGGTCTGGGCACAGTGGCTCTTGCCTGCAATCCTAGCACTCTGGGAGGTCGAGGTGGGAGATTTGCTTGAGGTCAGGAGTTCAAGACCAGCCTGAGCAAGAGCGAGAACCCTGTCTCTACTAAAAATAGAAAAATTATCCTGGCAACTAAAAATAGAAAATATTATCTGGGCATGGTAGCACACACCTATAGTCCCAGCTCCTCAGGTGGCTGAAGCAGGAGGATTGCTTGAGCCCAGGAGTTTGAGGTTGCTGTGAGCTAGGCTGATGCTATGGTATTAGAGGGGTAACAGAGTAGCCAGGGTAACAGAGGAAGACTCTTGTCTCAAAAAAAAAAAAAAAAAAAAAACAGCAGCCAGCCTGGCCACCAGAGTGCTGTGTACTACAGTTTAAAGGTGTTTCTTCCAGCTCACCCCTACCCTGCTGGGACATTTATGGGGGAAATTCTTGGCTCATGTTTAGTTTTGCAGTGAGGACCAATTCTAAGTGCACAAGACTAAGAAGGCCACCCTTTCTTTCTGGAGTCACAGTCTTAAAGCTTCTGTGATCGTAGTTTGATTGCATGTATACATGTATATGGGGGGGGTACTGACCCATGGGGTTTTAGCTCCCTTGTTCACTTGGGGACATTGCTACCAAAGGCTGTTAGCCAGTGTGGCTGCCGTGGCTGGATGGAATGCTTGCAGGCCATCCTGAGCACTCTTCTGTTGGGCCAGGTACCCACAGCCTGCAGAATTCTCCTGCACAGGGGATGCCAGGCTTAAGAAGATGGTGTCTGGGCCATCTGGCTGTGCTAGGCTGCTGGTCTGTCTCAGTAGTCATTCTCCCACTGCCCTACCCTCAGAGCTAGCCTGCTTTCTCCTCAACTGCCAGGAGAGGCATTGGTGGGAGAATGAGACCCATGGCTGTGGATTTAAAATCCATATGCACGGCTCCAGCTTCCATCCTCTCCTTGTCTGGAGCCCAGGCCTCGTTAAGATCTCCCTGGCTTGCTTGTGTGGCAGAATGCCGACACAGCCTCTCTGGCAGGGCTAGTGTTCTTGATGGTGAAAGAGAAGAATGACCCCCCTGTGCCCTGATCCCGCCTAGCACAATTGCTGGCTACAGTTATAATGACTTGCTAGATAGGACTTGGGTTTGTAGCATAGGCTTGTGTGTGTGCGCGCTCGCAAACACCACTTTATTCAGCTAGAGAATGGCCTTAAGCTTCCTGCTTTCCAGCAGGGTGACCGTGCAGGATCCTGAGCCTCTCTGGGCCTCAGTTTCCTCAATTATAAAACAGGAGCATTGATTGACATTGCCTCCTAGGGGCTGTGGAGGAACCAGTGGGCCATGGTGTGCCAAGTTCCTGGAGCAGTGCCTGGCGCATAGTAGGTACACTGAGTTCATTCTTAGTAAGACCCACCTGTCTGCCTGGAAGAGAGAAGATAAAGAAGGGGCCCCTCTTTCTGTGGTCCATGGGTACCAAAGAAGGGGGCTCTTGCAGGGGCAGGGGACCTAGTGTGTTAGGGGTGGGCTGGCCCCAGGTCTGCTTTTCTTCTGAGGCTGTGGGGAGGAGCTCCTATGAGGATTTTAGATCTTACCTTCCAAGTTCCCTTTGGCTTTAGGCTCCCTTTCTCTAGTGAATGTGGGCCTCCGCCCGTGGTACACGGTGTCTGGCAGCTCCATTTGTGGTAGCCTCTTGCAGAGAGGTACTACCCCATGGGTTCCGTGCTTTTTCCACATCATCAGACATTCTTGCAAGAGAAGAGTAGACTCGTTTCCTGCCTAGCGCTCAGCCAGGGATGATCTGGAGTCAGACCGCTGGTGTTCAGGCCCTCCCCACCCACTCCCTGTGTGGCCTCAGCAAGTTCCTAAGCCTCCAGCAACAGAAGTGCCCCTCCTAATGGTGATGTGAAGGTTTAGTGGGACAACCCCATGAAGCTCAGAGTAAATGCTTGGTAAACATCAGCTCTACCATCATTCGTGGGTCTGCAGCTGCTAGGACATGAGAATGAACCTCTAGAAATGCCCTGACTTTGTTCCCAGAACAAGACGAGATTCCAGGGAATGACGGATGGGTGGAATTTATGGTAGCTCAACCTTTCGGGTTAGTTTTCTACACAGGAAGAAATGTGTGTCTTTAAGAGTGATTTAGGGCAACTCAAGCCCTGTGCCTTCCTCAGGGGCTATCTTGGTGCCCTTGTTGTCCCAGCCACGGCCCATCCTTTCCTGGGCCGAGGCTTGGCTAGTGAGGGACAAGCCCCCTCCTCTCCTGCTGTGCAGAGCAGTGCAGGTTGAGGGCGCTGGTGACAGGGCCTGGGGCAGGCAAACCTGGGTGGGGCACCCGAGAACACACCTGTGCAGAAGTGCATCCAGGCCCCCCACAGACTGGCCTCTCTGCTGCTCTACGTGGTGGGCAGACTGTGCCTGAGGACCTTCAGCCTTGAGGTGGGGATTTTTACCAAGTAGCAGGCAAAGATTGCTGGGGGATCTTGGGGGATGGAGATTGGCTCTCTGCCGTCCGGAATTCTGGTGTTTCTGGTAGCAGTGAGGTGAAGCATGATGGTTAAGCGCACAGGCTTTGGATAGACAGATGCAGGTTTGAGTCTGGTCCTGCCACTGCCTACTGGTTGGAGTTTGCCAGAGCTGACCTTGGTCTCCAGGTGAGAGGCTGGGAGAGCCTGTGTCTCGTGGTTAGAGGATGAGCTGATGGAGGTGAGAGGTTCTCCCCATGCTTGCCCCATGCATGTCTCCAGTACATTAACTCTTGGCTTCTTGGGGCTTCTAGATGCCTTGGGGTGCAGGTGCTGTTTGTATATTCTGCCATGCATTTAAATAGTAATGAACAAAAGGGAAAAAATAAGCCTATCAAGAAATTCATAGTTATGTTGAGGTGTGTCCCTGGGAAAGTCAAAGGAACGGGGACCCACCCTGGCCAACCCTTCCGGAGCCCGCGGTCAGTCCTCCTGTAAGAGCCACATTCTGTTGAGCACGTGAAGCCTCAAGCTGGGGCTTCTGCAGGGCTCTTCTCATAGAGCCCACGGCAGCCTCGCAGGGATGGCAGCACGATGCCCACTGTGACCCCAAGAGTGGAAATGACTTGCACACAGCCACTCAGCTAGAGAGGGCAGATGTTCTATTCCTGTGTCTGTCTGGTGGCAAAGAGCATCCCTTGGGCCACACTCTCACTGCCAAGGAGGGGCCCTGTCCTTAGCAACCTCTTGGGGATGCTTTTTAAAGGTGCCTTTTAAAGGTGCTTGACCCTGGCCCTGAATCTTGACCTCCTGCTGGAGTAGGTATGGCCTGGTCCTGTTGGAGAATATAGAGCCCCTTCCCATGGCCCACCTCCATCCCTGCAGCCCAGCAGCCCTGCCCTTGGGGCTCCTTGTCAGGGCATCAGATTGAGTTGGAGGGATGGGAATTAGAGAGGGATGGGAATTAGAAGGATGACTGGTGCGCCATCCCACCCTATAGCTAAGCAACTGTTTTGTTTGCCTCCAGATGAGAGAAAGCCTTAGGAAAGGCAGTCTTCTAATAGGTCTGCCAGGGCTCAGGGAGCACCAAGGCCTCACACACTTTGTCCTCACCACTCCTCACCTCTGGAGCTGCGGGTGGGGCTTGCCAAGCCCAGAGAAGCAGAATGTGCCCAGGAATGTCCTGCCTCACCCACCACCAGCAGGCATGCCCACGTCCACCTGCCCTGCCGGGGCATGCTAGGACATGTGTCGGCCAACCCTGCTGGGCTGCCTGTCCTCACCCCTGTTGGATTCCAGCGGCCAGTAAAGGCCAGTGTAGGCCAGTGTGGCCTCGCCTCTCCCCACATGCCTGGGATTTCTGCTGTCGCAGACTGTTTGTGGTGGGGATGCAGCTGGGGAAATGGTTCCCCTGTGCTGCATCTGCCTGGGGCTGCCCGTGGGGGTGTGGGCTCTCCCTCCATCCTGCTGCAGGGGCACCTCTCGTGGGGTTTAGACACCTCTGGGCCCAGCGCTGTTTATGATCTCATTCCCAGCCCATTACAAGCCCTCCAGGGCAGTTTTATTTCCTCATTTTACAGGTGGGGAAAGAGAAACTCAGGTTGCATAAAGTGCTCAAGGAAACCCCAGTCCTAGTGTCAGAGGTAGGGTTCTACCCCAGTGGGTCATCACTTTCAACCCTTTATTCATTCAGCCACCCGGCCCTGTTCTTCCAGGCATCAGGGGTGCAGCCAGCAGAGACTTGCTCCCTGGCTGAGGCACTGGTGGGGCCAGCCGGCCCAGAGGTGTGGGGTCTCCAGGACAGAGGGTGTGGGGTTCCCTCTGCCTGGGCAGAGGCTCTGGAGAGGCTTTGTGGGGTCTGGGGTGGTTGTGCTGGGCTATGAGTATGAGGTGGAGTTTCTCAATATGAGAGGTACATTAAAGGGGTGATCCTGGCCCCGTGGGGGAGCTCAGTGTGTCCAGGGCATGCAGCAGGCCAGGCCTTTACCTCTGGAGTGAGGCATTTGCTCTTTGTTCTGAAGGCTTGGGGAGGAAGGTGCTAGATCAGGTTTGAGACATGTTAAGCTGAGAGGCCCATAGGACATCGGCAGGGACATGCCCATTGGGTCTGAAGCTTGAGATTGGGATCTGGCCTAAAGGTGGCCAGTAGGGCCACTGCAGTTGGTGCTACAGATCTGATTTAGATTTGGTGCCAGACCTTATGTCGTGTTAAAGCTGGCCATGGTGCTGCAGCCTCTCAGTGCAAGATATGACACCTGGGGACTGTCATTATGTGGATGGGCCCAGAGCAGGCAGACTCTCCCAGGACATGCCCAGCATGTGTCAGGCTGCAGCCAGAAGCCAGGCACCCACGACCCATCCAGGCACACCCTGGACACTGTGTCACCCTTGTAGCACGTTTTGTTGTTCCCTGCTGTCTGCAGATTGCTGCAAGGCCCGGAGCCAGGAAGGGTGACCCCAGCCCCTTCTCAAGACAGAGGACAGATAGAGGCCCAGAGAGGAGCAGGGCTCACACGAGGCCCCTGGAGATGCCTTTGGACCCTGTGTCTGATGTGGTCCTCCCAAGTGGGAGGACAAGTACTTTGTCAGCTGCATAGGGCAGCCCATGAAGGATTGTGGTGATTATTTGCTTCTGGAGTTTTCCATGCTGAGGCCTGTTTGGGCAGATATATCAGTTGTGTTTCTGCAGTGTTTGCCTGCCTTTTCTTTATGCTTTATATTTCATTGTTGGGAGGGAAGAAGAATTTTCCTCCCCTCAAACTGAAAGGAAATCTAGCTGACTGTGACATTGTGGACTTGGTCTCTGCATCTCATCACAAGGTGTAGAAATATGAGGTAGAACTGGGGCTCCATCTTCACAAGCACCAGAACTATAGGCACCTGTCCCAAGTGCTTGTCTTCGGTGTGTGTCAGAATGTTCCTGCAGCCACTGAGGCTGCTCCCAGACATGACAAGGTCATTCCCCCAGAACTGTCTGTGACAAACTGGCAGCCTCCTCCTCTCACTTCTGCAGAATGGGGCTAGGATGGGCAGCTGCTCCAAGAGGCCCATGTTGGACTCTCTGGACAAGGCAGGTGAAGTCCGAGGTTGCAGGCACAAAGCAGCCCCCAACACCGCTTGGGTTGCCCAGAAAGCCTGGTAGTGTGTGTCCATGGGGCAAGAAGCCCCAAACAAGCCCCAGGGCTGGCAGCTATTTGAACCTCTGCAACAGCGACTGTTTCCAGGGATTTCCCCCTTCCTGTGTTCTGTGAAAGCACCTAACAGCCATGTGCAAGGCTGCCTGGCTTACCACCCACATGCGGATGTCTGGCACAGGTGTGGCCCGTTGGCCATTCAGGGGTTGTCCCTTCCTGATGTTTTCGTGTCCCACGCTTGTGTGAAACTCAGATTTAATTTGGAGATTATTAAGTGCAGAAACTTGGGGCTGGTAGTTTTTGTGTCCACAAATTTTGCAAAGTGCCATTGAAAAAAATGCATAAGCCTTGTTTCTACCAGTAAGGAGAAAAGGAAAGAAAAGAAGTCCTGTGGCAAAACATAATGAAGTTTTAATATGGAAATGGGGTGGGAGCTTCTGTTACAGAAAAAGTGACCATTTTAGTAAGATTTTGGCCTTTTCTTCATTTCTAACTTAGCATGTCTCCTCTTCTTAAAATCCACACCCATGCACACAGATGGGCATACATATTTTATTTTTGGATGGTACATTCATGAGTTCAGTAATGAAAACAATACAGAATAAACTCTGGCCCCATCCTGCCCATCCCACATGCCCCCAAGTTTACTGCTTATTTGTTTCTTGTGCTCCTTTATGCACAACAGGCAAATAGGAATATCAGTTCTTGTTTATTCTCCATTCCTATACAATAGATAGTATGTGATACACACCTTTCTGCACCTTGCTTTCTTAAACAGTCAACCCTGGAGGTGTTTTCGTGTCAGGGTTGAGCCATCTCCTCCTTTTTGGCTGCGTGGTGTTCCTCTGTTTGGATTTGCCTACCTTGCCTGGCCCCCTCACAGACCCTGTTCTAGTCTCCTTCAGCTGTGAACTGCATGTGCACGTGAATCTGTTGGGATCAGGGCAGATATATCTTCTGTGGGTACATTCCCACCAGTAGAATTGCTTGGTCACAGGTCATGTGTGTCCGCCATCTGGGAAGATGTTGCCAAGTTGTCATGGTAGGTGCTATCTGACCCAGCATCCTGGATGGCCATGTTTGAGGCCACCCAGTGAGAGGCTGGTCAGACATTTGGGTTTTTGCCAACCGGATAGGTAAAAAGTGGTTTCTCTATGTCATTTTAGTGTGCCTTTTTCTAATCAGTTGAACATCTTTTCATATATTTAAAGGCCATTTATATGTCCTTTTCTGTGTTTATTTGCCCTTTTTAAAAATAATTGATTCACTGGTCTTTTTCTTTTTGATTAGGTACATTAAGGAGATTAATTTTTGCCAATAATAGAAGTTGCAAATATTTACTTCTAATTTGTTATTTTCTGATGTTGCTTTTGGCATTCTTGAGCTTTATTGAGATATATAATTCATACACTACACAATTTACCCATTTAAAGTGTACAATTTAGTGGTTTTTAATATATTCATGGAGTTGTATTGCCATCAACCACAATCAATTTTAGAACATTTTTGTCACCCCAAAAAGAAACCCAGTACCCCTTAGCAGTCAATACCCATCCCCGTGAGGTAGCCCCCAGCCAACCCCCAATCTGCTTTCAGTCTCTTTGGGTCTCCCTCTTCTGGACATTTCATACACATGGAATCAGACAGCCTGTGTGACCATTTGTGTCTGTGTCCTTCACTTAGCGCGATGCCTTCAGGAGCCATCACACTGTAGCACGAGTCAGTACTTTGCCTTTCGGTGGCCAAATAATGTTCTGTTGTACAGACATCCCACATTTTATTTATCTGTTCACCACCTGATAGACATTTGGGTTGTTTCTACTTTTTGGATATTATGAATAATGTTGCTATAAACATTTATGTACAACTTTCTATGTAGACATATGTTTTCATTTCTCTTGAGAATATACCTAGAAGTGGAATTGCTGGGTCTGATGGGAACTCTGTGTTTAACATTTTGGGAAACTGTCAGAATTTTTCCACAGTGAACGCACCCTTTACATTCCTACCAGTGCTTTTGGCATTTTTTGACATGTATGTGTTTTTGTCAGATTTATTAACTATTTCTTTTATGGCTCTGGATTTTGAGTTTTCCTTTTTATCCCAAGACTATAAAGGAATTCTCCTGTGTTTCTTCCTAGTACTTTTATGGATTTGTATTGCAATCTTTGATCTATGTGGAGTTTATCCTGTGTTGTGGTGTGAACGTGGAAGCCAACCTGTTTCTTAAAAATGTGGTTGCCTCTCAGTACTGTCTGTTGAAAATTCTACCTTTTCCCCTTTGCTATGAGGGTCCATTTTTATGATCTACTAAACTGCGTCTATTTCAGGACAGTCTTTTCTTTTTCATTAGTCTCTGTATGTACGTACTAATATGCTTTTTAAATTTTTTTTATTTCAGCATATTATGGGGGTACAAGTGTTAAGGTTACATATATTGCCCTTGCCCCCCCTCCCCCTCGAGTCAGAGCTTCAAGTGTGACCATCCCCCAAACATTGCACATCTCACTCATTATGTTTGTATATACCCATCCCCTCCTACCCCCTCCCACCTGCCTGACACCGATAAATGTTATTCCTGTATGTCCACTTAGGAGTTGATCCATTAATACTAATTTGCTGGTGAGTACATGTGGTGCTTGTTTTTCTATTCTTGAGATACTTCACTTAGGAGAATGGGTTCCAGCTCTATCCAGGAAAATACAAGAGATGCTATATCACCATTGTTTCTTAAAGCTGAATGGTACTCCATGGTATACATATACCACATTTTATTAGTCCACTTATGTATTGATGGGCACTTGGGTTGTTTCCACAACTTTGCAATTGTGAATTGTGCTGCTATAAACATTCGAGTGCAGGTGTCTTTTTCATAAAGTGACTTTTGATCTTTTAGGTAGATGCCCAGTAGTGGAATTGCTGGATCAAATGGTAGATGTATTGCTTTAAGGTATCTCCATATTGCTTTCCACAGAGGTTGAACTAGTTTGCAGTCCCTACCAACAGTGAATGAGTGTTTCTATCTCTTCACATCCACACCAACATTTATTGTTTGGGGACTTTTTGTTAAAGGCCATTCTCACTGGAGATATCTCATTGCAGTTTTGATTTGCATTTCCCTGATGATTAGAGATGTTGATCATTTTTTCATATGTTTGTTGGCCATTATTCTGTCTTCTTTTGAAAAATTTCTGTTCATGTCCTTTGCCCACTTTTTGATAGGGTTGTTTGTTTTTTCCTTGCTGATTTTCCTGAATTCTAAATAAATTTTAGTTATCAGCCCTTTATCAGATGTGTAGCTTGTGAAAATTTTCTTCCATTCTGTGGGTTGTCTGTTTGCTCTCTTGACAGTTTCTTTGGCTGTGCAGAAGCTTTTTAATTTGATCAGGTCCCATTTATTTATTTTTGTTGCTGCTGTGATTGCCTTCGGGATCATCTTAAATTCTTTTCCTAGGCCAATGTCTAGAAGAGTATTTCTAATGTTTTCCTCTAGAATTCTAATAGTTTCACACCTAAGTTTCAAGTCTGTTACCCAGTGTGAGTTGATTTTTGTGAGAGGTGAAAGGTGTGGGTCCTATTTCAGTCTTCTATATGTGGCTATCCGGTTTTCCCAGCACCATTTATTGAGTAAGGATTCTTTTCCCCAGTGTATGTTTTTGTCTGCTTTGTCAAAGATTAGCTGGCTACATGAGGATGGTTTTATATCTGGGTTCTCTGTTCTGTTCCACTGGTCAATGTCCCTGTTCTTGTGCCAGTACCAAGCTGGCACAAGACTATAGCCTTGTAGTATAGTTTGAAGTCTGATAAATTGATACCTCCTATTTTGTTTTTATTGCCTAGGATTGATTTTGCTATACGGGGTCTTCTCTGGTTCCATATGAAGTGTAAAATTATTTTTTCTATATCATCTGTGAAAAATGATGATGGCATTTTAATTTTTATATATTTTAAATAATTTTATATAATACATATTTTTTCTTTTTTAAATTTAATTATCTTCTTTTTTTTTATGTTCTGCTGTTTTGAGATTTAGCAAAAGATGATGGTATTTTAATAGGGATTGCATTGAATCTGTAGGTCACTTTGGGTAGTTATAGACATTTTAACAATGTTGATTCTGCTGACCCATGAGCATGCTATATTCTTCCACCTGTTTACATCCTCTGCTATTTCCTTCTTCATTGTTTCATAGTTCTCCCTGTAGAGGTCTTTTACCTCCTTAGATAAATATATTCCTAGGTACTTTATTTTCTTTGTTGCTATTTTGAAGGGAATTAAGTCTTTGATTTGGTTCTCACTTTTACTGTTGTTGGCGTATATGAATGCCTCTGATTTCTGTGTATTGATTTTGTATCCTGAGACTTTACCAAATTCGTTTATCAATTCAAGGAGTCTCTTGGTTGAATCCTTGAGGTTTTCTAGGTTTAATATCATGTCATCAGAAAAGAGTGAGAGTTTGATCTCTCCTGGGCCCATTTGGATGCCCTTAATTCTGCTCTCTTGTCTGATTGCTATAGCAAGGACTTCCAGCACTATGTTGAATAGAAGTGGAGATAGTGGGCAACCTTGTCTTGTTCCAGTGCTAAGTGGGAATGCTTTCAATTTTTTGCCCATTAATATGCTCTTTTAATTATTGAAGTTTTATAGTATGTTTTAGCATATTATATTAGTGTACGCTAGTCTGATAGGGTTAATCTCTCTTTATTGTTCCTTACAGAGCTTTCCTGACTAATCTCACTTGGTAATTTTTCCACTAAAAACTTGAAAATCAGCTTGTCTTCAGATCATGGTGCGGGAGGTACTGTTGATATTTTAGATTGGGGTCATGTTAGACTTATGAATTAATTTTGGGAGAATTTACACCTTTTTGAGGTTGAGTCCTCCTATCCATGAAACAGTATATCTTTCTATTTGTTCAGTCCTACTTTTCTGTTCATTAAGGATTTGTTTCTATCAGTTTTGCCAGTTCTTATAAATATATTCCTAGATAGTATTTCTTTGGTGAGTTGGTATGTAGTCTTGCTCTTAAAAGCAGGTTTTTGTTAGAAAGGGCAGCTAGGTATAGACTCTGTACCAAAAGCTGAGCTCCCAGACCCCTTGCTATGGCCTTGCTGTGTCCCCAGATGGGAAAGCACACCCTCTTGAGTCCAAGCACGGTGGGGTGGGTGGAAAGTAGGAAGGGGGAGCTCGGATTTGCCAAGCCCCTCCATAGCTTCCTTGGTGGTCTCAGTTCATTTTAATCTTCCCAGCAATTCTGTGGCTATGCTTGTGGCTCCTATTAGCCTTGTACAAATGGGAAACTGAGGCTCAGACATTTAATGATTTGCGGAGGTCCTTCAGTGGGCACTTGCCAGCAGGGATCCCAGTCTGGGCCCATGCGGCCTTTTCCACGCCACCATCATGCAGGAGGAGCGCATGCCCCCTGAGCACACCTGGAAGTGAGGAGGTTTGATTGCACATCAACTAGTTGTGTGATCTGGAGCAAGTACCTTCTCCTCTCCTGGACTCAGTCTGCCCATCTGCAAAATGAGGTGGTTAAACAGGTTGGTGATTTGCTCACTTTTTCAGAAATGATCCCCTTACTCCAGTGTGTCCCCACAGAAGCCAATGTCTGGAACAGAGGCGTGGAGCAGTACACAGCAGTCCTGTCTTCAGTGCCCTGAGATGGCCCCTGAGACACCCAGCTCCAGGCAGCTGAACACAAACCACCCCCCTGAGAGCTCTGAACCCCTCTTCTGTGCCCCCAGTCCCACTGCAGAAGCCACCCCCCAAAACCATGTGCTCCTGCTGGACGGCACTGCCCCGTAGGACTGTGGGCTCGGGTAGTGCATTGGCCTTGGCCCCCTGCCAGAGCCCTGTATGCTTTGGAAAGGTCTCTTGACTTTGTCGGGCAAAGAATTCTCTTCATGCCAGGCTGCGAACGAGGTGGTTTCACAAGTCCCGTCCTGAGTGTGTGCTGGCCGGAACGTACACCACAGAAACACAATGTTTGTTTTCCAGTCGTTAGAGCACTGGGAGGCCCTTTGGCATTGGCCGCCACACCTTTTTCGTTCAGGCAGGCTGTCTGCCATCCAGGGGCCTGGTGCAGAGATGGCATCTGCCACCCTGTGGCCTGTAGGGCGCCACTAGAGAGGGGCCTTTGGGTTGGCCACCATTCAGAAGACGTGCACAGCTCTGGGCCTTCAGGGCCTGTTGTTACCCACAGTACCCTGGGGTGTAGGCCTCAGGTCCCCAGGGCTGCACAGCCACACACAGGCCAACCAGGAGGGTTGACCAGTGTGGGTCGGTCCTTCCTGCCCCACAGGCTGCAAGGAGCATCCATGTGTGCCTGGCAGGGAGCAGACAGTATGCTGCAGAGCCAGGTTCTCGTGGGTGAGAAAGAGTCTACCAGTGAGTAAGAAAGAGACGGGCAGGGCGCCAGCATGGCACTGACCCAGGGCTGGCAGTAGAGGGAAGTTCATGTGGAAATTCACGTGGCTGAAAGGTTTGCTGCAGAAGGAGCCGGAGCACATGTGGGAGCAGTGGAGGGGCATAGGCAGCAGAGCCCGATGAAGAAGGGCCTTGGAGGAAGCCAGGCCTGCTTGGAGGGTGTGGCCCAGTGAGCGCCACTCCTGTGACCCCTTTCAAACTCCTTAGGCCAGCTGGGTGACTTTCAAGGTCTCTGTTACAAAGAAGCCCTCCTGACAGCCCACTGGGTGACTGGCATCAGCGGGGGATCTGCGGGAGCCCACTCTTCCTTGGGTCCGGCACAGGACATTGCAGATTGTTGGGTGCCAGTGCCTGGCGCTGGGCTGTCCTTAAGAACGACCCCTCCCCTCCCCCAGAAGCCTCCAGGAGGCATAGGTCATTTCCTCCATGGTCCTTGTTCTCACCTGGGCCCCAGGCCTCCAGAGTTACCAGAGGCAAGGTCACACTGCATACAGAAGCCCACAGAAGGGGTACTCCCGACAGGACAGCAAGGCCACACAGGAAAGCTATCGGTGGGGAGGTCCCATAAAGAGCCCTGAGCTGGGTGTTGCCCCTTCCAACATGACTCTCAGAGTAGCCTGGACTGGCAGCCACACAGTGCGCCTGGCTTTGGTACCACCTGGGCTTTGCTCAGACCTGGAGCGGCTGCCAGAGATTTGGGGTAAATCAGTTATCGTTCTGATCTTCCGTTTCCTTGTCTGCAAAAAAGGAAAAATGGTACTTGCCTCATGAGCCTGCCCAGTGTGCACTGAGACAGTTCCTCTAGAGTCTGTCCCCTCCTGGACTGGCTTTTGGAAGGGGGGGGTGGTGGTCACAATCTGGCACATGGCAGGCGCTCAGTTGGCTTCTGCAGAAGTGAGCTGAGGAAACAGTGGCGTAGGAAGGCAGGGACTTCCATAGTAACGGACCAGGGCCAGCCTTTCACGCTGGAGATACTTACTGCCCTCACTGGGCCATTTGTTTCTAGAACCTGTGATCTGGGAAGAGCCTCCAGTATCTGGTACCAAATAAGTCAGGCTCCCTGGGCCCCAGAACACCCCCTGACCCCAGGAAACTTTATTGCCCTATTGTCAGGCCTTGGCAGTCTGGCTTCCCCATCTGAGTTTTGTGGCCCGTGTTTCCCTCATTTCTGAGGGTCAGGAGCAGCAAGACTCTAAAGAGCTGCGTTTTTGGGGTCCAAAGGTAAGCATTTCACAGACGTGGGCTAAGCGTGATGCTGTTCCTTTGTGAGACTGGGCGCTGACATGGGCATAGGAGGTGGCTCTGTGCTGCAGGAGATGGAAAGCCAAGATTCCCAGGGGTGGCCCTGAAGAGCCTGGGCAGTCGGCCCCCAGGGAAGGGTTGGCCGGACCCATGGCCCTCAAGGCATCTCTGGCACCTGCCTGAAACCAGACCCACCTGCGGCTCTGACAGAACAACCTTGGGGGAAAGAAGCTCCCACCACCTGATGCCTCCAGCCCCAGGGGGTGGGGGCAGTGGCTTCCTGTGAGAGAGAGTACAGCCTTCATGCAAAAGTCAGATTTACCAAAGATGGATAAAAGATAGCCCAAAAATGTGCTTGTGCCTTTTTTTCTTTTCTGAGATAGTTTTTTAGAAAAACCTAGGAAACCACGTGCCATGCTGTCTTGGTTGTTTCTGTGCCAGCTTCCAGTACAGATGAAACTTAGAAACTTTCCAGGCTGTTGGCCATCCATTCTCATGGCCTGGAGTTTTCCTGATACTTGGAGAATTCTGTTCTCGTGCAGGCGTCTGTTTGGGGAGGAAATGCCTCTGCTCAGCCAGAGCCCGGGCCCTGCCGCTCCCAGCAGGGTGGCTGCCAGGCAGGCTGGGGACCTGCCCTGCTCATCCTGACTTGTGGGTTGGGCTTGCTGATGCTGCTCTTACCTAGAGGGGTTTTAGCTCCCTAAATACCTGCAACACAAAGAGATCCATAAAACTGGGTTAAACAAGGGAAATATGCCCACCTTGAGGAAGTGGTCACTTCTTGTCCAAGAGAGATGCACACGAGCACCTTGGGTAGACAGGTTTGTTGCAGTCAAATGCTGGGAGGAATCTCGTGTGGACACACACTTAGGACTAATCAAGGAGAGGTGTCCCCAACAACCAATGTCCCCCCCGCCCAGCAAACTCAAAGTGGGCTGGTGCTGGCAACTGGACTCCTCGCAGGGCGTGGTGGTCTGTCTCTGACCATGGCATGGCTGGCAAGAACAGTGGTGCTGCCCAGCAGGTGTGTCACATACGACTACGTGAGCACACAGAGTGCTTTTACCTGCTGCCTTAGGTTGTGTCCCTAGAAGCAGAGCCTAAGCTGGGGATTCTTGCGCAAGCAATTGGTGGCAGGAGGCTCCCAGGGGAGCCTAGAGGACAGGGAGAAGCTGATCTAAGAGGTGGGCTCAGCTGAAATCCAGCCTCAGCCTGGTGTCCCAGGAGCTCTAGAGTGTGACTGGCACCTGGGATTTGATCCCTTTACCGCAAGGGGCAGCTCCTGTACGTGTATCAGTTGGTCATTGGTTGGGGGCTGCCTCAGTGGGGTGGGAGGGGGGACACAACCTCCTGGGCTTCCAGGAGGCGGCTGTAGGAGGGGAAGCTCTGAGCTGTCTGCAGCCAGCACTCATGGCAGTGGAGAGTGCACGCTTCTGTGCATTAAGGGCGCAGGTGGGGTGCCCTCAGCCCCAGTTAGTCTCTGTTCCTCTCGTGATCCTGGCAACAGCCCAGCCAAACAGCCTCCCAGAGACAACATTTGTGTCTCGCAGATGAGGAAACAGGAAGCAAGGCCACTTGGTCAGTGGAGGAGCACAGTCTCTTCGACCTCAGAATCCACAGTCCCCACATGCCTCAACGGAGCCCTCTTGGTTCGGGGCGTGTCAGGGCCCAGGGAGCGAGAGGAACACTGTGTCCTCCTCGGGAGAGGCAACCAGGACTCAGGAGAGCCACCGCTGTCCACTCTCAGACACCTCCCACCAGCCGACCTTGCCCTTGTCCCCAGATGCCCACTCCTGCATGTGGGGACACTGTTCCTGAGTCTGGAGACTGCTAGGCCCCAGACCACACTCCCAGGAGAAATCCTGCTGTCCCCCCTGCACCCCCAGGCCTTCCTCTTCATGGCCCAGAGTGGGCTCTAGGTCAGTACTGATACAACGTGGGGTTGAGTCCGCTCAGAATATGTTTCTGAAGTTCCGCCTGCATTCTGGCCTTGCTGGCCAGGGAGCGGCAGCATTGGGCGAGTAGAACGAGCACACTGGCCTGAGGCTCAGCAGGGTGGTGGCTATCAGCATGGGCAGCAGTGTGCAGCTGCGTTACTTTAACATGTTTTCTTGGGGAGGGGGGGGGACGATTCGGATTTCAGCTTGTATCTGGATGGTAAAGACCAGGCCACCCTAGTCTCTATCCCCAGGGCCCAGCCAGGGGCTGCCCACTCAGAAGGAAGGTGTAAGAACAACATCTGCACAGAAAGGCCCTGCAGAAAAGGGGGCCGTTGCTCCTATGGCAATAGGAGCATAGGAGCTCACATGGCAATAGCCATGCGTCTCTGAAGCTGGGAAGCTCGGGGAAGACTGGGTGGGGTGGGCTGAGCCGGAAGCTCTAGTTGGGGCCAGCAGAAGCGGCCATGGCTTCTGTTGTGGCTGGCCAGAGCTGAGGTCTGATGGAAAAGCTATAGTTTCAGGGACTCGCTCCCTTCCAAAGTCACCTGTATAGCAGGCTCTAGGAGTAAGGGTCCTGACCTGTGTCTCTGGCCACTAGCCTGAGGCCACATAGACAGTTTCCACTGAGCTTGTTACCTGGGCAGGCCTTGCCAGAGTAGATGGCCTGTTCTGGGCCAGGGCTTGGCCACAAGAGAACAGAAGTTGGTGGGTGGGGGGACAGTTTCTCCTGGAACAATTTCACCTTGGTATAGTGTGTTCACATGGCACTTTGAACTTAGCCTTTTTGTAGCTTTCCCCAGACATCTTTGAGGGTACACAGGTTCCCCACAGGCCCATGCGTTGTTCCTCCATGGGGACAGCTGGGCTGCTAGGAGGGGCTGGGCAGAACCCTGCCCCAAGGGCGTGGTGGGCACAGGGCAGCTGTCAGGCTTGGCATGGGTGTGCCCTGCCCAGGGTGTCTGCACAGGGAGGGGGTTCTGGGCACAACATATACTATTCCATTGTGGCAGTCACATTCTTCCCTGACAGGTGGGCTGTGCCACCAGTGGGGATGTCCAGTGGATGACTCTTGACTTTTTACCACTATGGCTGCAACAGCTAAGTTTTGAAACAAAGTTCTCAAGATACAGCCTTGGCTTTCAAGTGCAGCCAAGGATCAAGTGCCTTTGAGGAATATTGGGTTCTGTGGCATGCTGTGTTTGTGACGAGATTCACCAGTCAAACTGTGTAGCTTCTCAACCTACTTCATTGCAAAAAAGGGTCTGTGCAAGGTCTGGATCTGTCACAGCCTGTCGGACCTTAGCCCTCGCCAGGGCACAATTAAGGAAATAGCCATGTGTCTCTGAAAGGTCCAGCAAACAGGGGTGCCCAGCACCCTGCTGCTGGTTTTGGCCAATGCATAACATGTGTCTTAGTCCTGAGGTCCCCAACCTTCGAGCTGAGGACTGGTGCCAGTTTGTGGCCTGCTAGAGCCTGGCTCTCAGAGCTCTGTCCCCACAACCCCTCTGCGTGGAGAAATTGTCTTCCATGAAACTTAGGAACCAGGGGGCTGTACACAGCAGGAAGTAAGCAGTGGGCGAGCAAGTGAAACTTCCTCTGTATTTATAGCCTCTTCTCATCGCTCACATCACTGCCTGAGCACCTCCTACCCCGACCCCCATCTGTGGAAAAATTGTCTTCCATGAAACTGGTCCCTGGTGCCAAAAAAGTTGGGGACCACTGTCTTTGTCCATTCAGGCTGCTATAATAAAGATACCTTAGAGTGGGTAACTTATAAACAACAGAAATGTATTTCTCACAGTTCTAGAAGCTGAGAAATCCAAGATCTTAGTGCCAGCATGTTTGGTGTCTGGTGAGGGCCCATTCTTCATAGGTGGCCCCTTGTCGCTGTGCCTTCACATGGTGGGAGGAGCAAACGAGTTCCCTCAGGCCTCTGATGTAAGGGCACAAATCCCATCCACAAGGACCCCACCCTCATAACTTAATCACTTCCTCAAGGCCCCACCTCCTCTTACTATTTATTGCATTGAGAATTAGATTTCAACATATGAATTTTGAGGGGACACACATATTCAGACCATAGCACCATGATTGGTGTCCAGACCTATGCTGTCACACTGGCCATAAAGTTAGGCACCCTGCCCACCTGCACCTTATGTAGTTACCGGATGAGATCAGGCAGGAAGACCCTGATCAGGAACAAGAAGGTGAGCGTAGACTCGTGCACTGAGCACAGAGCATTTTCTATTCAGGTTTACACCAGGCTACACTTCCTGCCCTTTTTATAGCCCTCAGAAAACAATGGCACATGTCCAGGTGTTCGGCACGCTGGGGTGTACAGACTTGGCTGATTCCTCAGGGCTGGTGGCCTCTGGGCCTCATCACCCACCTAGAACCTGTTCACAGCATGCCATGTGAGGTGCTCGGGCTTACACTGGATGTTACTGTTCTTACACACCAGACTGACTTGTGTCCAGACAGAGGAACGGGCTGCTCTGCCGACGAAAGGCTGGGCCTGGCTCCATGGGTTCCCAATGGGTCCTGGCCTCACCCCTGGGCCTCCTGTCCGGGGATACATGGGCTGGGGCTGCCCAGAGGTACCATCTTCTCTTGGTTTTGTGCCCCCTACTCGGTTCTCCTTCTGTCCTGGCTCAGGCCTAGGCCAGTTTCAGGGGCGGCTGAGAGACAGAAGAGGCCACGGGGCCCCTAACATCATAGGCTTCTGGCCTCAGCCCTGCCACGCGGCAGGTTTGCTTCAGGAATTGCTCATCCTTTGTCCAAGCCTGCCCTGGTCTGTTGAGGATCTTGAGGGCCATTTTACATGAGCTGCGACCTCTAGCTTTCTGCTGTGGTGGGGGAGGAAAGGTGTGCCATGCACGCCGGGGCAGCACTAAAGCCCCATGGCCCAGCAGGGACCTGGCTCCTTCTGTGGTCAGGCGTCTCTGCTCTGACTGGTGGCCCTGCCCTCTTTCCTCAGTCCCAGTGCTGAGCTCCCCCTATCCCCACCTCAGCCTTCACCTTTCTCAGTAAATCAAAAGATTCCAAGAAAGCAAACATATCAGGACAGTTTCCTCCATGGAATGTTCGGGAACAATGAGCGAGCCCACAGCATGCACAGCCACCTTCCTCCAGAGAGAGCGCCTTTTATTTTTCATTTGCCGAGGCTGTTTCAACAGCTTGTTCACTGTGACAGCCAGTGGTCATCTTTATTTCAAAGCAACATGCAAACACCACAGCCTTTGAAAGGATCAGGGCCCTTGGGACAGGTCTGTGATCCTGGCATCGGCGGCATGCGGCACGGGAGGCAGCGGGTGCTCCAGCCTTTGCTCCCCTGGCCCCCACTCATGAGCCCAGAATGCCTCTCCCTTGCCTTTGTGCGTGGCCAATTCATCGCGCCCCTCTGGGGCAGGAGCTCGCTGCTGCTGGTCCCGCTGGAGATGTGGGCTGAGAGCGCCCCTCGCCGTCTCAGCCTCTGTCCTGTCTGCCGCCGGACCACGCTGCTGTCTCTGGGGAGGAGAAGGCCTGGTTTTGTGCTCTGCTATGAGAGCAGGTGCTGAACTGCACCCACGGGTGCACAGTGTCAGGCCTGCCCCCTCTTGCTGGTGGGTGGTTCCAAGCAGGGTGGGCCAGTGTACCCCTGAAGTCGTCTTCAAGCCGCACCCATGCTAGGGCAGGCCCCCGGCCAGCCCCCTACACAGGCAGTACTTGGCGAGCAGGGAAGCTCTTGGGCAGCCATGTTCTCTCTCTGGGGCTGCAAAGAGCCCTGGGAGGCAGGCAAGGGACCCTCACACGCCTCTTACAGATGAGACGCCTGAGAGCTCTGCCTGAGGCTCCCAGCCGTGAACGCCAGAACCTGGAGTCCACCTGGTGCCACCCCCCCTCCCGCCCCCGGCAGATCGCCCCCACGCCCCGGTGCCTGCGGAAGGCACAGAGCCACTTCCCTCCAGAGAGTCAGCGTCTCCAGGTGGAGTCCAGAACTCAGATTCAGACCAGCTCTCTGGATGGCTCTGTTGTGCACCAGGCCTGGGATATCAACTCAGTCCCTCCTGGCCCCCTCTTCCCCTCGCTGGCCATGGGAAGTGGATGGGTGGGCACTGTGTCCCCACACGGGCAGCAGTGCAGCCTGGCCACGTTTCCGCCTAACTCAGGCCCCTTCTCATAGCAATGTCGCTGTGTGTTCTGCTGCCGTGCTCTGTGTGATGGCCACGTGGCAGTCCCTTGTCTGACTACATACTTTATTCAGTTGTCATGGGGGGGTTGGGGCTACTCTTCTTCTCCATTTAACTTTGTGACTAGGAATATTTATGTTGCTGAATTTTTACACACTTCTTAACCTTTTCTTAAGATAAAAATCCTAGTAGTAAAATTACCTACGCAGGGAATCGTGTGTTTTCACCAGGTCACTGTCCGGGAGGGCCGTGCACAGCCTCCCAGACCTGGGGACTCACGAGTGTTCATTCTTTGCCAGCTTAGTGGGTGAAAAATTGAGTTTTGCGTTTCGTTATTAGCACAGAATGCTCATCAGCCAGAGTGTTTCTTCAGGAGCGAGTTGCTGATGGCCCCTAGTCCTTGCCCAGATGGTGGAGGAGCGTGGGATTTGGGAGTCTGGCCACAGCCTGGGGGACAGATTGCTTTGTGGGGCACACAGTCCTGGAGTCCCTGGGTAACCTGTGTGTCTGCCTCTCCACAGAACTGTCAGACCTTTAGCAGCCTCAGCTGCCTGAGCGCGGGGATGGAGGACTGCGGCCCCCAGAGCCCCTTCGCCCTCCACGCCAGCAGCACCAGGGCCTGGACCACCTTGCTCTCGGCCTCTGGCCCGGGGGGCAGGACCCCTGCCGGGACCCCAGTCCCCGAGCCTCTTCCCCACTCCTTCGACGACCAGCTTACCTGCCAGGAGGACCTATCCTGTGAGGAGTCAGACGGCTGCGCCCTGGACGAGGATTGCAGCAGGAGAGGGGAGCTGGCCACAGCCTGGCGGGACCATGGGGCCGCCGGGAACAGCCTCTGCTCCCTGGATGGCGAGTTGGACATTGAACAAATAGAGAACAACTGAGGGCGGTGGGCCCCGCTCAGGGCTGGGGGTGCATTGAAGTCGATGGGCCTCCGGTGGCATTTGAAGGGGGAGCCCAACTCCTGGGCCTGACGAAAGTCTCCTGAGAGGTGCTGGGACCCGGAGAGGGAGCCTGCCCACCTCCCAGGGAGAGGCTGTCTGGCCGCGGTGTCCTGGTTCTGTGAAGGCTAGCCTGGCCACCGCTGTGCAGTGGGGTGTGTCAGCCTCTCTCTAGCTACCCAAGCGTGGTGGCCACCGGTCCACAGAACCACTGCAGCCCGGAGAGCAGCTCTTCAGTTTGGGTCTCTCCGCCTTCTTTCTTGTGGGATGTCAGGCAGTGTCTGTCATTTCCCCAGTAGAGCTGGGCGCCTCTCTGCATCCCCTGACAAGGTTGGCAGAAGGGCCTGGGCTCGGGGCTGGGCCAGGGCTGTCTGGATGTCAGGCCCTTCTTGGCCTCGCTCAGGTTCAGTGCTGGGGAGTTGGCCCCACAGCTTCTTTCACTCAGTTTTATTCCGTGCCTTCTCTCCCAGGCCTCCCTGCTTCAGGCTTGGGAAGGTTCCGGAGATGCTTCCTTCTGTAGTGACACCAGAACCATTTGGCCTTAATTCCAAGTGTGGGAGGCAGAGATTCTGGGGTGCTGGAGTGGCCCTCCAGCAGGTAAGTCCATGTTTGAACTCTTGGGGTCCAGGGAGCGACTTGGGGTGCTTGTTAGAGGCTGTCCACACTGGGTAGGGATTTGGTGAATCTACTGGCTGAAAAGACACTCACTTGCCTCTCCCGTGGCATGGAGAGCCTGACCTGGGGCTCTGTCACTTTGGGCCTACCTTGGCAAGGCTGGCAGATGGCAGCTCTTCTCCATGGCTAACCAGTCACGAAGGGATTCGTTTAGTTGATTCAGCTGAGTGTAGAGATGTCACGATAAAAAGGCAACCTCTTGAAAACATCGTCAGGCACTAAGAGCTATGAACAGGGGCCCAGGATGGGGGGTGGTCCGAGCCCCCCTGCAGTGTTCCAAGCACATTCTCATTTGTTTGGGGGAGCTGCTGGCTTTCAGGCGCACCATCCACCTTGAGACAGGCCCACACCTGTGTCAGCTGAGGGCCGCCCAGCACTAAGTGCTGCCTTGAGGCCGTGGGCCCAGCCGTGGCACAGAGCTCCATCCGCGCCGTGCCCTCCCTGGCTCCTCACAGCCGGCGCAGTCCCTGGCATCGTGAGGGGTTCTGACCCCCGGGGTTTGCTCTGGGGCAGCTCTCCTCCAGCCTGCCTGCAGACATGCCTGCCACATGGGCTCTGCTCTCTGGGAATCTGCCTTTTAGCAAACTTGGCGTCTTCTGCAGACAATAGCAACTGGGCTGGCTTGTGAGTGAGTGGCACATTTTCCCATAAGCTAAAAATAACCTGTGCATTCTCTTGAGTTTGCTGCCACGTGATAAAGGCACTTTTGTAGTCACTTTGCTTTTGCTCGTCTTCTGTGGACGAGTGAATGCCTCACTTCTGCAGGTTGAGTCCAAATGGTTCTCACCTTTTTCCTAAAGAAAGACCCTGTTTGGGAAACTTTGTTTAAACCTTCACTTTTTACTACATCAAAAGGGTGGTGGCTCAAGGTCTGATGTGTGGGTGGTGTTTCTTAAAAATCAGCCATAAGATGCTTGCAGAAAGCCCCACCCCAGTGGCCCAGGTTGCAGAGCCTGGATGTGCCAGGTACTGGGCAGGTCCCGGAGCGGGTGATCAGCTCCCCTGGGTTTGCTGTAGCTCCTACCAGAGGCATGGCCACCTGGGACCCTGGAAATCCAAAGCAGGGAGCTGGGGGCTCTGGGTAGATGAAGGGGTCTTGCCTGATCTCTGCCTAGTTGGTCCTATGGACCGTGTCTTCTTAGAGCATATCTGGGGGAGGTGGGGGCAGTTGTTGGGTGAATTGGGGAGCACATGCCAGTGTGTCATGTCCTCAGAAAGCCTGGAATGGGGGGGTCCTGGCACCTGGAGTGGCCACCTGCTGCAGGGAGGAGGGCAGTGCTAGCCCAGGCCAGGCGTGCGGCAGCCCCCAGGTGCCCTTGCTCAGGACCAGGAGGGGCGGCTCGTGGTGGCCAGTGTGATCATAGAGCTGTAGTATGACCTACCCTCAGACCCTGCCTGTCACCTCCCCCTCAGGCCTGGTGGCGGGAAGGACAAGCAGTGCAGTTGGCCAAGTCATGGCCTCATTCTGCCCGGGTCCCACCGACCAGCAGGCCCCACCCAGGCGCTGCAGGCAGAGGTGATCCGGCCCGCGGTAGCGTTTGGCCCTTCCCAGCCTCCTCAGGCCTCTCCTGGCTGTTCCTGCCTCCACACGCAGCAGCAGGTAGGGGAGAAAACGGCAGGTGTCCCTTCTGCTTAGAGGAAGAAATGGCCTTCATTTGGTCTCATGTTTGTCTTTTGACTGGAGAGAGCAGACCCCATCTGGAAGGTTCCATCCCCATCACCTAAGCAGCCGCACTGCCCTCAGAGGCCCATTCCCGCACTCCGCTCCGCTGGCTCCGGGACGTTTGGTCTTGGACCTCTTGGAGGGAGGCTCGCCCAGGAGACAGTCCCAGGTGGTTGTCCCCATGGGGCACTGGGTGATGGGCAGGCTCTCCCCACAGGAATCTCGCTTTTTCGCAGCCCTGCCCGTGAGTCCTGCCTCTGAGGGGAGACTAAGGAAGAGCAGGGCCAGGCCGCCCACCCGGGCGCCCTGAAGGACGAGAGTGGGCTGTGGCCCCAGGACGGCTGGTTGGGGAGGAGGGGCACGCTGTCACATGGCATCCCCACTCCAAAGCCACTCAACTACCAGGATCTGCGTGTGCCTGTGGGGACCCGGTGGGGCCAGGCCGCGGCCTCCCCGTTTACATTACCGCCAACCCTCTTGCCTTACACGGTGGAGGCCAGAGCTGGCCCAGGCCCGGGCAGACACCCACCCAGGCCCACAGGGAGCTCGTTCTGACCAGACGTACAGATTTTCATTCTCAGAAAGCCTTACTTTTCAAAAAGTTTTTGTAGCAGGAAAGTTTTATGAATTTGTACACTGAAAGAAAATTTAAATAAAAGTCCGCATTGAAAAGAAACCCCAATTTCCCTATGGGTCTCCTAGCATGGGGGGTGCGATCGGCCATGCCCTGGCTGTGCTGTCTGAGCAGGCTGCCCTGCAACGAGACACGCCCTGGATCCCTGGGCCCCGTGCCACAGGCGGCTGCGCCCCCGTTTCCGCAGAGGAGGTTACAGTCACATGTGCTCTGTGGTCACAGGGGTGGTCACCTGAACAATGACTGCTGAAACACTAGGTGCCTGGGATGGGGCAGTGCAGCCGAGGGCAGCTGGTGCGGCCCAGGCACTCTGGCCCCCATACAGGCAATGATGCCACACCTTGCCACGTCCACGCTGTTGGTCAAACCTCTCCCACTGGCGCCAGTTTGAGAAAACCATGCCTCTTTAAAGAAAAAAGAGAAAAAAATTGTTTTAAAAAAAATTGCAGACTGAAATGGAGATCTTGTAGCCTAGGTAGGATAGATATGACCTTCTAGCATAGTCTTTTTGGCAAATGATTTGTGTTTCCAGTGCGTGGGGGAGATGTCCTGGGGACGTGGGTGACAGATGGCACATAGGCTATGTCTAGGGTTGTAGCGAGCTTTCCCAAACCAGATGTTGGTGTTGCAGAGCTTCAGGAAGTGTGGCGACCAGAGGGGCAGTGTCGGGCCAGGGCCAGGCCCTGGCCCTGGGGCAAAGCAGTCTGCATACTGAGAGCCGGGCCTGTGTCCTGTCCCGCCCCGCCCACACCGCAGCCTGTCCGCCCTGCACAGGCCGCGACTTGCACTAGAGCCGCTCTAGTCTCTCAGGAATTTGCTTGTTACTTTTACTGTGTAAATAAAGCTTCCTGGTTCAATATCCAGCGCCTGGAGCCGGCTGTGTGGTTCTGTTGGGTGGGGTGAACCAGCAGGGCTCCCCTCTGCCTGTGGGGGCACTGGCTCTGGGCTGGGAGGGGCGCAGACTGGACTTTTCTGTCCCCTCTAGGCCTCAGGGTTGGGATCCATAAAATGGGGATGACAGAGAGTCACAGGGCTGTGAGGGGCTCCGACGCAGGGCGGCCACAGTGGAGCCTTCTAGAAGCGGTGCCCAGCGTGTGGTGTGTACGTGCACTTAGGGTAGAGGTGCCCAGCCCCGCACCCCAGCCAGGAGCCGGGGACCCCAGGATGGCAGAGGGGAGACTCTCTCGCCAACTGGAGTGGGAGGAGCCTGCATTTCCCTGTGCAGCCTGCCCTGTGGGCACATTGGCTCTGCCTTCACCGATGCTGAGAGGCCAGGCTATGGCCGGGGTAGCCATGGCCACCTACCCACCAAGGTAGCCCAGGAGGCGGTTCAGAGGGGGCCACCAGCTCCGGGCCGCTGCCCCAGTGGGGCCGTGGGGACATCAGCACGCAGCTCAGCCCAGTGTGGACTCACACACTCTGTGCCTGGCCCTCGGGCCAGCCAAGCTCAGGACACACGGGGAGGTTTACAGCCTTCCAGACAAACATGAAGAGGTTTGTTTAATTTCCATAACCCAATGTTTTCCCACATAATCTGACCACAGAATTTTTGCGTAGAACACGTTAGGTCCCGAGGATCCCACTCTGAGAATAGGCTCTGCCTTTTCACGGCAGATCCTTTCCCAGACAGAACGGTGTGTGAACACCTAGCTCAAGAAACAGGTGGCTCGAGCCCCCCACCCTCCCCCAGCGGGCTCACAGCACCCAAGGCTCAGGGCTGACCTGAGGCAGGGCGAATTGACTTTCCCAGCCAGCCCTCTCATCCAGGGGAAGCTTCTGCCAAGCACACTGCCCTGGGGATATGGCAGAGTGGCCCTGGATGAACCTCTGGTCCCTAACAGCCCCTAACAGGTCCCTAACAGGTGGGGTCACTTCGTCCCTCTGCTCCTCGGACTCTTTATCTGTAAAGTGGGAAGAGTGACAACATGTACTTCGCCGAGCCCCCTGCGGCGGGCGGCAGTTCTTCCCCAGACACAGAGTGGTCTGTCCCCCAGGAGCTGTCCCTCTGCACCCCACTCTAGGCTGCAACTTGGAAGAGTAGACTCGGCGTGTCGGGAGCAAGAGCCCTTCCCCAGGGCGCTGCCCTGGCTGCGAGCAAGGGAAGCCCACTACAAACAGCACACCCAGCAGCACGGCACGGTGCCCTCCCAGCCCAGGCCTGACGGTCGCTCCCTGTCCGTCTCCTGACAGCTGTCATCAGGGGACTCCACCCAGGAGAAAGGCATCTGCATACTCCACCTAATAGGCCGCAGTGCCAGTGACACCAGCCTGGCCGGTGGCCTCTTATTTGATGAAAAGACGTGGCCACCGTGCCCTCCTAACCCTGATTTAAGGGTGCCCAGCCCGGCCAGACATACGTCCCCCACCTGCTCTCAGCCACCGTGCTAGGCCCAGGCTTCAGGGGCCAGCACTTCCTCGTCGCTGCCTTCATTTCATGGAAACCCTATTACGGAGGACCCGTGACTTCTCCCAAGGTTTATCAGTGGCTTTTGAGTTGATTTGGGGAGGAATGGAGCAATTGAGTTATCTACTCAACTGATTGATTTTGAAACCTGAAACTTGGGTTATGAGTGAATTTGGTCCCAGAGGCCTCGAGGGGACGCCGCTGCTCCCTTGGTCTGGAATGGGACGCTCGCCGCCGCCAGGCCTCGGGCGGCTCCGTTAGGGAGGGCGGCTGCACCACAGTTTGCCCTGGTCGGCTTTGTCCCTGGTGGGGCCAAGGGCAGCCCACTGTCCTCTCAGGGCTCGTCTCCCCGTGTGTTCAACAGGGGTCGGAGCAGGTGAGGTGTTCAGGGCCCTTGTCCGCTGGTGTTCGGTGGCGTGGGCACATGGCAGAACCAGGGACAGTGCCTGGGACACTGCTCATGGCCCCCTCCCACGCAGCCCTTCCCAGCAGTGAAAGCACAAGGCACAGGCTGCTGTCCACGGCAGATTTATTGAACCCGCAGGCTGCTCCCGCACACCCGGTCACGGCTCCATCTGCGCCCACAACCTAGGAGGCAGGGGCAGTTCTTGCTCCGTAGGACGGTGGTCTTCAGCGTTCCTTGGGAGCTGGCCCCAGTCTCTGTGGGGGGGTGGCATGGTTTGGGGGAGGGCTGGGCAGTGCCGGGGGGCCCTGGGTTTTCTCCAGGCTCCTCGCCGAAATGCAGCATCCGATGAAGAGGCCACGGGCACGAGGCCTCCGGACCGAACGAGGCGGAGGTTGCTGCCTTGCCGGGGTCAGGTGCAAACAGCAGTGAGTGAATTCAGGGATCCAGGCCGTGCCCAGAGGGTCTCCACTCTGCAGAGGCTGACAGGTCTGTCCCACCCTCCTGGACCTCACCAAAGGAGCCAAGGTCAGGGCCCAGGCAGGGGAGCAGGCAACCAGGTAGGCCGGGGCCAGTGGAGGGAGGCAGAGGAAGGGCTGGCTGGCTCCGGCCTGGGGGCAGGGCAGTCCAGAAGGGCCCTTGCCTGCCCATGAGGGGCAGAGGGCAGAGGGCTGGGCTCTTAGGGCCCGGGGTGGTCTGGGCGGGCGGGCGGAGGAGAGGCAGGTGGAAGGAGGCTGGGCCCTCCCAGGAGGCCCGTCACTTGTTTGCGTGCTGCAGCAGCAGGGCCACGGCCTCCGCAAGGTTGTCCACGTACCCGTCAGGCTTCACTTCCGGATGGTGCTCGTCCGTGGGCCTGGAGAGTACGGCCATATGTTAGTCAGTGACCCAGGGTGTTCCCTCTGAAGCCACACCCTGGGGGCTGCAGGGAAGCTGCCTCCCAGCAGCTAGCGCTGGCCTGGCCTATCCCCAAGGAGCCCTCCAGCCCCTCAGTGCCCAGCTGGCAGCCGGCCTGTGGCCCACCCCGCTCAGGCACACACACCTCCCTCCCTGCTGCTCCCCCTGCCTGGACCGTCCCAAACCTGGCTCGGTCCATGCCTCCAGCAGAAGAATCTCGAACCCACTGAGGACGACCATGAGGGCACCCTGCTCTGAGCCCCGTGGGCCCCCCACCTCCCCGGCCTGGCCCCGTGCCCAGTGGGAGCAGCCCAGTTTGTTCGTGTGCCGTGGGCACAGCCAGGGATGGAGACCCAGAGCCCCGCCTGCCCGGGCGCACACGCCACTGCTCCCTGCTCTCAGAGGCTGCTCCTGCGTGACAAGCAGCCCCAATTCCTGGAAAAGCCACTCTCTGGCTGGGATCCTGGGGATGGAACCACCCCAAAGCCATCATCCAGTCGCCAGAGTCCTCCCCACATCTTGCTGGATGCCCGGGGACCTATGAGGCCCGGGCACTTCGTGCACAGGGGGGCCATGGGCAGAGTCCAAAAGGCACATGAGGACACATGGGTGGGGAGGGGTAGGGGTCAGGGCAGGCTCGTGGGGACATCCCAGAGGCCAGTCATGGAGGAGGTGGGACCTCATGCCAGGCATGGGCAGCCCCGATAGGGCTTGAGCCGGAGCTGGGCCTGTCCCCCGCTGGCCCCCACGACATTGCACCCAGAGAGGCCTGGCAGCAGCTTGGCAGGAAGTGGGGCCTGTCCCTCTGCAGACCTAGCACTGCTGAGGGACCTGCTGCTCAGATCACCCCAAGGCCTGACCCGAGCTCCCTGAGAAAGCAGGGAGACCACACCCTCCCGGCAGCCGGCACCACCACCTCGGAAGCTCCCTCCCTGGTCTGGAAGGAAGTGGTAGAAGTTGGTTCTGACAGCATCTGAGAGCCAAGCTGTCCCTTTCAAAGGGTTTGGTTTCTGCACAGGGCTTTACCTACGACTGACACGGGCAACCCTTTCTTTTAAAGGGTCTTCAGCTCAGTGGCCTGGGAGCCACCTCCTGGCAAGGAGAATCCCCCCAAACACTGCAGGGGGCTGTCCTGTGCCGGGGGAGGGTGCACCACAGCCCCTAGAACTCCCTCATGTGAGGGGCTGTGGCCACCTCCCGTCCTGCACTGTCCCCGGGCACGGCATCCACAGGTCTCACATCCCTCTCTTCTTACATCCATGGAAGAGGTGGTTACCCCCACCT
Source organism: Microcebus murinus (assembly GCF_040939455.1). Lineage (NCBI taxonomy): Eukaryota > Metazoa > Chordata > Mammalia > Primates > Cheirogaleidae > Microcebus > Microcebus murinus. The sequence continues at coordinate 6,717,879 of NC_134117.1, forward strand.
TGAACGGGTGAGGAAAGAGCTCAGAGAGGTTCAGAGACTTGCTCAAGGTCACACCGCAGGGAAAAGCAGAGCTGGGATTTGACCCAGTTCTACTCCCAGCCCAGTGTCCTGGGTGTCAGAGCTTCCATGAGCTTCCACGGCGGCCCCACCCCCACCCAGAAAGGGCAACAGGGTCTCAGTGCCCACTCCAAGCACAGAGTCCGCCTGCACATACCAGTGCCCGTGGGCATCGCTCCTCTGGCCCTCCCCAGGGTGGCGCCTGCTGTCAGGTGCCATGGAGCGCACCCGACGCCCCCAGAGGTGAGGCCCCACACTACGAGTCCTGGGGACAAGGGCATGAGTGCGGGGACCCCCACCACTACCCGCTCCCTCGGCAGCCCACGCACGATAGCTCTCGTGTCAGTGTAGGTGTTTTACGGGACTATTATTCCATCCTTCCATCCTGTGACGGCACCCAGGATGTTCTCCATCTAGTGAAAGTGGGAATTTAAGGTTTATGTTATCCTCCATCAGCACTGAGATGGGTACTTGGCGTTGTCAAGTGTCCTGGAGTACGGCCGCCACTTTGGTGACCGGTGTGGCGCCCACTCATGACCCACTGACCGCACCCACGTGCATACTTGAGAATGCATCTTCACGCTCCCCAAAGGCATGGACTAGAATGTTCCAAGCAGCTTTGACTGTAATAGCAAGAAAGCAAGCACTGTGCTAACGTCCCTTGCGGGAGGACGGAAGGGCAGATCGCGGCAGACTCGCGCCTCGGAACACTCTCGACACAACAGTCCGCTGGGTGCGCCACCCCTGCACCAGCCGCGCGGGTGAGCGTCAGCCACACTCCGGGGACACAGACTGGGTGGTTCCGCCCACACAGGGTCCAGGCTCTGGCAAAAGTGGGCCGTGGCGAAGAGGTCAGGATGGTGGTTACTTCTTGGGATGTGATTGGGGTTGCTGGGAATGTTCTAGATCTTGACCTGGGTGGGGCTAACGGGTGGACACATGAAAATGCACCATGCTGTTCACTTTTAGTGCACTTTACAAACGTTATACCTCAATATTGAAAAGCCACACGGATGCCTGCAAACACAAGGCATCTGTGACCAGCACTGGCGGTCGTGGGGCCCCTGCAGCCTGTTTGTAACTTTTAAACTGTTGTAAAAAGAAAGACAGTGCAATAGAGACTAAAAGCAGCCTGCAAAGCCTGAACCGTTACTCTCTGGGCCCCCACAGAAGAGGCTCGGCCGCCTGGTCCTGGTCCATCCGCTGTCCCGTGGGTCTCTGTGGACCCTTCTTCCTCCTGGGAACTGGCGCTCCTGCCCAGCCTCTGCTGCAGAAGCAGGCGGCTGCAGGCTGTGTAGACGCCCCTGCCCTGGTACAGATGAGGGGTGGGCAGGGGTACGAGGTTCCCCTGGGGCTGCTGATGTGCCCCCTCTGACTCAGTCCCCCTTGGAGCAGAACAGACGTCTGGGACTGATGGGGGATGGGGATTCTCTTCCTGCAAGGCTACCTGGGACTGTGTCAGTCCGGACCACGACACAATGGGGAGGGTGGGCAGGTGGGCGGAGGGACCCTCGGAGAGAGGACAGAGCTAGCACCAGAACCACTGGCCAGGTCAGTAATTCAGGCCCCCGCAAGCCGCTTGTCTGCCTCAGTTTCCTCATCTGTGCTATGAGGATAAACATGGCTCCACCCCTACTGGCCACATGACCTGGTCAAGCCCCCTGAACCTCTGCCACCCAGTCTGTGTTCCTAGGGCCCTCCCCTGGGCACACGGCTGGTGCGGGGACAGACAGGCAGATGGACGGACACACGGCAGTGCGTGAGGTGCGGGGAAGGCGGGGTGTGTGGGGTGGACCCAGCTCCGCCACAGGCACTGGTGGAGGAGGGCAGGAAGGCTCGGACCAGGACCTTAAGGGGACGTCCGGCAGTGCCCACCCTGGGGTGACACAGCAGCGGGTGCCTACAGGAGAGGCCTGTCCCCTGGGCCTGCCGGGCATGCCTCCTCCCACCCCCTCTGCCCAGCTGAGCTGGGCGTGTCCTGTCCGGCTGCCGCGGCTATCCCGGGGGCCTGAGGGCAGCTCGGAAACCCGCTCGCAGGCACAAGCGCCTCGGCCCCCCCTTCCAAGGAGTTGCCGGGGGCCCCAGGCCGAGGCTGCCTGCCCAGGGTCTGACGCCCTCGCACTGTCCCAGCCAGCTCCCACCCGAGTCCCAACTTCTGAGAGTTGGTACGGGTGCCCAAAGCAGAAGGAAAATGCTCCCAGCAAACCCTGCCTCCCCGGCTTCTCCTCCAAGTCCCTGGGCAGAGGCTGCCTGGACTGTCCCCCTCGGACACGGTCACCAAGTGCCCTCGGGCCAGGTTCACTGTCCACACAAATGGAATCAACCCCCGAGGGAACGAGAATCCCCCATAAAGGAAGACGCTTTGCCACGAGGCCCCAGGCGGCCCAACTCTGCACGCGGTACCTAGCCGAGTGGCGTGCGTGGCTAATTATGTTTAATTACATATCATTTAAATTCAAGAATCCACTAAAAGAAACGATTGCATTAGCACCCCAGTCGGTGTTTGCCCACACGCAGCATGACTTTGTGTCTTCGTAGACTTTGTGTCTTAATTATGCGACGCACTGAGGGCTGCGGCTCCCAGGGAGCGGTGCAGGGGGCAGGAAGAAGGGCACTGGTCCAACGGCTCAGGCAGGGGGACCTACCCTGTGACCTGCGGGCCCCAATGATGTCACTATACAGAAGCTGAACCAAGAAACCCGGCAAAGGAGCCCCCCTGGCCGTGGGGACAGAAGGCAAGGCAGGAGGGGCCAAGCAACGCCCTGACCTGAGCAGCCCTGCTGGGACAGAGCAGGACGTGGGTGACCAGGAAGCATCAGGGGAAGGAAGGGCAGGGAGAGGACAAGAAAGGGAGGGAGGACGGCGACAGCAAGGGCTGTGAGACAAACAGAAGCAGGAGAGAGAGAGAAACTGAGTCAGAGAAAGGGAGAACACAGAGGAGAAGGTGGGACAGAGGACAGAGGGGAGGCCACACGGAGGGCGGGAGAAGCAGAGGCAGCAGGGGCTGGGGGACAGGCGGGTAGAAAGAACAGAAACAGAGAATGCAAGCAACTAATGCGTGAGCAGCAGAAAACGAGGCGTTTCTGTGCGTGCCGCCTGCACGGCTTCACAGGGACAGTCTTTGTGCCAGCAGAAGGGAAATGGTGACCAGACGCCTCGGCAAAAGAGCTCAGCAAGGGCCGTCTCCCTGCGTCCTTCTCTAGGGCACACTCAGGGCGACTGAGGGGACGCAGGTGTGGCCTCTCCCGGAGGAGTTCCCGAGGGGCCGGCGCTGCCCTGGGCTCCCCAGCAGGCTGCCTGCCCACGTCTGCTCCCGGAGGACAGGGTGGCACCGAGGATCCCAGACTGGAGGCCACAGAGCTGCCCACCCGGGAGGGGCACTCGTCCTTGTCCCTGCTGCTTTGGGAAGGCAATGGCTGAGAGCTGGGTGCTGGGGCAGCCGCCCACTGGGTTCAGCCGTCCGGACACGGGCATCAGGGTGACGCCAACTCTGGGCTGTGCTGACGGAGCTGGAGGACAAGGGCAGAGGGCATCGACTCATGGAGCTGGCGGTGACGAGGCTGAGCAGAGGGCATCCTTCCATCTGAGCCCCGAGTCCAAGATCCCTGGGGCTGGAGCGGGTGTTTCTCACAGGGTGAGCCCCCACCCGCCCACGGCTTTCTGAAGGCCAATATGGGACATCCGGCCACTGGCATGGCGGGAACGCTGGGCACGTGTCCATGGGCTCCCTGCTGCCTACCCGCTGGTCCGGAGTGCACACCGTCGGTGGCAAACTGCTGGGCCCAGTGGGGCAGGCCATGTCCAGCCAGCTCCCCCTGACCGGGCTGGGCTGCTGGCAGGTGCTGAGGGTCACTGACCTCGTAGAGGGGTGGCGGGGTGGGTGGAGTCGGCCACAGACCTCAGACAGGCTGTTCCTATGCCCCTGTTCCCTGGGCCCACACCAGGCCTGGGCTCCAGAGGGGATTAGGGCAAGTGTCCCCAGACTTGGGCGATATCCTGGGGAGCCACCGGGAAAGTGCTGTGTCCTGCTGCTCACGAAGAAACCCAGGCAGGGGCCTGTGTCTGCATTCAGCCAGGGCCCCTGTGTCACCCAGGGCCTGGTGGCTTCCAAGGGGCACACAGGGGACTCTGGCCCGGTCTCTGCCTGCACGGAGATCACATGGAAACAGGAGCCCGAGCATCCGAGTTCCGGCCCCTGCACCTTAGCCGGGTGCCCAGTGGTCGCCGACGGCACCCTCAGGTGCCTGTCCTCACTCCGGGGTCGTTCAGCCCTCAGGCCTGTGTCCCCCAGCCCCGCCCACTAGGCCTGCCGCCTGCCCCGAGACAGCCTGGGGCCGTGGGGTTGGGGAGGACACACGCATCTGCTCGCCAGTCTGCATCAGGCCTGGCGGGACCTGAAGGGGCCGGGGCCACGCAGCAGCCTGCAGAGACCCGCCCTCCCCTGCCCGGCCAGCTCACGTGGACGGGGCCTTCCTGGGCTAATGGAAAGTCACTTGGCAGAAAAAATATGTAAATGAAGACCCAGGCTTGAAAGAGTCCTCTTCCTGGGCCCCTCTGAGGCCCACAGCTCCCTGGCCAGGAAGGAGAATGTGGACACACTTCGCCTGGCCGGGACGGCCCTTGGAGTCAGAGCTCCAAGCAGGCAGGTGGCCATGCCACCAAGCTTCCTTCACAGGAGCGGTGGCCAGGTCAGTTTGGCCTCCTGCCCCTCTGCAGCGTGCGGGGGTGGGGAGGGGAGGAGGAAACCTCTCCCCCGGGCCCCTCCTCGGTCCGCCGGCGAGTGCGGAGGCCAGAGGACAGCCAGGCCGAGGGCGCTGCAGGGGCCCGGCCAGGCTGTGGGCAGCGGGGAAGGGCCCAGGTCCCCCGTGCTGTCCCGGCCTGGCTCGGGCACCCCCCAAGGAGCTGTGGTGGCCACCTGCCCCTCCCTCCTGCCTGTCCAGAGGCCTGTCGGGCATGTCGCAGAGGTAGGTAGGAGTGAGGTGGGGTCCTGTGCACCCCCCGCCCGAGTCACACCTCCCTGCACGTGCCCGTGTGGGTGGGGATGCCACTCAGAGACAGGAGGGGCTGCACCAGCTGTTTCCCACGCCTAGGCCCCAGGTCCCTCCCCCTCCTGCTGGGCTGGCCCTGCCAAGACAGAGCTGGGCCCGGCAGGGCTGGGCTAACTGAACCCCTTTCCGGTGGCCAGCGCCCCCGGCCCAGAGCCCCCGCCCCGTTGACCCACCCGCTAGCCGGGAAGGACAGGAGTCCCTCCCAGCAGGAGGAGGTGCATGCTGGGACAGTCCTAGGGCCTTTGAGCCCTGGTGGGTAAACTGAGGCCGAGGAAGGGACTTGCCCAAGGCCTTACTGGAAATCAGGCCCGCCTGCTGCCCTGGCATGCAGGGGAAGCTCGTCTGGCTGGCAGAGGAGTGGGCCACAGACCCTGCACTGCAAGGACACGGGCGACAACCGTGTCAGCCCCCACTGCGCCTGCTCTGGAGATGAGGAGACAGACGCCAGAAGGGAGGGAACGTGTCCAGAGGCGCGGCAGGTGACCGGCAGAGCTGGGAGCCAAGCCTGGCTGTCCGGCCTCCACGCGCCTAAACTTGGGCCACGCGGCACCTGGGCTGGCTCATCTCGGGCCAGGGGGTGAGGCCCATGGCGGGGACGCGGCCCCCTCCCGGCACCCCCGGGACAGAGACGGCGCTGAGAAGAGACCCCGCAGTGAGAAAACGGCGCGGAAAGCAACAGGGAAATGAGGGGAAAGGAACAGTGGGAACAGCACACGGGGCACCAGGGGCCTCAGGCCCCGTGGCTGGCTGCCCCTGGGTGGGGCCGCCAAGACCCCTGGGCTCCTCCTCATCTGCAGCCTGGCGGCCACCAGGCCCAGAGTGCCAGGCGAGCCGGGGCGCGTGCTGGCCGGGCAGAGCTGGGCGGCCCCGGCTCTAGCCCATCGGGGGAGGGGCCTCTCAGCGGACCTTGGCACTGCGGTCCCGTCCACAGGGAGGAAGCAGGGCTTATTTACGACCTGGTTCTGCCAGGTGGCACCTCGTCGACCAGAACCGGCCCATGGCGCCAGCTGTTTCCTGCAAGGCTCTCGCTGCCCTGTTGCCTGCAGGCACCACGCAGTGCTGAGAACAGAGGAAGGACACGCCGAAATGACTGGCGGGGACGCACCGCTGCCACCGGCGCACTGCTGGTCTCCAGAGACTCCCTCACACGGGCAAATAAGGTCCCTGAACCCCCTGACCCTGGCTGGAGTGCGGGGCAGGTGCCGCCTCCCGCCCCCTTAGGCCTTTACCCCATTCACACAGACAGTAGGGCCCTGGCCCGGCCCACACAGAGCTTTGCAGAAGCAGAAGCTGAAAATGTGAACGCTTCACTGACGATGGCAGGCGCTGCATGGCGACAGAGGGCTGACGCGATGGGGCGGCCCCTCCCTGGAGTGGGGCAAGTGGCTCTGAGCTTGCCGCACTGCCCACCATTCTCTATTGTCCCCCGTTCTCACACCAGCATGTTCCCTCCAGTGCATGCCCCATCTGCCCCTGTAGGTCTCTGAATTTGCTGTCTTGTCATAAAACTTTGGCTCTCTGGGACTTACTCCCCCCAAAACAAGTCACCTCCTCCAGGAAGTCTTCCTTGAAGCCTCCCTGCCCACAGCCCTCACGTCCTTGGTTTGGTGCCCATCTGCACTCCACGGCTCCTGCCCTGACCCCCTCAGAGGACCCCTCACTCGACTACAATTGTCCGGTTACCTGTGTGACACCCTCCAACATACGCTGACGCCCAGAGATCAGGGACGTTCCCTTGGTGGCTTCACGTTCCCGGCCTTGGCTCCTGGTGGACACAGGAACCTCAGCCAGCTGCCCAAGCAGAGGATCAGGTGGCCTCCATCCTCCTGGCCACAGGGGACTCAGGCACTGGCTCGCCTGGAAATCTGGGCAGGGGGCGCATCCGTCCCCATGAGCCGAGGGGTGACAGTTAGAAGGGCAGGTGCCTGAGGCTCAGGGCCTTGGTCCCCTGGCCTGGCCCCCGCGTCCTCCCTAGAGCCCAGGCTCCAGCATGAGGGGCCACGTGCACCCTAAATTCTTCAAGCTGCCCGGGGAGGCCCCACTGCCCGGGACCCAGGCACCCGGTCGCAGCACCCAGCCACAGAGAACTCCCGCTGGGGACTCACACCCCAGGAGGAAACGCCCTCTCCCCACCGCTCCTGACTGGGAAGCGCTGACCACCCGCCCCAGGCCGACACCTAGACCGGGCTAGCCTTGTTTCCGGCCCGCCCAGCTGAGCCTAAGAGGCACGTGGCCCATCTCCTGGCCGCCTGCAGCCCTCTGTGCCTTTGGGCAAAGCAGGACCGCGCCCCAGGGCAGCGGCCTCGGGCGGCGCCGGTGCAGGAGGCAAGAGCACGCGGGAGCCGGGCTGTGCCCGGACCGGCCCGAGGTCTGGCAGGTCCCCCCACAACGCCAAGCCCAGTCTCAGTCTCCCCTACCCGGCCCACGAGCTTGCCCGGAGCTGGCCCCGCTCGCCGCCGGCCACGCCCACTGCCCCCACCCTCCGACTCCCCAACACTCACGTCCCCCCACGGCCCAAGCGACACTCGGTGCCCCCTCCCCTGGAGCAGCCTCCTCACCCACCCCTCTGCCAGGCCCTGCCCCGTGGCCTCCAGGGCCCAGCCCACCCCCGAACACACGAATGGCGAAGGAATGAGGCCTCTGGGCTGGTGAGGCCTCTGGGACGCGGGCCCCGGAGATTTGGCCAGGATCTTCCAGAATGGGGGGCTGACATGCTGTGGGAAGGGCACCCACAGAGGGCAGATGCAGCTCCCTGGCACCCCAGGGCACCCCAAGTCGAGCCATCGCACCCCCCCCCCCAAGACTCCCACGGGTTGTCCAAACAGTAAGTGTGGTTTTCTTTTTCTCTCCCTTTTAGTTTCCAGAAGGCGTTTCAGGCCTGAGCCTCCCACGGCCGGGCCCAGGCTCGGGTGAAGCAGGGCGGCTGGGGTGCCCAGCAGAGCATGTGCACCCTCCTGCTGGTCCACCGGCAAGCTCTGGGTGGCTGGGTGTGGCAGAGGATGCCTGGGCTTCAGGTCGCAGAGCTGTGGGTTTGGACTGGGCTGGCCCTGACCTCTGTGTGACCTTGCGCAAACAGCCACTCATCACCACTTGGGCTGTGGTGGAGACCCCCAAGCTGGCGCAGCCGGTGCAGGGTGGCCACAGGAGGTGCTCGGCCTGGTGGACGGACGGACGGTGGCAGGCACCGTGTTAGGGTGGGCGGACAAATGGGCCTCCTCCTAGCGGGTCCTCCTGGCTGGCTCTGGCCTCACTACCTGGAGGGCAGCACCACCTGTGGATGGCAGGCAGGTCCTGATGCCCAAATGTCTCGGGTGACTTCCCCAAGGGGCTCTCGATAGAACCTTGAGGGTTCTCAAGGTGGCCTGGTTCTCAAGGTTCCAAGGTTCTCAAGGTGGCCTGGTTCTCAAGGTTCCAAGGTTCTCAAGGTGGCCTGGTTCTCAAGGTTCCAAGGTTCTCAAGGTGGCCTGGTTCTCAAGGTTCCAAGGTTCTCAAGGTGGCCTGGTTCTCAAGGTTCCAAGGTTCTCAAGGTGGCCTGGTTCTCAAGGTTCCAAGGTTCTCAAGGTGGCCTGGTTCTCAAGGTTCCAAGGTTCTCAAGGTGGCCTGGTTCTCAAGGTTCCAAGGTTCTCAAGGTGGCCTGGTTCTCAAGGTTCCAAGGTTCTCAAGGTGGCCTGGTTCTCAAGGTTCCAAGGTTCTCAAGGTGGCCTGGTTCCCCAGCTAGGCCACCAGGGACAAGCCCTGCAATCCTGCTCTGTGGCTGCTGAGCAAGCCCTGTTCAGCCAATGCCTGGCGCCTGTGTGGCCGGACCAGAGGACAGGCGGCACAGGGCCACTCTGGACTGCTCTGAGACAGAGGTGGTGCTGACCCAGCCTGTGTCCCCCCGGGGCTGCCCTCGGCCCACTTCCCCGAGCTGAATATAATGTTATTTATTACAGTGGCGGTCGCAGACAGTCGTCCCTCTGGGGGTGCGGCAAGGGCCTCCACACTTTCGCTCCTTTGGTTTCAAGCAGCCCAGGGAGGTAGGTGCCACCACCTCCTCTTAAGGCTGACAACCTGGAGGCCCAGAGAGGGTGATTGGCCTGCGGGGTCACAGAGCCAGTGCTGGGAGTCTGTCTCCTCCCCACCTGGGCTGGCCTGGTCCAGACCCCACCAGGAGCCAGGGGCCTGGGCTAGCAGGTGACAGGCCGGGCTCACCTAAGACACTTGTTTTGGCAGAGGGGCCAGCCTGGGCACTGGGCCCGACGCAGCGGAGGAGCCTCTGACAGCTGTTCATAATATTTTGAGAAAAACACGGTAAGCACCTGGTGTGCGTTTAAGCTAAAAAGAGCTGGCCCAGCCCCTCCCAACGCGCACTCCAACGGCCAAAACCCCCGAGAAGCCTGCACACGCCCCGACCCAGGGCCCAGGGCAGGGCACTCACAGGAGGCCTCCCCAGAAATGCCACCTGCCTCCTCTCCTTTCAGGAAAGGCGGCAGGGAGGCCCCACATCTACTGCAGGTGGCCGGGAGAGAGCGGGGTGCAGAGAGGCGGTGCCAGCGTGCCCCCGCCTGTGCCCCACGTGCCCCCCGCCGGCCCTGGGGGCAGCTGGAGTTGCTCAGTCCCACTCTGAGGGGCTAGGGTCATCGCTGCCACTCCAAGCCCGGTGCTGGGCTGGGGAATCTCGTTAGCTGGTGGCAGTGGCGTTGAGGGGGACCTGCTATCCTGGAAGGTGGCACCAATATTCCCCTTGATAGGTGAGAAGCTCAAGGACAGGTGAGGGTCTTGCCCAGAGCTCCAGGTGGCAGAGCAGGGCTCACACCCAGGAACTCTGTCCTGTCCTGGTCCGTCTGTTTGGGAACAAGGTCTCTTAGAGGCAGGGCCTCCACGCTCCACGGAGCCAGGCTGCCCCTCCCTGGGAGCTGCGCGGGGTCCAACGTGTGCTCTGTCGCTCCACGGGAAGCGTGCCCTGAGCTCAGAAAGGCGGCGTCACGGGCCCCACGGCCTTCCAAGTATTCCTGCGGGAATTCCGATCCAGGAGCTACACCTGCTTTGTGCGTGTCCCGCTCACAAAGGTTCGCCAGGGACTTCAGGGGTGGGGGGGTGTCCAGAGGACCACCGCACACAAGAAAAGGTGCTCTGCCTCGCCAGCCCGCGGTGAGATGCGAATTAGGAGCCCGGGCGACACCACCACACACCCCGCGAAGGGCCGGAGTGAAGTCTGACCACGCCAGGCGTCGGCAAGGGCGCTGGGCTGTGGGATCCCTCACGTGGCTGGTGGGCGTGCAAAACAGTGCGGCAGGCACACTGGGAAAGTGCGGCACCTCCTACAGCTAAACACACGAACGCCGCGGGACCCCGCAGTCCCACTCCTGGGTCACAAACGTGACAAGAGAAATAGGCTTATGTGCACCAATCGGCTCTGCTCATGAGGACCCCAAACTGGAAACAGCCCCAGTGCACGTGAACAGTGGAATGGATGAATTGTGGTCTAGTCACTCCCAGCGATGCCAGGGACAGACCCCCATGCACAGAACAACATGGAGGGAACAGACGAGGGAAGGAGGCCGAACGCACGAGAGCACTCGCGCGGCGTTAAGATCCGCAGGAAGAGTCGTGTTCCTCAACCCCGTTCCCGGAAGCCTGTCCTAAAGACTTAATTCTACAGGCACCTTGCACGCAGTCTGGCATGTGGGCAGTTTTCAATAAAGGCTTGCTGAAACAACTATTATTTGTCAATTAAAAATAAAAATTAGACCTGGGAGTGCCTGTAGTCCCAAGCAACTCGGGAGGCTGAGGCAGGAGGATCGCTTGAGACCAGAAGTTCGAGGCCGCAGTGAGCTATGATTGCACCACTGCACTCTAGCCGGGGTGAGACCCCATCACTTAATAAAAAAACAACAAAAATCCCACAAAAAATTTACTTTGAGAGTTTGCTGACTTGAAGGAAAAAAGCTGTAGGAATTACAGAGATACTCAGGACAGCATTGCTTACAACAGAAAAGGAGAAGTCTGGACGTTCGACCACAGAGGAGTAATCAACGCTAATCTGCGACATCGGCTCCGTGAAATATTACACAGCTGTGAACAACAGTCAGGGTGGGGGGAGAAGACAGTAGTCAGGTGTGCTCATGGCCACGGCTCCAGAAGGGAGCTGGCAGCAAACCGGAGGAAATAAACACTGAGTGTGGTGGGATAGTGGGCAGAATTTTCCCTCTCTTAGCTCCCTGGAGGCGGCAGTGACGCTGTTTTGATAACGCGCGTCGCGACGGCAGGGTCTCCAACCCGGTCTTGCCGCAGCTCCACAGGACGTGTCAATGAGGCAGAAACGCCAAGCTTACCCGCAGCGCAGCCAGACGGGGCAAAGGGCCCGGCGCCGGGCAGCCGTGGGCGGGACAGTCCAGGCTAGCCCAGACCCTGGGGCCAAATGCCACCTGCTCTGCAGACTGCACGCATTAATCACAGAGCAAGGTCAGCCGAGGTGACCCCCGGGGACAGCGATTCCTCCGACGTCCAACACACACCACCGGGAGACCGGCCAGATCTGGTCCTTGCCTGGGCCTCTGCTCAGCCACTGGCGGCTGGGGACGACGCTCGGGTCCCATCCCCCCGGGCAGAGCGCTCCATGGTGGCATCTCACCCACAGCCACTTGGGGGAGACCACGTCACACCCCCAGAGAGGGGGACATGAGAGTGAAGGGTTGGCTTCGGGTCCTGCACCAGCACTGGTGGGGGGCGGATCCAGCATGACTCCAATGCCGGAAACAGCCAGAGGGAAAGGAGAATGAGCCCCCAAACCCGAGAGCTGGAGGGTCTTTAGGGTGCAACCCCTCATGTCTCAGGTGTGGAAACTGAGGCCCAAGGATACTGTCCCCAGAGGGGATCAGAGTCTGTGCAGTTCCCCAGAGCTGTGCTGGCTCCGGGCAGACAGGCCATCTGCTGCCACCCACAGGGCCTCGGGGCCCGAGCAGAAGGGGGACCCCTGGCTTCTCGGACTCTCTCCTGCCTGCACTTGCGCTGCAGGGCCAGGCAAGGGGAACGCACAGTCCTCATCAGTTCCTTGACACGGATGGGGAAACCGAGGGGAAACCAAGGCACAGAAACAGGGGCCCAGAGTGAGGAGGCCAGCACCCTCCCCCTGTATTTACCTAGCAACTTCCACCCAGTTCCCCGAAAAGCTGACTGAGGCCACCTCATTAATCACAGCTGAGACGTCACCACCTCATAAACCGTCCAAGCAGCCCAGTGAGGGCCGTTCATTCCGGCCCTGGGGACGCCAGCCTGCCCGGGGCGGCATGCCCCACACCGGGCCGACTGTGCCTGCAGGGCCCCGTCCAAGCCGCCTGGCTGCTGGCGGCCGCCGCGCCCTGGACGATTCCTAGACGGAACCTTGAGTTCTTGTGTCTCTTCTCCAGGCCGGAGAGCAGCTGCGCCCGGAACAGCGACTCAAGGCTGCCCTGATTCTCCGCACCCTGGGGCGCCCCACCGTTCTCTGGGAGGCCGCCAGCCAAGCCGGCCGGCCTGTGGCCCCCAGAAAGGCCTGGACTCGGCTCCACAGCTCCGCCCGCCTGGCCGCCAGCGGGGCTCGGTGCTCCTGGGGGAGGGGGGCGCTGCAGATGGGCAGACAGAGGACCAGAAGGGGAACCTGGCAGTCGGCAATTTAGGCTCAGGATTCTGGGGCTTTTTGCCAAGTTTGGGGGACGCCCCCATGACTTATTTCTCCTGTAATCTGTCGTAAGCCCCAGTTCTCCACCAGTGACCTCTGGGTCTCACCAAGGAAGCTCAAACTGGAGCCATAGGTTCAGTGTGTCGTAGGGCCCAGGCATGCCGGACTCGAAAACCAGCAGGGCCGGTCTGGGGCCATGGGGCCTCCCTCCTCAGGGTGCTGGCCCCCCACGGGGAGCAGAGCCTGGCACCATCTGCCATGCCATGCCTTCCTGACGAGAGGTGCGAGCACAGAGCTGGCAGACCCAGGTGGGCACCCCTCGCTGCCCCTCAGTAGCCACGGGCCAGGTCCAGCTGTGCCAGCGACCAAGGCTTTATCCTGCAGCTGGACTCCCACAGAATCACCTCCTCATTTTGCCCCGCCCCAAGATTTCATCTCCTGACTGATTTTACTTGCTTATTTTTTCTATATGCATTTGAGCATTGACTTGTCCAGGTATGTTACAAGGTGGGGAGAAGGAGGCAGGAGAGCAGATGAACCTGTCTGTGTCTTAAACTATCCCTGAATAAAGTTCTTCAGCCAAGTCTAATTTGCTCCTTGGAATCCTAGAAAGTGGACCGGGAAGTGTTATAAGCTCCATTCTCCGAAGCCCAAGTCCAGAGACAAGAGGAGGACTCTGTTTTTCAAACTTGGTGACTCACTGGAATCACCTGGGGAGCTTAGAACAACTATTCCTGAAATATAGGATGCAGCTAAAGCAGAACTGAGAGGGAAATTTATAGCATTGAATGCTTGTTAGAAGAAAGGAATGGTCTTAAATCAATCATCTAAGCTCCTACCTTAAGAAACAAGAACAAGGGAGCAACAAAAACAACAAAAACCTGAAGCAAGTAGAGGAAGGAAATAATAAAGGTGCCAGCACAGTGCCAGCTGCCTGCTCAGTGGTCTTGGGCAGGTCTGTTTTCTGGGGCTCAATGTCCTTTGCCCTAGACCTGACGTCCTCCAGTGCTGCTGGGAGCTCTGGCTTGCAGAGGAATCAGGGGTGGGAGGCACAGGCCGGGTGGACAGCAGGCTGCCTAACCCCTGGGAGCCCTGCCCTCCCCACTCCTTCCTCCAGGGCTGGCATGGACCCTGCCCTCCCACCTGCACCTGTGAGCCCGCACGGCCCCAGCTCTGCCCACGTTCAGGAGCGCTCGTGCTGGGCAGGTTCTGTCTTTCCTCCCCGTAACCCCTCTGTCCCGCAGGTCACTCAGGACGTGCCCACTGGCCACACTGACAGCGTGACCTCCAGCAGTCCTGAGTGCGGCCAGGGGGAGAGACTCCTTGCCTCCGTCCTTTTGACAGACAAACCTGGACCCCAAATGGCACTTAACACCCACCCCACGCCCTAGGCTTATTTTCTGCACACTCCATGCAGACGGCTGTGGAAACAGGAACTCCTCATGCTTGGGTCTGGCGGAAACTTCACAAAGGGATGATGATCTTAGGCCTCCGGACAGGCGAGACCTTTTCTGTGTGGAACGGGGATCCTGTTTCCTGCCGAGGGGGCTTGCCACCGTGCTTGCTAACAACCCCAGGCCAGCCCTGACGCTAGAGGGCACAGCCAGGGCCGCGAACCCATTCCGTCCCTCTGTGTGTGCACGACTGTGGTCTGGGCTCTGGGCTCTGTTCTGTGGAACTCAAGCTGCCGTCTCCTCCTGCAGGGTCTTGGCTGAGCGTCACCAGTGCCTCCAAGGGACGGGAGAACCTCTGGGGTGGGGAGCCCTGAGCAGACGGACGCCCGCCCACCCTCCTGGAGCTCCTGGCACAGCAGTGACAAATGCAGGCCCAGCACAGGGGGCAGGTGCTGGGTGGGGCTCCGGGATACCCCTCCCTGATGGGGTGGCAGAGGGGCCATTTGGGGGGCCTGGAGACAGTCCCCATCGCCAATGCCCACAGCAGACCGCGGCTCAGAATGGCGGGCAGGAAAAGCCGCTTGCTCTTATGGTGGTTTTGGAGACTGAGAGAAGCTCCCCCGACTGTGCACTTCATTCCCCCGACCCCGGGAGAAACGAGGCCGAGGCCAGACACGACACGGCACCGCCCTCCACCCGTGGGGCCCAGCGGGCACATAAACACATGGATGGATTGTCAACTGAGTGTGGCTTTTACAACATCACAGGCGTAACGAGGAACGATGACAGGGACATCCAACTGCAGCAGACCCCGTGCAGAAGGTTCCGGCACTTCCCCCTGGACACGTGTGGGAGCCACTCCCTGGCAGCCAGGGTGCTTTCCTTTGCAGACCTCAGCCAGAGCCAACGATTGTTCTGCACCCCACCCCGAAAGGCTCACGCCCACGCTCTCCCACTTCCGTTGCATGTGCCCGTGGAAGGGGGGACGCAGACGGACCCAGAGCGAGAACGCCACGTGAGGGAAGGAATGAGCTGTGCACGCTGCTCTTTGGAAAGACGACGGATTGAAAACCCGCAGAGCCAGGCAATCGCACATCTACTTTTCTAAGGGGGGTGGGAGGGGTGGGGTGGAGAGAACTTTCCTGAAAGGACTTGGCCTTGAAACATGAAGTCAAACAACTGGATTTGGCAGACGGACAGCCCCCCGAGCCCCGCCAGCCTGACAGACTGCCAGCAGCCGGCGGGGCGGGAAGAATGAACCCATTCAGAGCCGGCGCTGGGGAGCCCCGGCGTGCAGGAGGCCGGGGGACCAGAGGGCCTTGGCTCCAGGGACCCTGCAGGTCTCAACCGAGAGCCGACCTGGGCTCTGCAGCAGGACGTCCCCATGCCGGGAAGACGCCGGGAAGGCCAATGGGTCTGTTGGGGACAGACAGGAAAAGGTCTCGCTCGAGTCACTAACACAGCAGGGAAGCACCGGAGGGCAGGGACGCGGGGGCAGCCCACCAATGCACCTGCATCAGCACCTTCTCAGCGGGCCTGGTCACGGCAAGCCGCACGGCCACCGCCCGCCTCCTGCCCTGGGTGGAATCCTGGGTGGAATCCTGCGCGGCCCAAGGGATTGCAAAGCTGCGTCCGAGTGCCTCCGTGGTCCGAGTGCCTCCGTGGTCCGAGTGCCTCCGTGGTTGGGACCGTGTCGCCTTTCCAAAGTCAAGTCTTCCTTTATGCTGATTGGCCTCGCCTCCGGCGGCGGCTCAGGGGCCTGGACGGCTCTCTCAGGCAGCTGACCGCTTTTGTGCTCAGCGCAGATAAGAAATCAGGACCTGCGGAGCACGCTCCAAGTGGGACAGAGGTCCTGTTTATCAGGCGGAGAGCATGGCCACCACCAGGGCGGGGCCGGCTTCATGCCCCGAGTGCTCTGCTTCTGTGCAAACCGTCCCGAGGCTGCCCAGGGAGCGAGGTTTGCAAGGGGCTGGCCAGAAGCGCTGGTCCTTGCAGGTTACGGGCCTGGTCCCCCTCCGGCAGTCGAGGGAGGGGCGCCCCGAGACCACTGCAGAGCCCCCGTCAGCGGCACTGCTGGGGGACAAGCCTTGATTTATGGATGCTACTCCGCGGTTATAAATAACCGCACACAGCTGCCTGAGAAAGTGACGTCTGGTTTTCCCTGACCTCTGCCCTTCCTTCCTCGGCTCCCAGGGCAGGAGGAGACGCCCCCACTAGCGCCCTGCTCCACCTCGGTGGCAGAGGAGGGAGGGGACGAGGGAGACCTGGGGCTGGCCGTCTCCCCGTGGAAGGCAGCCCTGGGGGCTGCGTCCTCTCCACGCCGTTGTGGCTGCAGGGCCTGAGGCGCCAGAACCCGCCCATGCGGATGTTCTTGTGTGGACATTTGTAAAACTTGTGGTTCTTCTTAAATTAAAAAGCACTGATGGCTGCTCCAGAGAGCAGCGCTGAGGGTGGCTGGGCCCGGGTCCCCCTGGAGGGCCGACAGGAGCTGCACCTCCGGACTGGATGCTGGAAGCCCCGGCCGCCAGCTAAGGCCTGGTCACGGGTCGTGTTTTCTCAGCCCCGGCTCTCTGTACACAGCACCTGGGTGTGGTCTGCTGGGGGGGCTGCCCCTCAGAGCCGGCAGGCGAGCCCCTCAGAGCCAGCAGGCGAGCCCCTCGAGGGTGGCACCGCTGGCGGGGCCTGTGCTCAGCCGGTCACTCGGCCCAGCCCCGGCTGGTGGGTGTGAGCTCCCCCACTGCAGAGGTCGGCGGCCCTGTCCCCACCGCGTGTCTTCGCTCGCCAGGGCTCCCAGGTCCTCCTTCTTCGGGAGGCCTGCGGCTCGGTGGCCAGCCGGAGACAGCTAAGCTGACATTTCTTGGCTTTTTTCCTTTTAATCTCAGGACTGGTTTTGGACACACTTGAGAATAAACAACTAGAGCAAAGGCCGTGGGGGCAGACGTGGAGGGGACGGGGGTGTCAGGAGGAAGCAGGCAGGGCAGGGCCCAGCTGGCAGGGGCAGCCAACCTTTTGGGCACCAGGGACCGGTTTCACGGAAGACCATTTCCACAGACCAGGAGGGGTGGTTTTGGGATGACTCGAGCACGTCACACTCATTGCGCGGTCAGACCTCTCTGCTGAGGATACCCTGCATTTGCAGCCGCTCCCCAGCGCCGGCATCACCGCCTCAGCTCCACCTCGGATCGTCAGGCATCAGATCCCCATGAGGGGCCGCACCCTAATCCCTCACACGTGCAGTTCACAGCAGGGTTCCCGCTCCTAGGACAATCTAATGCCGCCGCTGGTGTGACGGCAGATGGAGCTCAGGCAGTGAAGGGAGAGACGGGAGCGGCTGTAAACACAGATGAAGCTTCGTCGCTCACCTCCCGCTGTGCGGCCTGCTTCCTAACAGGCCACGGACCGGCAGCCGTCCACAGCCTGGGGTGGGGACCAAAGGTCCAGCCTGAATGGCAAGGCCTGGGCACCAAGGTGGTGGAGGTGATGGAGAAGGGGTGAATCAGGGCGGGAGGAACACACATTTGGACTGAGTGGGCCACTGAAGGTGAAGGTACATGGCGGGTGTAGAGAAAGACTTGCCGCTGGCCAAAAACGATGGGGGGCTGGGGGGGGTGTTGCTCGTGAGCCCCCAGGAAACCCTCTCCCTGCCATCCTGGGGTCCACGCCCCAGCCTGGGGCTCCCACGGCATCGGGATCCACCTCCTCACCGGGAGGAGTCCGAGTGGCTGGCATGCAGGAGCAGCGAGGCGAGGGCCGTCTGGGAGCCCTCGTTAACACGGCCAAGACAGTGACAGGGGTCACTCCTGGGCCCTCCACGCCCAGGCTGGGGAGTGACAGTGGAGTAGGCACTGTCTGTATGCCAGCTGGTTCAGAGAGACCCAGTCCTCAGGGACACTGTCAGCTGGGACCAGTGTGCAGAGGTCGGGAGCAGAGATGTCTGACTTGGGGCAAATCTCCGGACCCCGGGAACCGTGTGACTCCTCAGCTGTTCTCCAGACACTGAGCACCCCTTTCAGACGGACGCGGGGCCCCTCTGGCTGATCCTGAGAGTGTCAGACTTAGACGGTGCCGGGGTCACAGCCTAGAGAATGTTCCTGCTGGGTGGCGTTTCTTACGGGATTGGGATTTCTTTGCTCTTTGTACTTCCTCTGCTTCCCTTCTCTGCAACCCACTCAGAGTCCCTTTCCTTCATCCACTGTTGAAGACTGGGGGTCTCTGAAACGCTTCGACACAGACAGTCCGCTCTCTGAGTAGCATCAATCCAGCCTTCTCTCTCAGGGCTGCATCAACACGACCACGAACACGCAATCGGGCATGAAATCAGCTAATATCTGCACTGTTAAACCAGTGTCACTCCAGAGAGAGTCACGAGACCACGTCTTCCTTATGAGAACATAAATCAAGTGGGTTGCATGCTGCAGTGTGCGTGAGCCGGCTTGTCCTGCTGGCGAGAGCTGACTGTGCGCATCTCTCCCCAACTCCACGGTCAGCAACCCCACGCTGGCGGCTTGGAATCAGCCATGCTGGGAGTATTTACACCATGGTAAGCGGCAAACACTACAGATCAAGGCTCACCTCGCCCCGAAGGACTGGTGCTGCATTTAAAGCACACCACTTGAATCAGATAACCCCCCACGTTCCCCTTAGTTAAAAACTGTTCCATGCAGTGGTGATTTACATGCTCACATATAAATAAGCCTGTGTTCACAGATGCATGGCAAGGCAATTTCCAAGATAATGACAACAATAAAACCTAATTACTATTAATCCAGGGAAGGTCTGTTGACGGGAGCAAACCTTTAATTTATATATTTTTTGGAATCATTAAAATTAATAGTAGCAAGGCAGAGGCCCGCAGCAGAGCTGCGTCCCCTTTCCCGCCTGTGCGCTCCTGTGCCCGCCACCCCCTCCACTGAGAATCCGCCTGTGCTTCCAGACTCCGCTCACGTCTCACTTCCTTCGCGCAGCCTCCCTGGAGCTTCGCTGCAGGCTGCCCCTGCGCTAGGCAAAACCCCAGGCCAGTGCTGTGCCCCAGGCTGCCTCACCATTCCGTGCCACTTCACATATACTAGGATGGATAGAGTCAAAAAGTCAGATAATAATAAGTGTTGGTGAGGACAGAAAGAAATCAGAGCCCTCATACACTACTGATGGGAATGTAAAATGGTACAACTGCTTTGGGGAACAGTCTGGAAGTTCCTCAAATGATCAACATAGACACCATATGACCCAGCCATTCTCCAGTCCTTAGGTATATAACCAAGAAGAAAAAACAACAACAACGAGAAAATGTCCAAACAAAAACCTGTACATGAATGCTTACAGCAGCATTACTCATAATAGGCAAAAGGCAGAAACAACCAAAATATCTATCAACGAATGAATAAACACTGTGGTATATCCATACAAGGGAAAAGTATTTAGCCATAAAAATGAAGTGGTGATACATGCTACAACATGGATGAACCTTGAAAACATTATGCTAAGTAAAGGAAGCCAGGTACAAAAGACCAAGGATGATATGATACCATTCATGTGGAATGCCCAGAATAGGGAAATCCACAGGGATCAAAAGCAGATTAGTGGTTGTTTATGGCCTGGGAGATGAGGAAGACAGCGAAAGGATCAAAGGTTTCTTTTTGAGGTGACAAAAATGTTCTAAAGTTGAGTGTGATGGTGTATAATGAGTATAATGAAAACATGAAAACATTGAATTACACACTTAAATGGGTGAATTATATGGTACATGAATCATATCTCAATAAAGCATTTAAAAAACGCATTTAATAGGAATGTATGGAAAGTTGACATATGACAGAGGTGACATAGTCAGTGGGAAAGAGTGGACTATTAAAAAATGGTGTTGGAACAACGGGTATCCACATAGGGAATAAAGTTAAATCCTTACCTCACACCATACACACAGGTCCAATTCAAGCAGATTTAGAGCCTGAATGTACAAAGCGAAACTTTAAAACTTCTGAGGGAGAATGTAGAAGAATACCTTTAAACTATAACTAGGAGCGGGAAGGATTTCTTAGAGAAGACAGAAAATGCACAAACCATAACAACATATTTAAAAATCTGATTATACTTCAATTTAAAACTTTCGTTAGACAGGACACCATAAACAAAGTGGATAGGCAAACCACAGACTGGAAGCAGATACTAGCACCACATATAACTGACAGAGGAAGGGTAGAATGTATAAAGACCACTAACAAAGTGACAATACCCCATAGTGAAATGTACAAAGGATATGAATAAATAATTCACAAAAAGAATGCTGAAATGGGGCCGGGCGCGGTGGCTCACGCCTGTAATCCTAGCTCTCTGGGAGGCCGAGGCGGGCGGATTGCTCGAGGTCAGGAGTTCGAAACCAGCCTGAGCAAGAGCGAGACCTCGTCTCTACTATAAATAGAAAGAAATTAATTGGCCAACTAATATATATATAGAAAAAAAAAAATTAGCCGGGCATGGTGGCGCATGCCTGTAGTCCCAGCTACTTGGGAGGCTGAGGCAGAAGGATTGCTTGAGCCCAGGAGTTTGAGGTTGCTGTGAGCTAGGCTGACGCCACGGCACTCACTCTAGCCTAGGCAACAAAGTGAGACTCTGTCTCAAAAAAAAAAAAAAAAAAAAAAAAAGAATGCTGAAATGGTCATCAACATTTGAAAAAGTGCTCAACCACACTAATAATATGAAAAATGCAGATTATATTAAAACGAGATACCATCATACACCCTTCAGAATAGGCAAAGTTTTAAGTAACACAGTACCAAGAACTGGCAAGAAAGTGGGGAAATGGGATTCCTTCCACCGCTGCAGGGGGCAGAAATGGCACGTCCACTCCGGACTGATCACGGCATCTGTCTAACTAGCAAAGCGGAAGACCCCGTGTGCTCGAGCAAGCCCTCCTGCTACACTGCCCTAACCACAGCAATCACTCGAGTGTCTGTTGAAAGAAAGAAAAGATTCCTGGGTCCAAAAACCAGACCCACCAGGGCAGACCTGGAAATTTGTATATTCAACAAGCTCTCCAAGGTGACGTCTGGGGAAATTGCTCTCAAGAACACCCCGCACATTTGCAGAAGGGGACACATCCAGTGCGGCTCACTGTAGCATGATTTACGACCGTTAAAAAACCTGGAGACCCTTGGGAGGCCGAGGCGGGCGGATTGCTCAAGGTCAGGAGTTCAAAACCAGCCTGAGCAAGAGCGAGACCCCATCTCTACTATAAATAGAAAGAAATTAATTGGCCAACTGATATATATAGAAAAAATTAGCCGGGCATGGTGGCGCACGCCTGTAGTCCCAGCTACTCGGGAGGCTGAGGCAGTAGGATTGCTCGAGCCCAGGAGTTTGAGGTTGCTGTGAGCTAGGCTGACGCCACGGCACTCACTCTAGCCTGGGCAACAAAGCGAGACTCTGTCTCAAAAAAAAAACAAAAAAAAAAAAACCTGGAGACCACCTACATGTCCGTCAGCAGGAGGCTGGAGGATAAACTGTGGGACGGCCATACATTGAAACACTACCGTGCGACTTGGGCCTCCTTCCCGGCCGGCACCGAAATGCTGACCTCAGAGGCTGGCCGGGCCTCGGGATGAATAGGTGCTATGTATGGTTTCCCCGTTGGCGCCATGTCCCGAGAGCACAGTGGAGGGAGCCTGGACGGCGCTCAGTGCTGTGATTCTTCTGCCTCCCCGGGGGCTGGCTCTTTGCACCCGAAGGCAGGAGGGACTCAGATGCGCCAGGTCCGCTCAGAGGGCACTCAAAACGCCGGGCCATGGCATGCTCCTTGAAGGAGGGGGCTGTCGTCAAGCTCCTTTGGGGAACGTGAGCTATCACACCCCTTCTCAGCTACTCACGATGAGCATATACCCACTACGCATCTGGGAAGACCCGCCTCAGAGCGACTCCAGCCTCGGGGCTGCAAGGGGAGAGCAGGGCCCTTCCAGAGCGCCAGCCTAAAGCAGCCAGCATCTCCCAGACTGACTCTCCTGCGGACACCATACACAAAGTGGATAGGCAGACCACAGACTGGAAGCAGGTATTAGCACCACATATAACTGACACGGCCTCCGGTCCATGCTGTCCCCACCACCAGGAACCCCTTCTGGCCCTCGACAGAGGCCTGAGGCGTCCAGACAGCCCGACACGGGTGGGGCCAAAGCTAGAGGCACATGCAAAGACATGCAGAGCTCTGTTTCCGAAGGTGGAAACAAAATGTGCTCGCCACTGGCCAACGCCCCAGGTGCCAGGCAGCACCGGGTGGTGGGAGCCCGCTGGGGAAGGCAGAGACACTGCTCAGCCCCACCAGCTTCTGGCGCATGGCGGAGTGTGAGCCCCTGGTGGCCAGTGGCTGTGCCTGGGTCCCCGTGGCTCTGGGCCACGAGGGCACCTGGCACACAGGTATGTCCTTCCCAACCACTCTCCCTCCTCACCCTGCTGAGACTGGGTTAGACGCCATCCTTTGACTTCCCCAGCCTCTGTGCCTCTCTGATCAGAGCCTGTCACACCGGCGGTAACCATCTGCATCCTGCAAGTTCTCCAGGGCAGAAGCTCTGCCCCCTGTGCACCCTCACACCCAGCGGAGGGCCTGGCACGTAAGAGGTACTCCATATCCCCTGCTGAATGAATGAACAGATGGGAGAAAGAAGCATGAGGGCCAGTGCAGTGCTCGGACTCTGCAGGGGACCCAAGCCACACCTGCACCGTGTGGCTTACCTGGCAGGTGGGACTCACAAAGCCACCTTGAGGCAGTCACAGGTGCGTGCCCAGCACACTCAGCAGCCTGTGCGGGTTGACTCCTTGTTCTGCTCCCTTGCAAATGCCTGGGAGCGAGGGAAGGGGTGGCAGGGAGAAATCTGGGAAGGCTTCCTGGAGATGACAGCATCTTGGCAGGGCCCGGGAGGGTGGTGGGAACTTGATATGTGGCCCTGGAAAAGCAACCCAGGCATGTACAGACTCCTGTCCCAGGGCTTGGAGAGCCAGTCTGGGCGGGGGACACGCCAGGTGAGGCCTCCAGGCCCCTCCTACAGGTGCCACCCCCGGCACTGAGGAGGGCGTCCGTCCAGCCTCTGGAAAGCTCAGCTGGCGCAGAAGCCAAGTGGTCAAATTCACAGACTCCTGGTGGCACCCCCGTTCCCTCACCCGCACCCCGTGTGCCCAGGACCGCTGTGCCAGGACCGCTGGCGACCAAGGTGGCACAGCCCCACTCAGGAAGTCAGAGCCTGGGGCTCAGTGGGCCCTCGAGGAGTAAGAGCAGCTGGCCTCGGTGGTGACGGGGGCCACAGAGTCAAGCCCGGCGCTGCGAGTGTGGGGAGACCCTGCCCTGAGGAAGGGGGTGACGAGGCGTGTGCACGAGCGTGTGAGCGCAAGTGTGTGCACACGCGAGCACACACACGCGTGTGGGGGGCAGAGCTGGCCACGGCCTCGTGTCGGGAAGGAAAGGCGACCACAGGGCCGTTTCCAGGTGAGGAAGGCAGGGCCGGGCCGGGCCCCCGTGGCCGCCTGGCACATCTGAGGAGGGACCGGCTGGGCCTCAGACTCCCCAGGGGGTCCTCTGCAGAGTGTCAAACGACAGTTCATGAAGCTGATTAAGTATTTTCTTTGGATCAATAAAACCTCGGGGTGGGCTCACCCCAGGGGACGTCATGCTTTAAAGAAAAGGTTAGACAGGGGACAAGGCCACATGCGTGGGCCGGGCTGGGTTCCAAGGACAGGGAGGACGGCCCACCTTGGGCTGGCTAGGGCACAACTAAGCCCTCCCCTCCCCCCTTGGTCATCAGGACGCACAGCGTGGGGGTCAGAGCACACGCTGCCCGGCAGGTGGCAGCGCCTGTTTGGCCTGTGTCCCCGGCTCTGAAATGGGGTGACCGTGGCGCCTCCCTCCCAGGGCCAGCAGATGCCCAGCGACAGTGAGAACTCAGCTGACTCTATTACTGTTAGTCAATTTCCTCATCCTCAAAATGTCAATCACAGCACCGGCTTCATCTCCTCTGCGGGGCCACTGGGTGGTGGGACCACGTGCCCGAGCGCTGGGAATCATGACCTGAAAGTCCCCTTGACATAGGCACATGGAGGCATGGCTGTGGTCTGGTGCCCAGGGGCCCACCGGGCACAGCCTAGGGGACCTCGGGCTACGGAAGGAGGGTGGGAGAACAAGGCTCTACTCAAACTGTACCCACACTACCGGGGCTCCTCGCCCTGAAGAAGCACCCCCGCCCCCATTCCTTGCTCAGGGAGCAATTCTGTGTGTGCATGTGCAGTGGGGACACCAGAGGTCCCCGCACCCCGTGTTCCCAGCAAGCCTGGGGCGGGGGGCTGTGAGGCAGGATCTGGGGGGTCTAGAGGCAGTATGGGAGGGTCTGTGGGGAGGATGGGGGGTCCTAGGGGCAGAATGGGGGTCTGGAGGCAGGATGGGGGTCCTGGGGGTAGAATGGGGGTCTGGAGACAGGATGGGGGTCATGGGGGCAGAATGGGGGTTCTGGGGGCAGGATGGGGTATGGAGACAGGATGGAGGTGTCCAGGGCAAGATGGGGGGCCTGGGGGGGAAGGCCATGGGTGAGTCTGGCCCCAGCCCCCCCCCCCAGTGCCCCCCTGGCTGCCTCACACCTCACACCTCACACTAGTACTTTGTGTTCTGCTGGATTCTCAATGGGTTTTCTTTATATATTCCTGGGAAAGCTGTATTTTCCCCCTTATCCTGCCAGGTGCTTTTTAAAACGTGTGTGTGTGTGTGTGTGTGTGTGTGTGTGTGTGTGTGTGCGCGTGCGCGCGCTCCCTTAGGCAGTAAAGTCGCCACATGAAGTCATCCTCAGCAGCTAATAATCAAAAACCTGGGTGTGCAGAGAACAAAGTGATTAAGAAAACCAGGTCCGAGTGCTCCGGACAATGTGGACACGCCCAGTCCAGTGGGGACCCCGTTTTCTTTTGGCTCACACCTTAGTTTCGTCGCCCACTGACTCGCATGGGTCCCAGCAGACCCCTAGGGCTGCCACCCGGTCAGTGGGCCAGCAGGCGGCCCGGGCCCTCGGCCTGGCAAGGCCACCGTGCTTGCCCGGCCCTGGCCCAGCCGCCCGGATGCCTCACACCCCTGCTCGCTCGCACACCCAGCGGCCCACTTTTCCTCTCAGGGCGAATTTCACTCACTCCACCACGCGTGTGGCGTCTTTAGGGGCAGGGTGTGGAGGAATGGGACACAAGTTTGAGACAGTGACAGACGGGGCGGTGGGTCCAGGGAGGCTGGTGCAGGGGAGGCTCTGCAGAGTGGACAAAGGGGCCGGGGACCCGGGGACGGCCGGCCCATCGTGCCGGGCACGCTGAGATCTCCGCTCCGAGGCAGAGCCAAGAGCAAGCCCCAGGTTCCTGCCCTGGGGAGCCGCGCGAGGCAGGAAGAAGCGGGCCCAGGGCACTGTCACAGCCCATCAGGGGCCAACTCAGCCCGAGAGGGACAACAAATGGGCCCCACAGAGAGGAACAGGTGCTTTTGCAATTGGCAGAAGCTTCCGGGCTTCTCAGAAGGAGGGGCACCTAAGGGACCGAACTATGTCGCCCCCAGAATCCAGCTGGAGCCCCAACCCCACACGCAGTTCCGTCGCATGTGCTCTCTCCTCACCAGGCTGAGGGTGCGCTACCAGGAGGGACGCCCGCAGCAGGTGACGTGGCCTTCTCAGCCCACGGTGTCTTATCCCTGGTGACGTTAACCCCGATGGCTTGGCCAGGCTGTGGCCACCAGGATTCTCCACTGTAAACTTCCCATTTCTCCCTTCGTAGCTGCTAAACATCTGGGCAGGAGGAGACGCTTTAAGGCTATGCAAATATGTGGCTTCTGCCTAAACTTCCAAAGGGCCCTGCTTGGAAGCTGCCAGGTCTGAGACGACTGACACGGCTGGGGGAGGTTGCACTGCCACTGACGGCAGCATCTGAGATCAGGGCAGGGCCGCTGGGGGGGGGGGGTCACATGGCCAGGTTTAGGGCCAGAGCCCCGGTCCGCTGGGGAGAGAGGGGGAAAGACAGCAGCCAGGAAAGACCCTGGAGCCCAAGACGTTGCAGACCAGGACGGGATGGAGGCCTTGAGAAGACGCATGACCTTGGCAGGTGACACACGGGAAGCCATTCTTGGTGCTTCGAGATGACAGCCCCTGCCCACCTCTGCACGTCTGCCCACACGCTCCCTCTGCCTGGCCCCACTGCCTCCCGCTCTGTCCCTCCACCTCCCTCCTCTGGCCCACAACCCAGATGCCGCCTCCTGCGGGCCGTTCCAGGTGCCCTATGGGATGTGACCATTCCTCTCCCGAGGCTCTGACAGCCTCAGGACTTCGGCTGTGCCCTTGGGCCGGCACACGTAGTGGGATGGGGCCCTGTGAGCTCAGGGCCCCGGGAGCACCTCCTCGGGTCTGACGTCCACAGCCCGAGCACCCGCGGCTGCCGCACACGGAACGCCCCACGAGGAGCAGAGCCCGGCCGGGCGCACGGCTGTCCCCGAGCCAGGCTCTGCGCCCAGCGCCCTCCCTCGGGACCCTGCTCTGGGTCAGCGCGTGACTCCCGAGAGCGCCTCCGTGTGGGGACCAGCCTGCTGCTGGTGACGCGCCCAGCCCCCACTCTCCAGCAAACCTGTACCCCTGTGCCACGTGCGTGTCTGCTGTAGCTGCGTGTCGGGAGCCACATGTCAAAAACGACGTGCTGTTCTGCGCAGCAACAGATATTTTGGAGGGCGGGTCTCATCTGCTTGTCTTTCGGGTTTCACACGTGTGCACGCAGACGACACACGTCTGATGGGAGATGTGAAAACACAGAGGCGTCAGGAGGGCCGGCACCAGGGCGTTGCATCACCTGTGCCATGCCAGGTGTGCCCACGGGCGAGCTCCCACGCACCAGACGCCGGGGCTGAGCCTGGGCCTGGCACGTTCAGGGGTAGTGCCACCGGGCAGTGCGCCGGCTCCCGGGGACCTGTTCCCTGCAGGCTGTGGGGGTGGCTCTCTGTTTCCAGGTCTCAAACATCGACTCGGACCCAAGTCTCAGGTAAATGGGATCTCCCAGGTTCCAGAGCCCGTGCAGGTGTGCTCGGGGACATGGCAGTGGGGGAGACGGTAAGCCCAGGCGCGGCAGCAAGGGCCCCCAGGAAGGGCTAAGAGAGTCGCCGTGGGGTGTCGGGGACAGAGGAGGGCTCTCCCCCAGCAGCATCCTGGGCATGGTGACAGCTCACCCAGGACCTGAAGGGTAAGTGCCAGCTAGCTCAGGCCAGCGCTGTGTCTGTCGGGAATTTAGACCTAGCTTTGAGAGTTACCCTGGAAGCCACCACAGGTATTTCAGTGAGGGAGGGACTTGGTCAGGTCACTTGCTAGCGCTAAGTTTTAAACCCCAATTAACAAACTTTTCCCCCGGGGGGGGGGGGAGGCCTCCCCAGCTTCGAGGAGTAGAGAAGGGGCTAAGCTGGTCCAGGGACCACAGTGTGAGCGGCTGCCTGGGGTGGGTCACTGGGAAGGGAAACCAGCAGTGCTGGAATGTTCTGCTCTTGATCTGGGTGGTGGTCACACAGGTGAGTGTATGTGCAAAAAGTCCCCAAACCGCACACCTAAGAACATGAATGTTCTTTATGTTACACTCAAAAAAACATGTAAAAGAAAGAACAGATAAAACCTGCAATTAGCGCCATTCCTCCAACCCCCGTGGCTCCCCTGGTCTTCCCGGTCTCCCCGCAGCACCTACACATCTGCGCCTGTGCAGCTGGCGACGCCTGTCTCCCCTCGGGACTGTGTGCTCCGTGAGGGTGCACGTGTCTGTCCTGGTCGCCACGGCACCCTCAGCGCCCGCTCGGGCACACAGAGCGCACCCAGCCATTCGGCACGGACCTGCGGGGGAGCGAGTCTCCAGGGACGCAGGGCGAGCTTCCCGGCAGCCCTGCCCGCCATGCCCGTGTGCCTTTCCCGTGCGCGTTGGAAAGGCCGCTCCCCGCTGCCCTCCACTTTCCGAGAGAGAGCTCAGCACCACCCGGCCAAGGACGACAGAGACAGGCCCGGCTGCAGTGCCCGGCACAGACAGCTGGTCTGGGGACTGCCCCGAGGGGCCGCTGGGCAACGCAGCCCGACAGAGACGACCGAAGGGCTGAAAGGCCTCATCCCTACATTTGCACCACCTCGAAAACCTAACCCCAAACGAGGGAGAGGAAAAAAATCCCAATGTTTGCAAGAGCCTGGGCCTCCCGGCCGCCTGCCCCGCACGGCCTCACGGCCAGGCAAGCCCGAGCCTCTGGGCCGAGGGAGGACGGCCGCTCCTGGCGGGCCCTGCTCTGGGGACGGGCGCCGACACGGCTGAAGCAGCCTCGCCCTGGTCGAGCGTGTGTGGAGGGACAGGCCCCCAGAGCACAGGCCTGGGCGCAGCCAGACCTGCCTTGGGAACAGGGCACTCGCCCGCCGCCCGGCCCTGCTCCCAGCCGGCCCAGCTGCCGCGCACCCCAGGCCCGTTTCCCAGCTGCCACCGTGACTAGAGGGCACCGGACGGGCGGGGCAAAGCGTGCTGGCCACCAGGACAAGAGCGTGACGGACAAAGCTGGCAAGCACCCCAGCGTCCCCAGTACCTGCTGTCACTTCACTTTCTGTGCCTCAGTTTCCTCTTCCGTAAAACAGAGGAAAGGTCACCGACAGCAGGACTACTGCTTAAAGATTAAATGGGTAAATTGTGCCAAGTGCCTGGCGGGAGGCCAGATGTGGGGAGAACAATAAAAAGGCGGCCTCCTCCTCACGCCGCCCTCGGGACAACAGTCCCCTCTCATGGGCCAACGACAAAGAAGAACGTCACAGGATCCCAGTGCCAGCTACGCACCCAACGGAAACGCGTCTCCTGCACCACAGAACATTCCAGAGCACCACTCCATGGCGCCAGGGGCCTGGATCAGTCCCTAGAGCAGCTGTCCTCAAACTACGGCCCGCAGGCCACATGCGGCCCGCCTAGGACATTTATCCGGCCCTCTGGGTGTTTTTGCCGCTGCTGCCTGTCCTGCTTAGCAACCGACTAGCCCTGGGTCCACAGTGCGCACTCTCCAACGGTCTGAGGGACAGTGACCTGGCCCGTAAAAAGTTTGAGAACCTCTGCCCTAGAGAAATGGCAGAACACTGCGCAGCAGTGAGTGACACCCACGCCTCCACGCAGACACACGGAGGCCCTCGCCACCTCCGTGCTGACCATGGCCAGACGCAAAAGTGTCCTCCCTGCGCAGCTTCATTCCTGTAAAGCAAAGGAACGGACACCACCGCCCCGCAGGCTCAAAAGCCAGAGACGGGCTCCCCTCCCTGCGTGGCCAGGGGGCGTGGTGTGCTGGAAATGTCTTGTGTCTGGGGCTGGGGCTCACCGCAGGGAGGTACTCACTGTGAAAATATGTCGCAGTGCACCGCGTGCACGCTTCTCCACACATACACTATTTCTCAATACATTTCATTTAAAGAAATAAGAAATGAACCATGGAACATTACATGGCTATTAAAGCCCTACAGCAGAGGCGATCACAGTGAGTGGCGTGTGTTTATGGTGCGCACGCGTGTGTATGCATGTGCATGGTGTGTGCCTGCAGGTTTGCACGCACAGGCGAAAGTAGTGAGTGTGCCTGAGTGTGCACATGCCAGTCTGAGGAGAGTAACGGCTCAGTCTGCAGAGAAAGGCACAAGCCACAGCCAGGAGCACAGGTGGCCGGCCACCTGAGGCCAGCTGGGATACTGACCTGCAGACTGTTCCTTGTCAAGCCGGAGTGTTGCTTTGTGGCTATTTGAGCAAAGTAAGAACTCAGACCACGAATGACATCTTCATTGATAACACTGGCTGTTGCTGCTTACTACACATGGCCATGTGCCAGGGAGGAGGCCAAGAACTTTACGTGTGCTTTCTATTCTCTTACACCCTCCGGTCTGTGGGTGGAGGGGACTGAAGCTGAGGGGCGCGTCCGTCCAGGGCACGCAGACGGCAGTGAGTGGCTGGGCCGGGCTGTGACGCCCCATGGCCCTGGGTAGCCCAGGACTCACACCCTGGTTTGTGTCCTCTCTCATCAGCAAACGCTTACCACAGCTTGCCCTGCCCCGGCCTGTGGACACGGACCTGACTGAGGCAGGACGCAGCCCCCAGGGAGCCTGCAGTCCACCGCAGGGACAGATCTGAACAGCCATGACCGAGCTGGGGACAAAGGCTGGGGTGTGCAGAGGACAGAGGTGCAGGGGCCCCTGCCCTCTGGGGCTCCCAGACTGGGTTGAGAGCCCCAGCTCTGAGCCTGGAGTCCCCAGCACCCCCTTCACCTCACCGGCACCCCTGTGGCCCCTGGACCACCTGCTGTCCCACCGCACGGGGATCTCTGCAGGCCGGGCCCGGCCTCTGCTGGGTCAGGCACCTGGGGGCACGTCTGGAGGTGAGCGGGTGGCAGAGCAAGCAGGCCCCACGTCTCCTCGGGAGTCCTGCTGCGCAGGTGCGTGGCCAGGGTGCTGGCGTTCTTGGAAATGGGGGCCTGGCCTCGGGAGGGAGGGCGCTGCTCCGGGGCGAAGTGCAGGGAACTCCAACAGAAAGCGTGCGCGTGGCCCAGACGAGCCCCAGACAGCCCTCCAGGCACCACTGTCTCCCCTCAGACTCGCGGCCCCCTTTGTCTCAGCTGCCCCCACCTCCCACCAGACAGCCTCACAGCCAAGTTTCAGCTGAGAGTCCATCAACCCTGCAAAAAGACCCCCACAGGCAGAAGTGTGCTGGTAAACCGGCTCTCTGAGAGGGTGGGGAAACACTGGCTTACAGCACTCACCAATTTCCATGGTGTAAATACTTGCACCGTAGCTGATTTCAAGCTACCACTGACATATGTCTGAGCACAGTTAAGAAGAAAGGTGCACAATTGACTCTCCCAAGCTGGTCCAAACAGGCTCCAACACCCTAAGGCCTAAATTACAGGCACCCACACGTTGCTTAAGGCCACAGCTTGGTGACAGTGCTGGGAAAACCAGAGGAGCTTGGTGAGAAGCCACAGTGGTTGTTGGCACCCCACCCCCAGCTTAGTGGCCCCGGGGACAAGTAAGCAGTATATCCCCCAGGCAACAAGTAAGAGGTATGCCCCTTGGGGACAGGGACAACCCTACTGAGGGTGTGTTTCCCCAGGGGCCCTACGATGCCAACCAGACTCCTGCTACCCAGAGGGTGCCGAGATTTTGGAGCCTATATGATGACACACCCAGGCTTCAGGATCTGGCCCCTTTAGAGAAATTGGAGAAGGTGGGGCCAGAAGGCCAGGCTGGGCTGGGAATCTCTGAGCTCAGCCACACCTGTCCCCGGGCCTCTCCCGCTGAGACGCCAGAGCGTGGCATGGCAACTGCCCACAACAAACACTGCGCAGCAGCCAACCTGCTCTGCAGGCCACCCAGGGGCAGGGCGGCCCCTCCCAGCCCACCTCACCAGAGGCCCTCTGGGGACAGCAGGAGGCACTCTTAGCTTTGGTGCCTTGGTTTTCTCAGGTTTCCGAAGGTGTAAAGCCCCGTTTTCCCTTAGCTCCTGCAGTGACCGCCCCCTCCCCCAGCTGTAATCGGATCGCTGGGCTGGAGTGGGGAGTTGGCAGCCTTATTCTACAGCACTATCTGCCAACCCCTGCAGCTGCCTCCGTGACCTTGAACAAGGCCAAAATGCCCTCCAGGTCTCTGCTGCACATTGGGACAATGGGAGCAGTGCTTCTTCCGCCCAACAGAACTGGACGTGCCAAGATGCGATGCTGGAAAAGACCTTGAAATTCTTGGACAACAGTGACCACCCAGGAAGCATGACATGGGACTGTGTCATTTCCTTGCCAGGCTCCCAAGCACTGCACCTCCCTAATGCAGTCCTTGAAGGACACAGGGTCAGACTGATACTCTGGGCTGGACAATTATTGATTTTAAAATAGTGTCCTTTCTAAAATTAGACACAAAATCCAGAAACCTAGCTCAACCAGTCCTCATCCCCCCAGACTAAACCATGCCCTAAGTATAAACTGCTGCAGGGACACACCAGTAGGTGAGTTCCTAGGGCCCGTGGCCGGTATAGAATCTCAAGGTGGCTTTATTCTTTTCCTTTATTTTTTTTCAGATGGGGTATCAATGTATTGACCAGGGCTGTCATGAACTCCTGGACCCAGGCGATCCTCCCGCCTCGGCCTCCCAAGTGGCTGGGGTTACAGGTACACCACCATGGCTGGCCCCACCTGTGTCCTTTGTCGACCTGGGTAAAGGAAGGCTAGGGAGACCAATTCTTACTCCTGCAAAGAGATAAAGAACAAGCACGCAAACAAACAAAACCAAACCCTCTACCGCAACCAAAGAATTATCTCCAAGGGGGAAATGATGCCCTTCCTGTGCCTGTCTCAGCTTTCTCAGCTCCGGCTGCTGTGCGAAGGGGAGGTTCACCGAGCAGAGACCCTGGAGCATCTCAGGTGGGCCTCGCTGTTGCCAGGCATCCTGTTTGCAAGTGCCAGGGCAGAGGGAGCGTTAAGGATCCATGGAGCTGAACACATGGCTGCTGGGACAGCCTCCGCCTGTCCCCCGCATGGAGGTGGCCTTCCAGTTCATTGCTTGGTGAGAGGATAGGCCCAGGTGAGGATGCCTGTGGCAGAGAAGGGCAGGGCAGAGCCCCAGCAGCAAAGTGGCCACAAACAGGTTTCTTCCGCCCTGGCAAGTCGGACCCTAGAACCCCGAGCTGCTGTCAGTGACTCTCCAGGAACTCGAGCATCACCCCCCCCCCCCCCCCGAGAATGGCCAGCAGAGGACCTGTGCTTTGCTCATGTGGTTTCCTTTTTTTTTATTTATTTATAAAAAATTTAAATAAATATCTTAATTCTCATTCTTTTCTTTTTTTCCTGAACATAAGCAGAAAGCTAGAGGTGGTTTCCTTTTTTAAACATACAATTTACCATCATAAAAAAATATGGCCGGGCACGGTGGCTCACGCCTGTAATCCTAGCTCTTGGGAGGCCGAGGCAGGCGGATTGCTCAAGGTCAGGAGTTCAAAACCAGCCTGAGCAAGAGCGAGACCCCGTCTCTACTATAAATAGAAAGAAATTAATTGGCCAACTGATATATATATATATAAAAATTAGCCGGGCATGGTGGCGCATGCCTGTAGTCCCAGCTACTCGGGAGGCTGAGGCAGAAGGATTGCTCGAGCCCAGGAGTTTGAGGTTGCTGTGAGCTAGGCTGACGCCACGGCACTCACTCTAGCCTGGACAACAAAGCGAGACTCTGTCTCAAAAAAAAAAAAAAAATAAATAAATAAATAAATAAATAAATAAATAAATAAATAAATAAATAAAAATAATAATAATGTAACCAACTGCACACTAGAACTTAAAGATAAGAAAAACTGGCCAGGTATGCTGGCTCACACCTGTAATCCCAGCATTTTGGGAGGCCAAAGCAGAAGGATCACTTGGGGCCAGGAATTCGAAACCTGCCTGAGCAACACCGCAAGATCCTGTCTCTACAAATAATAATAATAAAAATAATGACAATTAGCCAGGTGTGGTGGCATGCGCACATAGTCCCAGCTACAGGGAGTCTGAGGCAGGAGGATCGCTGGAGCGCAGGAGTTTGAGGCTGCAGTGAGCTAATATTATGACTGGGCCACAGCACAGCACTGCCCCCAGCCCAGACTCAGCGTCCTATGCTGCAACTGCCTCGTTACTCATCTGTCTCCCATGGGGAACCGGGAGCTTGTGTCCCTCCCTAGTAGGTACTCAGGAAATAGCTGCAGGAAGGACAGCAGGAGACCAGTGTTCAGACAGACAGACAAAAGACGATGCATTCCAACGCCCTACCTGCACCGCCCCGAGCACCCGCCTGGGCCTGCTGCCGCCAGCGTCTCCCGCACACGTTACCGTGCCCTTGGACGAGAAAGCCGGAGTCAGTGCCGCCTGCTGCGCATCGCCGCAGGCGTGTCCTGGGTTGCTACACACAAAGGCTTTTTTCTTGTTGCACCGTGGGGTTTTGTTGTTGCTGTTTCTGAGACAGGGTCTCACTCTGTCGCCCTGGGTAGAGTGCAGTGGTCTCACCGCAACCTTGCAGTGCTGGGCTCGAGCCATCCTCCTGCCTCAGCCCCCCATGTAGCTGGGACTACAGGCACATGCCACCACGCCCCACTAATTTTTCTATTTTTTGTAGAGACAGGGTCAAACTCTTGCCCAGGCTGGTCTCGAACTCCTGAGCTCAAGCAATCCTCCAACCTCGGCCCCCCAGAGTGCTAAGACCATGGGCCTGAGCCGCCGTGCCCAGCCTTGTTCCATTGTTTTTATAATAAACTTTTAATTTTGAGATGACTGTAGATTCACATACTAACTGCAAGAAATCTACTAAGTGACTTAGTTTCCCCCAACAGTAACACCTTGCGAAGTTATAAAACAATACCAAAACCAACACGTTGATAACGATACGGCGGAAATACAGAAGATTCCCATCGCCGCCGGCATCCTTCACGCTGCTCTTCAGAGCCACAGCCACCGCCCTCATGCCCTGACACCTCCCTTAGTCCCTGACAATCACTCATCTGGCTTCCATCAGTGGACTTCTCTCGCTTTGAGGATGTTTTATACACGGAGTCAGACAGCACATAACCTTTCGACACAGGCTTTTTCACCGGAGACCCATCCAAGCCACTGTGAGTATCAGCGGTTTGTTTCTTTTTATCGCTGAGTAGTATTCTGTGCTCTGGACGCACAGCGTGGTTATCCATCCACCGCTGAAGACCATCTGGGCTGCTTCCAGCTGGGGGCCACGATGACTTCAACTGCTGTCAACAATTGCGTACAGGTGTCTGTGTGAATCGTCAGTGTTCGTTTCTCTGTGATGAATGCCCGGGAGTGCCACTGCTGAATCATGGGATGGTCTCGTGTTTAGATTTTAAGCAAAACTGTCTTCCAGAGCGGTTGCACCTACTCCACAGCAATGTCCGAGAGATCCAGACTCTCGTGACCTCACCGGCATTTTTTATTTTAGCCAATCTGATAGGGGTGTGGTGCTGTCTCCTTGTTTTGATTTGGATTTCCCTGGTGACTGATGATATCGAACATCTTTTCGTGTCCTTTTTTGTTGTCTGTATATCATTTTTGGTGAAACATCTATTTGTTCTTTTCAGTCTACTTTTTCTCTCTTCTGATTAGGTAATCTCTGTTTTTCTGTCTTCGGGTTCAGATTCTTTCCAGGGTTTTTAGCTGTACTCAGCAGGAAGAAGAGTGAGAGGTGCTTCCTCTCCGTCTTGCTGGAAGTGCAAGTCTCCACGGTGGTTGTCATGGTTTAGGTTTTCCTCTTGTAACCAGGCTGGGTCTCGAGTGAAGACGACACAGCGTGAGTCTCTGACGGAAGAGGCCTCCAGCCCCCCCCAAAGGGTTTGTTTTGCAGAAGACCCCGGAGAACCCTGGAACCCTCGAGGGGCTCCTGGGGGAGGAGCCGTGCTCCAGGCCCCCGTGCAGCCAGGCTGGGCCGGGCCGGCCTGCACCCCGTCCTCCCGCACCGCCGAGCTTGCTGTGGAGAGCCTGGCAGGTGCGTTCCAGAACGGCGAACGCCACGCTGCCGCCAGAGCTCCCCCTGCGTCTCGGCCCGTTCTGCGGGCGCTGACCGGGGAGAGCGGGAGGCCGCGGCATTCCCTGAGCTGGGCCGGCGAGGAGGGTATTTTTAGATTTCCTTCTCCCACAGCTTCAGCTAAGACTCAGCAATCTGGTCTTTTCCCTGCAGGCCAAATCGAAACGCAGATGGGTCTATTTTAAAGCTAACAAGTACATGCTATAAAATTGTACATAAAACACTATCTTAATTATGTTTAAAAATTCACAAAAAGAGGGGGAGAGACTGGAAGGAAATATGCCAAAATATTAACTGGTGTTACTGGTGGATTACGAAAGGGCTTTTTTTTTTTAATCTGCTTCTGTTTATAATTTCCAAATTTTCCATGTGAATTTATTACAGTTATAAAATTAAAAACAAAATTTAAAGCCCGAAACCAACCCTCTCCCCAACATGACAAAGCAGTGGCTATCTTAAGCCACCACAGGCTGCTTCTCGCACCCGGACCTGCGCTTATTCCTTGAGACCCCGACTTGTAGCCAAGACAGGACTCTGGCGCCCTGTGTGTGCTGCCAACCAGGCTGAGGGACACGGAAAGCAGGAATTATGCCTCCGCCTTGGGCCCCTGAGCCGTCCCAGTTTGGCCCCTCAGACAGCAGCACCATTGCACAGTCACTCCGCAGCTCTACCAGAGATGGGCCTGGCCCCCTGGAGCCCACCGTCCCCGGCCGCTGAGCCAGCGGTTCGCACCCCTCAGCCCTGCAAGAGACAGTCAGGGCCACCAAAGGACCAACACACAGGGAAACCCAGCACTTCCAAGAATCAGCCTCCCTGGGCCGCAGCTGCCTCTGGCCTTGCCAAAGACTTCCTCCAGGACCACGAGAAAAGAACCCGCTCGTTCTCCCGTGTGAAATAATTCCACAGCTAGGCAGCCTCCGGCCCGGGACAGCCCCGGGCGCGAGTGTGGCATCTTCCCCAGCAGATACATCCTCGGCCTCACCCCGAGCCCCCTGCTGTGGCCTTGGTGGGTGGCCTCCATTTCAGCACAACTGGGGCTGTGACTCTGCTGGAAGGGTGGGGACCCTGGGGAGCCAGCCAGGCCCCTGGCCGGGAGCCTGGGACCCACAGCTAAGCAAGCGCGGGCACGTGAACGCGGCTGAGGCCAGCTGGGACGCGTCGTGGGCAGGTGCCCTCGGGGGGTGCCCACCCATATTCCTCCAGCAGACAGTCGGTGCCAACAGAGAGAGCCAGAGGGCGGCAAAGAAATGACATTTCCAAAATCCAGGCCTAACTCAGCAACGTTCCTAAGGGTTCAAACTTGTCACCAGGTGGCACCGTCTTGCTGAGACCTCCCCCTTGCAGTGTGCTCTGCCACCCCGCCTCGGGCCTCCCCTTTCCCTGCAAGCCGAGGGCACGAAAGCCCTGCTCTCTGCGCCTTCGCTGTCTCCACGTCATTCTTAAGTTCCGCGCACGGTGGCGGGGGCCACAGCCAGACCCTCGTGCTCAGTGACCTCCACGGAGAAACTGCCGACGGCCAGTTGGGAGAACAGGGCCAGGCCCGGGCACGGTGGCTGTCCCTGGCGCAGGAAGCTGGCTGCGTATTTATAACTCCTTTTAGTCCCAGTGTTAGGGCCCCGCAACTCCAACCAGAAAGGTCGAGAGAAAAATGAATGCCTTGACATTTTTTCCAAACATCCTTCCGAAGTGCGCTTGGCAAGGGAGCCTGGTTTTGCTGAGAGCATGGGAACGACCGAGGCCACGAGCCCTCCCCGGATCGGCCTATTTTTGTTTGCTGAGACATCTGTGCCCTGCTAGGCTCAACACTTGGGACCATAAAGGAGAAACAAAACACGTAAACAGGGACTAAAAGCTCTGCCAAAAGGAAAGTGGGTCTTTAGCCCTGCTGTTACGTGTTTGGTGGGCGGTGAGGGGCCGGGCAGGGGGGTGGGTGCTCCTGCCTGCTGGTCCCCACCCGCACAGGGTCGACCAGGACGCCAGCTCAGGGCTTCTACCCTAGTCTTTTCCTGCTAGCCTTCCAGCAGGTTCTGCCTCTGAGCCGGACACGCCAAGTGCATGCACTCATGGGAGCGGCTGGGCTCTCCACAGCCAAGAGGGGATGACAGAGCACTCAGAGCACATTTCAGGCCACCCCTTGGGCTGGACACTGTGGATGGGAAAATGGAGAAGCCATGGTCCAGGTGCTCCTGGCTAGTGTAGACAGGGACCTGTCACGAGAGCTATCACCAAGACACGAATGAGGACTTGGGAAAGTGGACATGGAAACGCCTACAGCGTTTGCATCAGGGAAGGCTTCCTGGAGGA
The DNA here is from genome assembly GCF_040939455.1 of Microcebus murinus. NCBI lineage: Eukaryota > Metazoa > Chordata > Mammalia > Primates > Cheirogaleidae > Microcebus > Microcebus murinus. The sequence goes on from NC_134117.1 coordinate 6,755,875, forward strand.
GGCTGCACCCAAAGGCAGAGTAAGAGTGGAAAAGTAAAGAGAGGAAGAGAGCGTTCCAGGCCTGAGGCAGCGCAGCGTGTGGTTTGTCTGCCCAGAACTCGGTGTGAGGGAGGAGAGTGGGCAATGAGACCAGAATGCTTGGTGGGGCGATTCTAGAAGATCTCAATTGCCAGGCACAGGAGTTTGACGCTGCCCTTCGAGAAGGTGCAGCAGATCCAGGGCAAGTGCCTGCAGGGGTGGTTTCAAACATGCTCTGAGATCCTTGATGTGCCTCACCTTAAAACAGAGCCGAAGGCCACCAGGTAGAGGCTACGGCCCCATCGTACTCACTGAGTCCTACTCACTGAGTCAGACTCCGCACAGCACCCTGCCCAGTCTCAGAGCCGCCTCGCGCCTTCCTCCCTCTCCAGGCTGATGGGGCCCCGCTGCCTAGGAAGCCACGTGGCTCCTGACTCCCACCGCGCCCACACGACAGACCTGAAGCAGGCGGGAGGGCCCCTCGCTAGGCACAGACCCCAAAGACCCTCAACACAGGACCGGGCCAAGACTGAGCTAGCGTCCTGGGCTCTGCCGCCCTCCAGCTGTGCCTTCTCGGACAAGTCATTTTCCTCCCTGGGCCTCAGCTTCCCCATCTGTAAAAGGGGGATAAGAGAGCATCTCCCTTAATGCCCAATAAGTATTAGCAACTATGGAACGCAGGCAGCACACAGGAGCATCCCTCCTGCCACTCCTCTGCGGGACATCAGGGTTCCCTTCCCCGGGCCACAGGCCCTTAGCCTCCCGGGGCCACTGCTGGCTTTCTCGCAACTCGGTTCGACCGCGTGCGGACGCCCCAGCACTGCCGCGGCCCCAGCGGTTTGGAAATGAGTTATTCAAGCGTTTCTTCCTCGGCTTCCTTTCGTTTGCCTGAGCTCTCGTGGCCTCAGGAGCTGGGCTGGACCCAGCACTAGCAACCTTGGAAAACCATCCCTCCCATTACGTACTGCAGGGCCCGGTCTGCAGCAACCAGGATCTTCCTCTGACCAACCGCAGTGTCGAGAGCTGCTGGATATGGGGCCGGTGACAATCCTGGTGATGCCTCTGGAGCACTGGCTGAGCACCAGGCGCAGAACGACCCACGGCACATCCACCCGGACCTCATCCACACCACACGGCAGCGTCGCATCTTAGAGCCCAGAAAGGGACGGCTTCAGGGGCCGGGGAAGAGGTGGAGTGGGGAACTGAACCCTGGCGGGTGTTGGCTCCAGACGGCCTCATCCCCTTGAGGATCCGGGATTAAAACGTGGTTTCCCCGGCCAGGATCCTCATGCGCACCGACTGCCAGTGTGGAAGGCCTGAAATTAATCTGCCGACATCCTGGGCCTGGTATCTGATTGGTCAGAGAACAGAAACGAGGCATCTTCTCCAGAGAATAAATGAGCTGCAGGCTCTGCCTCCCATCTTTGATCAAATGCAGATTTCTCATTAAAGAAAAGCCTCCGTTTAGAAAACATACAGTAGAGACTGAGAAAGGATATGAACATGCAACTTGCAGAAGAAACAAATATTGGCGACCGAGGAAAGTGGGAAAAGCTTTTAGTCTCCTTATCAGTCAGAGAAGATCTCGTTTTTCCCTATGAATGGAGGCGTGTTTTAAACATGATACCACTACCGGTTGGCATTATCTGTTGGCGAGGGCTCTGGGCCCCTGACGAGCCACAGGACTGTGCACAGTGCAGAAGGGAGGGAGTGCAGCTTGATGTCTGCAGGGAGAATTCTGCAGAAGTACCAAAAACCTTAGAATTTTGCATAGCCTTTGACCCAGCAAGGCCCTATGGCAGAATTTATCTCAATGCAAAATCACAGATAAGTGCAAGGCTGTGCTACAGGAACGCTCGATGCAGCCGTGTTTATAACAAGGAAGCGTTGGGAACAGATGGAATGTCCGACGTTAACATCCAAGGGCCGTTCGCGACGCATCCACACAGTGGAGGCGCATGCAGCCACGAGAACGGCGGCGTGCGAGAATGCACGGCGGCGTGGAAAGGTGCTCTCGACCCAGTCGCTGGAAAGAGATGTTTCAAACCAGCACGTGCGCCTGGCTCACACTGGAATAGAACACGCAGCACACAGCCTGCACACTGGCACAAACAGGTTTGGAAGGTGGACACCTAGACGGTATTGGAACTCGACCTCGGGATTTTCTTTCTTTCCTTCTCAAGTTTTCAGAAATTTTCAACAGTGAACTAGGGTCAAGTTTGGGGGCCAGACCGCCTGAATTTGAAACTGCGCCTGCCTCTGCCACCTAGGAGCTGTGCCCTTGGGGAGGCAGCAGGGACAAAAGGAGCGGTGCATGTAAGCACTAAATAAACGCTGGGCACCGGGGCCGGCCAGCAGCCAGCGCCCAGCCTGGTGTCACCGTGTGCTCGCCGTGTGACCTCAGGCCAGCGACTCCCCTCACCTGCAGGGGGAATAACGGCCTGTGGGACTCGTGTGCAGGTTCAGCAAAGTAACACACGTGAACAGCTTAGGGCAGAGCTGGGCCCGAAACACAAGTTCGATAATGTCAGCGGTTTTGTTACAAGTAGGAAAAAATGTGAATTATTATATTGACTTTTTTTTAAAAATAAAGAGGCCTATGGTCATGATAGGATGATTCTCCTGCCTTAAAGCAACTAGAAAACTGGGTAAGAATATGAAATCGTGATACTCAGGCCCTGGACAACAGGCAATGCAGGAGGACAGCAATGAGGCCAGCCCTACAGCTGCCCAGTGTGGGGAGAGGGGACCTGCCCCATGGTGGCCTCAGAGCTGGGCCCCCCCAGATAGCGGGAGGGCCAAGGGGGAGCAGACGGAAGTAGGAGTTGGGCGGTGGGTGGGGAATGGGGCAAAGTGCTGACGCACAAGGACCCCACTGGCTCTGGACATGTGGCACAGGCCAGGCCCTGTATGGCTTCTCTGCAGGTGCCCTCCCACTGGGCCCCGCCACTCCTGGCTCCACCCTCACCTGGCCCCAGGAGCAACTCACTTGGACCCACCCTGCCTCACCTCACACTCACCTGGGCCCAGTAACAGTTCACTTGGCCCCGCCCCTCCTGGCCCCACCCCACCTGGCCCCACTAACAGCTCACTTGGCCCCGCCCCATCTCACCTCACACTCACCTGGCCCCACTAACAGCTCACTTGGCCCCGCCCCTCCTGGCCCTACCCTCACCTGGCCCCAATAACAGCTCACTTGGCCCCACCCCCACCCGGCCCTGCCCCCTTCAACTCCTCCAGGGAGTCAATGATAAAAATGACAAGGACATTAGCAGCAGTATTAATTGAGTGCTTACTGTGTATGAGGCACTATGCTAAGCATTAGCACATTATTTAAATTGCCAATCCCTATGATATTAATAAAAACTGAGTCTTAAAGAGGTTAAAAACCTTTTACCTGACCAGGGTCACTGCAGCTGTAAGTGGCAGAGCAGGATCTGAACCCAGGCAGCCCGAGCTGATCACCGCCCCACCACACTCCTTCCCTATCCAGGCTCAGTCGGGGTCTCCCCTGTTAATGTCTACACTGGAGTCCCTCACCACTGACGCATGCAGCCTGTCTACAGGAGCACTTGGCTCCCAAGGATGGTGCCGCAAGAACAGGAGGTCCTGTCCCTCCAGGAGCAGGAAAAGGGCAGATAACTGTTTAGCGATGCTGTGGAGGCCACCTGCTGGGGCTGCCACTTGTCTCCTCCTTGGGACAGGGTAGTGGGTTGGCCTGGGTGCCCTGTGCAGCTTGCAAAGGTGACAATATCACCGGGAGCCATGCAGCATACAGGGACAGGGACAGTCCTGGCACAGAGACAATCCTCAGGCTTTGGTTCAGCTGTCGGGGCAGCCCCCTCCCCGTCCACATCGGCCCAGGGCAGCAAGAGCACAGGTGTAGCCTGGCTGCAGGTGCAGGTGGTGGGCAGGGCTACAGGTGACCCACCCAAGGCTGGGGGCAAAAACTCCACATTCCCACAAATGAGAACCCCACTGGGTTTCGCCCTCATTCAGCGTGTGGATTTTCCACTCTCTTCCTCCAGGTCCCCTTCGTCAGGCTGAGTCCACTGAGCCAGAAAATCAGCTGAGCACTGGGGACAGCTGAGTCACAGAATCTGGCCTCCCGTGGTGCTGCCACTCATCAGCCGGGTGCCGTCTGGGAGCCCCAGGGTGCTAACAGCAGGCGCTGACCCCCCCATCGAGGTACCCGAGGCCCCGTGCGCAGAATAAAGGCATGCCAGGCGGCCACGGGGCGCTGCTTGGGCGCTCATTAGCAGCTCGGGCCGGCTTAAAGGATATTCCAGTAATTGCAAGGTTTTTTGTAAATGTTAATTACGGTCGCCTTAATTAGCTCTGAACCCATTGATCTATGGATTATATTAGGTTTATAAGTGTAATTACTTTAACAGGCATATGGATTACAATTGCGCTCCAATTAAACCCCAAACCTATAGCACATAAATTAGCAGAGATCGTCCTGCTTCTCCGGGGTCAGGCTACTGGAACGTTGCTGTGCTCAGGGCTTCACACAGGCTGGGGGGCTCTGGGGAGTTTGGAGGGAGGGTGGTCCAGTCCGTCTAAGCCCGACTTAGGAAGGAGGCAGGGGCGGGCGGAGGGCCCCGCCTCGGGGCAGGATTAAGAGCTGTGCCCGCTCAGCCCCTCCCTCCCTCAAGGAGGTCAGGACACCCAGCAGACCACTGCTTGCACTCTCGAGGCCCCTCCAGACAGAGGTGGCTTTCTCCCCTCGTCTCTGGGGGGAGGACATCATTGACACGCTTTCCAGGGTGGGGGAGGCTGGAGGGCAGGAGGGCAGGGGGAGCTCAAGCAATAGGCCCTGCCATGCTCCCAGGCCCCCTTCTGACCAGACGGGATGCAGTGCCGGGAACTTGGGTGACAAGCGGAGCAGGGGAGAGGACGGGAATGCCTGCAGTCGGTGGGGAGGGGTGTGACAGGCCTGAGGGGGCCCCTGGTGCCATACCACTGTCAGAGAGCTGGCCACAAAGGGAGGCCGGACTCCAGGCAGCAGCCCCGCTCCACAAAGCCCGTCCCGGACCCTGCCCTTCCCCACTTTGGGCTCCTACGTCCTGAATCTGCCATCCGGGCCGGCTTCCCAGCACCGCCCCTCCTCTCCCCACCTCACCGGCCTCCACCCCAGGGCCCCAGACTCGGCGAAGGCAGAGCGAGGGGTGGGAGCCTCGCCCCTCCACTGCAGGCAAAGCGAGAACCCACCGAGCCCAGGGGACAGGCACTCGGGGTCAGCGTGGGGGCAAGGATGGGGTCTGGAGAGGTGGGGGTGGAGGGGCTTGCGGAGGGCGGATATGACACCAGCGGGGCAGGGGTGGGGCCTCTCAGAGGCAGGAGGTGGTGAGGCTGGGTTGGGGTACCTCCCAGGAACCCTGGCTTCAAGAGACACCCGCGCTGATGCTGGTGGTGACGAGGATGACGGACACACAGGGGAGGTGGTGGCTCTGATGGCCCCTCCTACAGACGGTCATGGAGAGAGAGGCTGAGCTGCTTGCCCAAGATGGCAAGATTGTGACCTGGTGGATGGGGCATCTGCACCAGGCTTCGGGGTCCAGAGCTGGCTCCAGACCACCGCCCGACCGGCCCCGCAGTGGGCACAGAGCTGGTCCCTGCTCAGAGCGTGGGCATTTCCCTGGGGGCACGGCGGAGCAGCAGGGTTGAGGGCAGGAGGGCTCGGTGGTCTCAGGCCTCTGTGGGCCAGCTGGACCCCTCCCGGCTGCCCTGGCCTCCCTGCCTGTTCCAGAATCAGCACCTGGAGGGGCAGCCTGTCTGTCCTCCATTAGCGGCCAAGGTGGGGAAGGGCATGGGGGGGCACTCATGCACACGCTGTGCACATGCTGTGCACAAGTCCACTCGCAGATGGGAAGGGGGGCCCTGTGCACACAAACATGCCGTGCCCTTCGGTGGCACCTCCCACACCACCGCAGCCAACCCCCGCACACCCTCCTCCCGCCACACACGTTTTTGGAAATTGTAGGAAGAAGCAAAAGCAGATGCGCTCACTTTGAGCCCAGCGCCCAGGGCGGGCGGGGTGGTGAGGGCGCAGAGGAGGCCGGTCCTCTTCCCCGACAGCCACAGGAAGGGTGTGCCTTGTGGGGGACAACCATCCTCAAGCCAGGGCATGGCTCGACAGCCAAGGCAGGGTCACCGGTCAGCCCCTGCCCTGCAGCTGCCCGAAGGCAGAGGCCACAAGACACAGGTCAGGAGGGAGGGTATGGAGGTGACCGTGCCAACAGCAGACCAGGCCCCCTTGGCGAGGAACGAGCCCCTATAGCCAGAGGCGTTCAAGCCCAGCCTGCAGGCACGCAGAGAAGAGGAGTCCATCTGCGACGAGGAGCCTGGCTCAGCAGTCCTCAGCGTTCTCCAGCCCCAGGCCTCTGAGATCCGGCAGCGGCTGGAGGCCTGGCCCATCCGCCCTGCATGCCATGGTGGGGCGTCTGTGCCACCCAGTCCCTGCAAGGCCAGAGTCGTCCTCAGGGCCACTGATGGCCATGCCAGGTGCCTCACAGACACTTCCTCTGATTCGATCCTCATCTGATGCTCAACAAGCAGGCCTTCCTGTCCCCATTTACAGACGAGAAGAGCAAGGCTCAGAGAGGCCCCGTTCACCCCACACTGCCCCACGAGGCAGTGACTCTGCCCAGCTTCAAACCCAGCCTCTGGTCCCCCCTCGGTGTCCCGGGGAGCTGGGACTGCAGGCGGCACCATTGGGACCCCTCGAGTGCTCAGACCTCCAGTGATGGACACTCGGGAGGACAACAAGCTGTGGACTTTTCTAGAACTTTCCTTTCCTCCATAAAGACTTACATTAATAGAATCTAAAGTCCAAACACTTAGGTGATAAATCAGAAACAGTTTTAAAACATAAGAATAAGTTTAAGAAAGCATTTTTTGGTTTGTAATGAAAAGGGAAAAAAACCGAAACAACCTAACTGTCCATGAACAGGGGACTGGAGGAATGAAGCGGAACATCCCACCTGGGACACGCATGCAGCGATCACCGCGTGCGGCCGTCACAGAGCGTACCGCAAAGCGAGACCGCCAAGGTGCAAAGAATCCTAGGACGATCCATTTTCAGAAAACAAACAAGCCGCCCCCGTGCGTGGGACGTGGGGCGCGGGGTGTGCGGGGCGGGGCGTGGGGCGAAGGGCACGGGGTGTGTGGTGCGGGGCATAGGGCGAAGGGCGCGGGGCGAGGGGTGTCGGACGTGGGGCACAGGGTGTGCGGTGCGGGGTGCGGGGCGAGGGGCGAGGGGCGTGTGGTGTGCGGGGCGCGGGGCGAGGGAGGCAGGGCGCGGGGCAAGGGGCAAGGGGCGAGGGAAGCAGGGCGCGGGGCGAGGGGTGCTGGGCGAGGGGCGCGGGGCAGGCACAGAGAGGCCGGGAAGGGTAACGGGGGTGAGTCCCGGCTGGGAGAGGGTGTAGGAGAGAGGAGGGGAGTAGGTGCCGAAAAAATTAAATAGAAGCATATTTGTGGTGTAATGTTAAGTAAAATATGCAATACAAAATTCTGTTCTATTCTTGTATCTATAACGATATGAAACAATGAAAAACTAAGTACGTGTGTCCCAGCCTGTCCACCGAGATAACTCACTGTCCTATTATTTAGCTAAGAACATGCGCTAACCTTGAGCAGGCACAGCCCAGAGCCGGGCAGGGGCCCAGCACAGGCCTTTGGTAAACATGTGCCACCCATCAAATGGCACGACGTGTACAGCACCTAGCACGGCCCGGGTCACAGGAGACACTAACCAACCCTCCCGCCCTGCACAGCAGCAGCTGGGCACGGTCACCAATAGGCGGGTGGGACCTAGGGTCCCCGGCACGTCCCCTCGGCCCCATGCTGCAGGCAACTCTGCCCCTGCAGACCCACACCCTCCTATACAGAGGGGTCTTCCCACCAGCCTGGCAGAGAGGGGACAGCAACCCAGTGAGCTCCCAGTCCCCATGTCACACCACCGAGGAAGAGCCCCCGGCCCCTCTGGCTCTGCCGGGCTCTCAGCCTCAGCCACCCTGGGGACCTCACGGGCTCACCCCGCTGCTGTTACCAGGCTGGCTGGGAGGCGGGGGTGCTGCGGCTCTGAGGGTCACACGCGCAGGAGAGGACTGTGGAGATGCAAGCGACTCTTTGGGTAGGATCTTAACTCCAAATCCACACTTCATAAATAACTGCATTTACTATGCCTTTTGTGCCTTTTGTGCTCTTTAAAGAAACGGGCAGAACAAAATGCTAACTGTGGTTCCCTCTGGGAGGTGAGATTGTGGATTATTTTCTTTGTGCTTTTCTATATTTTCCAAAGAGGACATGCATCTGTTATATAATCAGAAAAAAAATCATATTAATTTTCAAAAGAAAAAAATTGGAGGCACTGTCAAAAATACAAAAACTGGAAGGACTGATGGGATCTTACGGGCAGAAATGGGCTCTCTGTGGGCTGCTGTGCTGGGCCCAGACAGGCCCCAGGGAACCCTCCACACGGCAGCCGAGGAATGCAAGGCAGAGCCCAGCCCGCCTCTCTACGGCAGCTAGATCCCGCGTGCTCAGTGGCCCAGGAGCTAGTGGACCTAGATGCTCCATTAGAGACAGGCCCTGAGCCCGGGACAGACTCCCTGTTCCGAGGCTCCAAAGTCTCGGTCCTTGCGGAGCTCTGAGCCTTCCCGGGCGTCCCTGCAGTTCCCAGCGAGCAGCATCACGGCAGTCACGGCCACCTGGCGCCTGCTTTGTCCCTGCTGGAGTGACAGCCCTGGGGTGGGGCAAACCCGAGCGTAGGGTGATGAGGTCTCTGGCTCACCTGGGCCACCAGGGGTGTCCATGGTCTGGAGGTCAGGCAGTGTCTGCCCTCGGGTTGGCCCCAGCCCCCTGTCCCTCCGGGGCATTCATCCAGCCCACCCCAGCCAGGGGCCGCACGGGAGGCAGCAGCCACACAGCTGTCGACCTTGGCCTGGCCGGCAGAGTTTGGGAGGACGGAGGCTTGCTTGTGCTGCCCGAGCTGGAACGGGGACGTTTTCCCTCCTGTTCACCCCTCAGACGAGGGCTGCAGGCTGGGTGGCCCACCAGGCCGCGTCCCAGTCACTCCGCACGCTGGGTGGCTCAGCGTACAGCGCACTCCGGGACTCAGGCACGCTCTCGCCGGGCCACCCGGGTGCCCAAGGCCAGTCTGCGTTCAGGGCCCCTTCCTCCATAAAAAAAGTTAAATAATTTAATAGATTTTCATGGGCCTAAAAAATATTACTTATTTTTGATGTGAAAAAAAACATTAAAACATTTTCTTTGGCCCTAAATTTTCTGGAGACCTTTTCTTTCTAATTTAAAAGAAATTAAAATTTTTTCACAAGCCCCTTAAGCTATCACAGGCCCCGGGCACTGTGTCTCTGAGCCTGATGGGGAAGTGGACCCGGGCTCCGCTGGCCCCAACTCCTGGGAGGTCTGGAGCCCAGACCTGTGGCCAGAGCCCGGCAGGACTCTGCGCTGGTCTCGAGAGCCGCCGCAGCGCAGGTGAGGGGCCTGCGGAGAAGCGGGTTTTCCCTGCGGCCCTCGGGCCCTGCCTGCCAGACCCAGAGTCGGACCTGGGCAGAACCGTGAAACCCGAGCAGCGTTCCAGACAGCGGTGGTGGGTGTGAGAGCCCAGCCCCAGCAGCCCCGGTCCCCAGCGCAAGCTTCCCCTAAACTGCAAAGGCAAAACCAAGTGACACAGAGCAGGCTGCAAGGGGCCAGGAGCACGGGGCTGAGCCACGCGTGGGTGCACAGCAGCTGGCGGGAGGCACCAGCTCTCCGAGGGACTGTGCTCTGGGCCAGCACGGGCCCCCAGGACGCCGGGAGGGCAACTGCAGAGAGATCAACGAATGAGGGGGCTCCAGGCCGTGGTGGAAAGGCCCCCTCCTTGCACGGCTGCCCTCGCCCCAGCCTGGCCATGAGAGGAGAGAAACCAGGCTGGGGCCTGGGCCACGGGGACCTGGAGGGACTGTGTCCAGGCCGCAGGGTGGGGGACCCCTTGTCCCTGGAGACCTGCGGGCCAAGGCACACCCGACTCCCACCTGAAGCCTCTGCAGCAGCAGAGGAACGCGGCCACGGAGGCACGGCTGCGCCGTGAGGACAGCCAGGCCAGAGCACCTGGGAGGTAGAGCCCTCTGCTCCCACAGTTACCTTGGAGCCCGGTTTCCCCAAATACTCACACTGACGGGAACACCAAAAAAATAACAGAAGCTGGTATTTGCCAGTGAATGCTTCTTCCAGGATATGCCATTCTAGTCTCCCCCAGCCCGAGGCAGTAGGTACTTTTACTGTGTCCATTGTAAAGATGAGGAAACTGAGGCCTGGAGTGCCTTGAGCAGGACATGAACTCAGGGAGTGGCTCAGAGCTGTGCCACTGTTCCCAATCCGCACCAGAGAACTCAGGGTGGGGAGGGGCACTGTGGGTTCCTGATGGAAGACAGGTCACGGGGAAAAGCTGGGGCGCCCCGGTATGCCTCAGGGCATCCCACATCTCCTAAGTCATCCAGTTCCCCCGGAAAGAGGCCCTGAGCAACCATGCTACGCTTGAAGTCCATCTGCCCAAGTTCCTGCAACTTATTCTCTGATCCCAAGAGGCTGGGATAAAAATAATTCAATCCTTCCAGCATTTTGAGAAATGAGTGCCTTGAAATGCCGTGGGAGGCAGCACAGACCTCTCAGGAAGCGCTTCCTTCCTCCGCCACGCCCGGGCCGCGAGGGCTGAGCGGCGGCAAGGGCCTGGGCCGGTTCACAGCCCCCGGCTCGGTGCCGCACACGTTTCCAAGCAGCTGCGTCACCGGGCCAGGTCAGAAACCTCTTTGGGTCTGGCTTTTCTGCACAGTGGAGTGGGGGGTGGGGGGAGAATCTAGGTAATTCCTGGGGTTCTCTGAGCCACCTGAGTCCCTGAACAAATGGAACGTCTGGCAACATAACTCCCATCATCGCTGTCTCTTCCAGATCATAGTAGCCAAGCTCAGTGGCAAACCCCGTAGGCAGCTGCACGGTCCGGGCCGGGGGTGCAGGCCCTCTGTGTGCAGAGCCAGCAGCGGCCTGCTCCCGACAAGCTGCTGGAAGCCCTATGGCATCAGGCCTGTCTTTTCCACCCACCCAGGACACCATGAAGGCAGCAGCAAGGCTGGGAGCTGAGCAGGCCCAGGGAGGCCTACAGACCCCAGGAGGGCGCCTGCGGGCATGGGTGGGCCCGGCGGGTGGCTGGGCTACTCGGGGAAGGGGAACCGGACTGGCAGGGCCTCAGACAAGGGATCCGGCAGAGCAGAGGCGGGAGACGGACACCACCAGGCCCTCGGAAGGTCTTCCCATCCGCCCACATGGCCACGTGGCCACATCCTCCATGTGGGCCCTGCCCACACCACATCTCCGCCGACCACACCCTGGGCATGCCTGACGGCTGTGCGGTGGCACATGTTGGGGGCGCAAACCCACACACGTTTATAACAAGGAGAAAAGAGCTCAGCGGTGTTTATTTATGGTGAGGCCTAAATTGCTCACCCCCAGCGAGAACTGGAAAGTGTCGGGTAACGTCAGCCCGGGACTGAAATGGGGCCCACAGGAGCAGGAAACGGGGACCCCGGCTCCTGGGGCTGCCCTCATGCCAGCCACCTGTCTCTCTGGCCTCAGTTTCCTCATCCGTGACGTGGGGGCAGTGTGGGGGGTGAGAAGGGAGTGGACACGATGCAGAGGCGGCTCTGCTGGTGCCAAGAGCCTTCCATGGGGCCCGGCATCACCTGGCGGCACAACCCACCCAGGCTGGGCCCGCCTGTGCCCTCTCGGAGCCCTCCACCCGGGGCCTTGCTTCCGGCAACAAGGAGGAGCCCTGCCATGTGGGCAGAGCTCTGACACCCCCAACAGCCCACTGGGTCTCCAGGGAACCCCACGAGCACCACGTTTCCAGGACCTCTCATGGCAGCGGGAGGCGGCCAGGTCAGGGAAGGAAACTGAGTCTAGGCAAGCTGAGCGGGGCCTGCAGGCAGAGTGTCTGGAATCAGTTTGACTCCTGAATCCACCAGGTTGTTACTGATCGTCTCTGAGTCTCAAATTCTTTATTTTAAACCCAAAGACAAGTTTATTTACCTTATAGGCTTGTTGCAGAAAGCAGAAAAAGTACTTGTATGTTTCCTGGCACATTCTAAGTACTGAATTCTAAAAAGATGGTAATTATTTTTATCTATATTTTATACACATTATATGTATTATTTTTATTCCCGGAGAGGTCAGGGAGCCTGAGCAAGCTGGCAGGGCACGGCAGGGCCAGGTCCACGATCCAGGGGCCCAGGTCCTCGCTCGTCCCTTCATCTCTGGGCAGCAACGGGACAGCCCATAGCTTCTGACACGACCCACCAAGATCTCTTATTCAAACCAACCCTCCCCGATCCATGGATATGTTTGAAATTTCTCAGGTTCCCGGAAGTCTTCTGCCAAGTGGGGCTTGTCCCGCTTCCTGCCTTCGGGAGGTCCCCCCAAAGTGGCAACAGCACTCTCCGCCCCAACCTTGCAGGCCCACCCCGCCCACCCCGCCTCGCCAGCCCTCTGGCTCACGGAACGCTCGGGGAGGCTCTACTTGGCTCCGGGACACACGGCAGGGCCCCTGGGCCCCACCAGCACGGCCCCCTGGAGCCCGAAGCCTGGGCTTGCCCACGGCCTGCCCGAGGCCTGCCCCTGCCCCGCCAGGCCCGGGGCTCCCGCAGGCTGCAGGGAGAGCACCAGGACACCGGCCCAGCCCGGCACCCGTGTGCTCCCATCCGACCCAACAAGGTCTGCCTGGGTTGGCTCGGAGGGGCTGGACAGGAGTTTATTTTAAACTACTGCATGTGGAAACGCTGATGCTTCCTCTTTGCGGGTGGGTTCCAAGTCGGTTAACCCCTTCTTCTCCTCTTGGCTGAACAAAACAAGAAGCGACCTCCCGCCCCCAGACACAGCAGCCCCGTGGGCCACACGGCCTCTGGGCAGGACACTTGGGGACAAGCCAAAGGACAGGCCCGAGCCCCTCTGACCGAGAGGTGGGGCTGCGGGCACGGGGCGGGGCGAGGAGGGCCGGGAACCTGGTGCCAGGGCCAGCGGCTAACGGGCAGGCCTGCCTCCGCCGCAGCTTCCTCATCCGTGGAAGGGCAGCGATCAGCGCCTCGAACCTGCTGCCTGGCTCTGAAGCGGCGGACCCTTCCACCGCGCCCAGTGGAGCCTCGCAAGGAACCCCGAAAGAGGCAAAAGAGCTGCTCTGGCTGAACGGGGGGGGGGGGGTCCAGAAGCACTGCTTTGGTCTCCCCAGTTCCCCTGAGGCGCCAGAGCAGAGCTGGGGTGCAGGGGCCCACAGCCCGAGGACCCCCGAAGCAGCCGCGCTCTCAGCCCTGCAGCTCTGAGCTCCGTCGGCAGGCAGGCGCAAGGGTCTCCTCCGGGTAAGGGCCCCGGCTCAGCTGGGACGTCACAGCATGTGCCCCACGGCCAGCATGATCTAAAAACCCACCAGCAGGCCGGGTGTGGAGGCTCAGGCCTGTAATCCTAGCACTCTGGGAGGCCGAGGCGGGCGGATTGCTCGAGGTCAGGAGTTCCAGACCAGCCTGAGCAAGAGCAAGACCCCCGTCTCTACCAAGAAATAGAAAGAAATTAATTAGCCAACTAATATATATAGAAAAAATTAGCCGGGCATGGTGGCGCATGCCTGTAGTCCCAGCTACTCGGGAGGCTGAGGCAGGAGGATTGCTTGAGTCCAGGAGTCTGAGGTTGCTGTGAGCTAGGCTGATGCCACGGCACTCTAGCCCGGGCAACAGAGTGAGACTCTTTCTCAAGGGGAAAAAAAAAAAAAAAAAAAACCACCAGCAATCCTAGCATTCCAGGAGGCCAAGATGGGAGGATTGCTTGAGCTCAGGAATTCGAGACCAGCCTGATCAAGAGTGAGACCCTGCTACTAAAAATATAGAAAAATTAACCAGGCGTCATGGTGGCACATGCCTGTAGTCCCAGCTACTTGGGAGGCTGAGGCAGGAGGATCGTTTGAGCTCAGGAGTTTGAGGTTGCAAGGAGCTATGATGATGCCACTGCACTCTGCCAAAGGCAACGGAGCAAGACTCTGTCTCAAAAAAAAAAAAAAGTAAATAAAATGAAAACCCACCAGCCTAACTTAAAATGATGTAGAAAGAAACGGAACAGATAGGAACCGCTGCACACAGCAGAGTGGTTCAAAGCATGGATGATGGAGTTAGACTCCCAGGGTTCAAAGGCTGTGTAACCTTAAGCAAGTTACTCCACCTCTCTGAAAAGCAGGGATAATGTCAGTTAACCATCTCATACGGCTACTTGGGGGTAAACAAGCTAATGGAACAATCTGGCAGAGTAGGCCCTGTGTCTAGGACTGCTGCGATTAATGTTTCCCACCAATCTTGGGAGGAAACGTACCGCCATCCCTGTGTGCAGTGACGGCGTTGAGTCACAGAGAGGGCAGGTCACCAGCCCACGGCCACACGGCCAAGCTGGCGGTGGGCCGCAGTGCTGCATGCTTCTCCGACAGGCTCCAAAGACCCCAGGGGAGAGGTTTCCTACGGAGGAACGTTGCAGATGGAGTCCTGGGCACCTGAGAAACTCGATTCCCTGGAAGTCTTTCCTTTCCTCCCAGGCCCGGAGCTACTTATTAGGCCCAACTGCTGCTTTCCACAGGCAGGTCAGGGACTTCTTCCCGGCCCGTGTCAGCCAATGCCACGTCACTGGCAGTGCCGGCCTGGCCTGGGCAGGGCTGCCCTCACCGAAGCTGTGCCCCAGCCCTGACCCCTGGGAGAGCTCTCAGGACAGGAGGGCACGGCGGGGAAGGACCACAGCACCCCGCAAGCCCCTCCACGGCACCCCACCCGCTGCCACAGAAAGGGGACAGAGCAGGGAGAGGTGGAGGGGCCGGTCCAGGTCACACGTGGTTAACGGGAGGGTCTGAGATCTCATCCCCTGCCCCTGGCCAGTCAGGCCGGGAGCTGCCAGGCCTCCGACGGGCCACTGCTGCCCCCTTCCTGCCGTCGGCTCTCTGCACAGTGCCACGGACAAGGAGAGTCAAAAAGAAAGTCTAAAGGAGAAGCCTCTGCTCGCCACTGTGCAGGAGGAGGATCCTGCCTCTGTGAGCTCCCAGCACAGGACGAAGGAGGGGAGCCTGGCTCCCACCGGGGCCTCCCCGTCTACCGCGGGCCTCCCTGGACCCTCACTTCTTGTCACACCCTGGAGCCTCTGCGGGGCTTCTGTCCCTTCCTCCCACCCCAGAGCACGCACCCCACCACAGCAACAAACACCCCTCCCCCGGACACTCGGCCACCATGCGGCTGAGCTTCCACAGAGGCCACAGGGCAGCGGGGACGGACACGCGGCGACTGTCCGCTACAGCCTCACCAGCTCGGTGACCTGGGGCGTCAGCTGCTTCCCCAGAAACAGCGACTTTCTCTGCCTACCCGCAGGCTTGGGCGAGACATAGGGGACGGCCTAGGGGGCTGGAAAGGCTTCTTCCAAGGGGGGGGGTTGTGGTTGCTCAGTGTAACAGACGCAAGCGTCCACCTCGCGCAGGGTCAGAGACCGGCTGTGCACAGGGGCCAGCGAGTAAGCAGAAAGAGGGGAGCAACGAGAGCCTGCTTTCTCCCTGTCGGGGAGCAAAGCGCGCATGTGCAGAGGCCAAGGCTGGAAGGAAGCCTCGCGCTGGGCAGCACACAGGCCTGCGTGGGCTCAGCGTGCTCACAGATCCAGACGGGCACTGAGGTGCGTGTGCGTCACGCAAACGTGCTGCACGTCTTTCCCACCTCTGCTCCCGGGAGAGCCTGCCGCAGCGACACCCAGAGGCAATACACGAACATCTCACACCCCGGGCTCGGGTTCTGAACAGCACTTTGCACGGAGGGCAACGGCCGACTCCAGGCCCAAGCAAAGAACAAGATGAGGCCAAAACATCTTTTTGTGCCAGAAAGCAAGGAAAAGCTCAGCGAATGGCAAGGACATATCCAGGGGCAAGGGCCGGCTGGGAGGGGCTGCCAGGGGCAGCGTCGGGACCATCCGAGCCCCCAAATGATGACAGTGACAGATCACACCCACTGAAACAAACCGGAATCCCTGAGCCCACGCTGGTGTAAATAAACGAATGGGGAGAAGAAAGGGTTCTTCCCTAATGCAGAATGCCGACAGCGAGCGTGAGGAGTGACGGAACTATTTGGCAACCACCACGGAGATAGTTAATTCAAACCGGAAACACTGATGGACATCAAATCTAGTGGATGAAAACAGGATGAAGAACAGGATCTTGCAAAGTCTCTCCCCACAAATATGTACCAATCACAAAGCAGGAAAAGCCTAAGTTTATGTGGTCACCATCTTTTTTTTTTTTTTTTTTTTTTTGAGACAGAGTCTCACTTTGTTGCCCAGGCTAGAGTGAGTGCCGTGGCGTCAGCGTAGCTCATAGCAACCTCAATCCTCAAACTCCTGGGCTCAGGTGATCCTGCTACCTCAGCCTCCCGAGTAGCTGGGACTACAGGTATGTGCCACCATGCCCGGCTCATTTTTTGTATATATATTTTTAGTTGATCGATTAATTCTTTCTATTTTTTTAGTAGAGACGGGTCTCACTCTTGCTCAGGCTAGTTTCAAACTCCTGACCTGGAACAATGCGCGCCCGCCTCGGCCTCCCAGAGTGCTGGGATTACCGTCGTGAGCCACGGCGCCCGGCCTCGTGGTCACCATCTTAATCGCGTGGTCAGAGTCAACATCGCCAGTACCGGGAGCCGACGTCACACCCCTCCTGCCGGGGCGCACTGAGAGCACGGCGCCACTTCTGTGCAATGCGGGCCCAAACAGGAACCCGGTCACGTCACAACGAAACGTCAGGCACAACGGCTGCCTCCTGATCTTCCACACCGCCGGTCGTGAGCACGGGGCAGGGCAGGAAGGGCCCCGGCGTGGGTCCAGAGACTCCCACAGAGCTGCCTGGCCCTGGCCTGGGTCTTCCTCTCTCTGGAGGGGTTCACGGAATAACCGGTGGGAACTGAACAGGGGCATCTCTGGGAGAAAGGCATATGGAATTTCCTTCCATTCTGGAAATCTTAAAAATGGTTTGAAAATAAGGCTGTGGGAACTTTACAGAGGTGAGAGCATGCTCTGGGCGCAGAGTGCACCCCAACTTGCACGGGATTTACCCTGTGACCTTGAGACAGGGAGCGGCGGATCTCCTAAGGCCCTTCTGATTGGGAGAACTCTGGAATCCCAGCATCAGGGGAGCCCGTGAAGACCTGGCAGGGCCAGGCAGGCTGGGGAAGGGGCGGTAGGGCCGCATGACCCCGGCTCGGAGGAAGAACAGGGAGGGAGGGACCTGCCTGTCCGGGGATCACAGGGAATGCCGGGAGGCCCCCCGTGCCCAGAGTGGGGAGCCCCCAAGAAGGTGCCAGCTGGGCAAGATGAAGGGCCGGCGAGGCTGCTGCGGCCACGCCACCACTTTAGGCCCTGGGACCCCAGGCTGCAGGAGCCTCTCCGACCGCAGTCCTCAGCCCTGGGCACCAGGTGCTCTCCATGCCTCTCACCTGCGCCCACAGGAGGTGGGGAGGAGGGTCGCAGCCCTGAGGTTTGGGCGGGCTGGGGAGGCCTGGCCTCAGCAGCCCCCAGCTCTCGAAGGTGAAGCCGGCAGGGCCAGCTTGCCCCGGGTCATGGCGAGAGGGCGTGGGGGCAGGTGTGGAGTGTGGGGGCATGGGGGGCGTGCAGGCCCCCGTGTGGGGCCCAGGTGTGAGCACGGGGCTGTGCCCTGTGGGGCCAGTGTGGAGCGAGCTGTGCAGCCTGGGCGAGCCAGGCCTGGCGTGAGCGCAGGGGCAGCATCAGTCCCTGCGGCTCCCGCGGGCCGGCCTGGCCCCTACCTGGCAGCACGGTGCCCTCTAGCGGCCCGAGCAGAAGGCAGCGGCAGGAAGAGGAAATGAAAGCCGACCCTGAGAGCCGGGAAGCCAAGGAGGAGATGCGGGAAGGAGCGGGGAGAGAAGAATCTGGAGGACACGCGAGAAGGCCGGCGCGCATCCTCTGGCACCTGCAGGAAGCGGCGGGGCCTGGCGGGCACTGGCCCTGCCCAGCGCTCTCGGGTCTTCACCAGGCTCCTCCCTCCCTGGCGGTGGGGGTGTCCTCCGGGGGACTCCAGGGAGGTGGCCAGGACTGGCCTCATGGGACGAGTCCGGGCTGGCCTGGGCCCAGCAAGGTGAGCCCGGAGCAGCCTTTGGACCTGCTCTCTCCAGCTGGGCCACTCGGGCCACATGGCCAAGGACCAGCGTTCCACCCCCATGGCCTGGCCCTCCGGCCCACACCCCTCGCTCCCACACAACAAGGGTGCGTGAGAGCCCAGTGTGCGGGCCCCGATTGTGAGTGTGGGATGCGGCGAGGCCAGGCTCTGTGGGGACAGAGCACAGGCACACGTCTCTCTGACTGTCACAGAGACCAGGGCCCCTCACCCTGAGCCCAGCGGGCTAAGCGCCATGGAGAGTGCGGTGCGCCCCTCGGACCGTCCCTGCTCAGTAATGGGGTGCAGGGGCCCGTTGCCACAGCCAGTGTGCCGCTGGGTGGTTTTCCTTCTTTTTCCAGAATCCCCAAAATACACAAACTCGGCGCAGGGGCAAGTGTACCATAAAAATAGCTCTTGTTCTTACCGGAGTGCTACACAGTGTCCCCAAGCAGGCCATGCTTGGGGCAGCAGAGCAGAGAGCGGTGAGGCTGGGAGGGCAGCCGGGCGTCAGGAGAGGGGCTTGCTGTTTATGGGCGCCCTCCCCTCCCTGGGGAGCAGCTGTAGAGGGCGGGGGACTCCTTAGCCCACGCCAGCGACACCCTCTGCCTCGGCAGGTGCTCAGTAAGCCTTCGTGGGGACCAGGGGCTCACAGAGCACCGGCGTGGGCCTCTGCCCAATGGCAGTGGGGACCATCGAGACCTTAAAGGCAGTGGGGAGGGTCAAGTCTGTGCTCTGCAAAGCCACCATGGGCATGGGGTGGGCAGCAGCACCCACAGGGTGGACGGCACCCCAACGGCGGGTACAGCTCGTCAGCCTGGTGCAGCCGGACAGACGAAACGGGAGAAATGCCACGGTAGAGCCCCCGCCATGCCGGGCCATCCCCCAGGGCTGAGCCTAAGCCTCCCTGTTCATCCTGCAGCTGGGTGGAGGCTGGGGGAGGGGAGGCTCGTCCTCACTTGACTTAGCTCACTGGGAGTGGCGTGAGAGTGTTCAGGGGCACAGGCCTCAGGGTCAGGCAGAGCAGGATTCGAATCCCGACTCCGACACTGGCGGGCAGTGTGGCCTTGGGCAAGTTACTCTACCTCTCTGAGCTTCCGGTTTCACCTCTATATTGTGGGGGTAAGGAGAGGGGCAGCTTCCCCAGGCCACTGTGAGGTTGGGTGAGCTGAAGTCAGATGTGTGAGCACCTGCACAGGCCCGGCTCATGGGACGCCCTCCCTAAGGCACCACCCTACTGTTATCTCCCCCCGGCTCGGTGCAGAACGACACTCTTTGAGGGGGAGAAGGGCAAATGTGAGCAGCAGGCCCAGAGCACACACCACGGGATGTTTGTTGAGCGACTGCTAGAATGTACCAGTCGCTCCAGTGGGATTGGAGGCCCCTGCTGAACCCTCCTTCAATCCCCATCCTACCACTCCAGAACCTTCCAGGACCCCTAAGTTACCTGCAGGTTCCCAAGAGGCAAATTCCTGGGGCTGGGAGACTGCCTACATGGGTCCTACCTTCTGGGCTGACCCCCAGGTCTGGAGGAGGCCACCTCCCCGCCTCCACCTGGGAGCCCTTCCTCACCACCTGGCATCAGAGGGCAAGGAAGCCGATGAGGAGGAAGCTGAGTCTGCCCAAGCCAGGCAAAGCCAGGCAGGGTGGGGCAAAGGTGGGGTGTCTCCCCCTGGAAATCCCAGCTTCACCCCCTGAGCCAGGTGGGTCCCCCTGACCTCATCACACAGGCCTCTGTCCCCCGGGGCCCTTTGGGAGGAGTCCCCAATCTCTTATGCAGCCCAGGATCCAGGTGGACTGGACTGCCAGGTGCTGATGCCGTGAGACCCCTCAGGACTGACGCTGGCAAGAGCACAGGCCTCCCTCCCAGAACAGCAGGGGATGGCTGGGACGAGGCACAACAGCAGTCGGGGCCACCCTGCTGGGGTGGGAACCTTCTGGCCTTGTCTGGTGAAGGTGAGCGCACGCATCTTCCGTGACCCACCCTGCCACCTGTGAGCAGATCTGCCCCAGAAGGGCTCATGCCACATGTCCAGGAGACACGGACTAGATCGTTCCCGCAAGTCTGTGCAGAATGGCAAACCGGGACCCACGCACATGGCCCCTCCAAGGGGTGGGCAGAGAGAGGTGTGTTCACGCCACAGAGGACACACACTACCAGTACCTGCATACGATCCCATTTAAATAAAGGTCAGACCAGGCAACACCCCACCCCACTGTTAAAGGAAGCAGGCCACGTGGGAACAGCGCAGCATACCGAGAAACGCCTGTGCCCACAGTGGGGACCAGGGCCACCCAGGCCCTACCTGAGGTCAGGGGCCAACGGAGCCTCTGAACCCCAGCTAGGAGGGGACTTGCAGGACTTCTGGAATCGCAGTCCAGGAAACTTCCCCTCAGCAGGGCAAACTGTTTGTCAGGAACATTCTGGGCTCATAAAACATCTTCCAACCTTGAGTAAACACTGGGACCCAACGTGAGCTCCGTGTAGCTGGTTTATTTACACAGCAACTCCATGACTAGCCCGGGGGCTTTTCAAGCAGTGACACCTTAGATTTGTGCGTCGAGGAATGGGCTCACGTGATGGGGGGCTGGGGGGTGACCCTGCGGTTTCTGGCATGCCCCCAGGAGGAGGGTTCGGGTGGGGATAAGGAGAGGTAGGAAGGGTCCGTTTTAGATGTGCTGACAGCTGCTCCTCCCCCACTGGGAACAGAGGGCACCTTGGGACTGGCAGAATGTCCCTTCCCTGCATCTGCCAGACGGGAGGGCACAGGGTCCCAGCCCAGACCCCACCCCAGGGTAGATGAGGCCTGCGCCTGGGAGTGGGGCAGCAGCGCCTGGCGGCAGCAGCACACTCCACCCAGCGGAGCCCCTCACCTCCAACCACAGAGCCCTGCCTGGGCCCTGCAGCGAGGCTGGGGCCCTGTAGCTGCCAAGACTCCGCTGAAGAATTTGACCACGAGGGCAGGATATTCCCAGTAGGAAAAAGTGGAGGTGAAAGCACCCGCCCAACAGTGGGCACAGCGGCTCCAGTCTGGGAAACTTCACCCGGTGGCCTTGGGCAAGGCTCTAGCCGCCTCATCTGAAAATGTCCCTCACAGTGCGGCAGCCAGCACCCTCTGGGTCTCTGGGACTCACCGTGACGGACCATGAGGATTTGCCACCAACAGGCACAGGGGCCCCATGGAGGAGACACCCTTGTCCAGGGCCTGTGCGTCGGGAACGCTCTGCGGTTGGGTGGGACCTTGAGGAGCTTGGAGAAGCAGCCCGGCATGCCCACTGCGCCAGGCGCGCTGGAGACAGGGTGGCAGGGAACGCCCAAACGGCCTCTACCTGCCAGCCAGGTGAGGGCCACACCCTGGCTGGGCTGGACTTCCAAACAGAGCAGGTATGAAAAGGAAGCTTTGTGTGTCTGTCTCTGTGTAGGGCTCTGGGTAGCCCTGCTGGGCAGCGCTCCAGGACAGGGGACTGAGCCTTCCCTGCAAAGCCTACTTCCCGAGCCGAGCCACCCTGCGAGCTTGCCCAACGCGAGGCTTCACTCTTTTCTTTGGGCCATTTTGCGATAAAAGTAGAAGCACAAGGAATGGATACACCACGGGTGCAGGGAGACCTCACAGACAATGAGCGACCAAACCCCACACTCCCAGCACCTCCTCAGCCTCTCCGACTCCTGACAGGCTTAGAAACACGGTCCTGTGTGTGCACAAGTGTGTATGTTCACAAGTGCACGGGTGTGTGCACGGGTGTGTGCACGTGTACCAGGGGTAGGTGCAAAAATAGAGGGCGTTGGCAGAGGCACCTTGAGCCAGCGGGAAGCCCAGAGGCTGTTCACCGCCCAGAGCCGGCCACACATCTGCAGGGAGCACCCACCACGAGGGGACTCCCAGTCCCAACACAGCCCTCAACTCAGCGGGGCCCGCAGAGCCCAGGCTCAGCCGCCCTGCGCCCCTCGGGGTGCGTCCGTGCACCGAGAGTGCCATCTGGAGGGAGAAGGGAGCAGTGCAGAGACAAGGGTGGCTCCCGCCCCCTGGGGCCACCAACGCCAGGCCGCACAGGCCAGCTAACATTTTCTAGGAGCCAAGTCAACAGAAATTAAAATAAACAAGTGAAGTTAACATGAAATTTCAGCATTTCAACATGTGGTCAACATAAAAACATGACTCAGACTCTTTTACAATCTGTTCTCCCCACTCGGTTTCTGCAATCTCGTGCGTATTTCACACTTCCGGCACATCGCAATTTGGACCAGCCACGCTGCAAGTGCTCGGTGGCTTGTAGCCAACAGCTGAAAGATCTCCACCCCTTTAACACACACGACTTACACACCAGGGGCTCCACCTCCCGTTCTGCCCCTGTGGCCTCCCCACCCCCAAGCCCCGGCCTCAGTCCCCACCTTAACTGAGCTAACTCTTCCTCCTCTGACCTGCATGTTAACAAAAGCAGACTTGCATCCTTGCAGACAAATTAAAAGGATCTGAAATCTTAAATGACCCCGGGAACAAGCAGAGTAATCATCTTTTCCAACCAGGACAGGCAACTCCATAAAACAGTGCTCAAGAAAAAGGCAGGCTGCAAAATAATATAATCCCAGTTTTGTAAAAAGGAAAAAGGAAGACATTAGCAGTATGTTTGCACAGAGAAGGTGTCTGGAAGGATTTGGCAAATTGCTGACAGAGTTTCTCTCTCTGGGAGGCGGGGCGCGGGGATGTCCCCCGCACGCTTTTCTGTAAACGGCACACAGGCAACTGGAATCTGAAAGGACCAACCATAGGTGGCCCAGGGCAGGTGCAGCCTCCCCCACACCCGCCTGCTCATTCTCAGGCTTCCCGAGCGTGTGTGGGACCGTGCTCCGATGCCCAGCCGCCTA
Organism: Microcebus murinus; assembly: GCF_040939455.1. NCBI lineage: Eukaryota > Metazoa > Chordata > Mammalia > Primates > Cheirogaleidae > Microcebus > Microcebus murinus. The sequence goes on from NC_134117.1 coordinate 6,778,968, forward strand.
CAGGCACACTTGGGACCTGGAGCAAGACCCGTGCATTCCCAGCTCTACAAAGGCACCTGGTACAGGCTGGCCAGAAAGACCCCGACTGAAGCGGCAATGGGGACAGAAAAAATGTTTCTCCCGCAAGAAACCAGCAGAAGCCCTGTGCACAAAACCTAGCAGTTCTCAGTCTTCACCTTCTGGGAGTCACAGCACTGTGTTTCCAAACAAGGGCATGGCCATCACGAGCTCGTTGGGCAGTGGTGCATGTGCCAGGCACTGGGTGGGCTCCTGATGGCCGACACCAGGCAGCACTGGACATCGGCTCAAGGCACCGAGCTCTGCTGCTCAGCAAGGAGCCCCTCACCTGGGAGCAACAGCAGGACCAGGCTCTGCAACTTTTCGGGGAACAGGCAACTGAGGGCCATGGGGCCCCTGGCTGGCCTCTTGGAAAGAATGTTGCTGCAGTTTGTGGGTGGGGTGTCCCTCACTCCCTAGGGACATAACCAACCCAGGAAACCCCCCTTTGCAGGCCTGGGGAAGAAAGAAGGTCTGTATTTCAGGCATGTCAGGGGTTTCACAGGTACCTCCGAGCCTGGAAGACCCTGGAAGTGGCTAGAAGGCACTGGGCTTCCCAATCCTGGAGCCTGGGTGTACTGAGACTTCCTCACTCACCTGTGTTCTCCTATGAGCCCTAAGCCCACAGGTCCCTAAGATCAGTCCCACGGGAGAGAAACTTCAGTGTGAGAGTCGGGCCCCTTAATCTATCTTCTCCGATTCCGTCCAAGCAGATCGCTCAGGACAAATGTAGCTGGTCTTCCCCCTCCCTCAAATCCAAGCACCCCTGGTAACCATGTGTTAACTAAGTCTCCCCAGCATCCTCGAAATCGAACTTTCTCTGAACGACCACAGTCGAAATCATCTAGAATAGGACAAGACAACACTCTGATATCTCAGATACTCTCGACAGCCGAGAGAGCCAGATTCTGGTCACCACGGGGCACGTCCACACGCCCTGAAGTGTCTGACACCTGACAGGTGCCCACCAGTGACCGGCTTGAGACAGGGCAGACTTCGGACCCCGCAAATAAAACCCAAGCTTCTTCTTGAGATGGAGGCTCAGCTCCAAAGTGTCCCTAACCAGCCAGCTGCTCTCTGTGTCTCGTAGAATGGAGAGGGTGGGACGAAAGGAGGCTGGGGGCTAACCACAGGGGCCGAGTGCCCCCAACTGCCGCCTGCGCCGCAGCATCTAACCAGGCGCCGAGACTGCGCTGATGCCCGGCAGGCGGCGGCCAGCGTGGGCGGCGCCTTTGCTTATTTTCTCCACGCTACACACCGTCTCAAACCGTGGACCGGTGTCAAAAGCCACTCCAACCTATCACTGTCTCCTACAGAAGACCAGCAGCCCCGTCCTCAGAGGGCAGCTACAGACAAGGTAGCGAAAGCCCACACGCTGCTCTTGGATTTGGAAAGAACACCCCCCCCCCTTTATTTTGGAAAGCAAAATGAGAACATGCCACCCCCAGGAAGGAAGGTGGGCAAAGGAACCCAGCCCGGCACTGACCTGAACTTCCCGGTCCGCACCAGCAGCCCTCTCATTCCACACCGCTGGGCACCGCCGACGTCACCCACGATGTCGTCCCCAATCATGACGGCCTGTCACGGAGTGAAATACGCTCAGAAATGGTGCCAGGAGAATTTCATTCCCGTGCTCCTTCATCTTTTTTGACATAATAAACTGCCTGATTTGATGTTTAAAACCACCGTCATACAAATTAAACAGGATAATATTGTCATCATATTGATTAAAAGTCAACCCACCTTGAATATATCTCGCACTGCCCCCGTGGGCCGCGGCTCTGAACGGTACGTCTTTGTGCTGTTTGGAATCAATCAGCAGACGTCAGAGTGATTTGGTGGCCCAGGGGCGTGCAGGGCGCTGACGCTGCCTCACCTCCACGGGAACACAGGCTCGATTTCACCTAATCCTAACACTCTGTTAATAACCAGGTCACTGGCCAACCCATGGGTCTGTGAAAACTAAGTGAATCTCTGGCACATCTTTGTGAGTTTTGCTTTACATAGGTTTTGCTTTCAATAGTGAAGGTATTACTGCAGTAAACCACAAAATAACATACAAACAAAAATACACACACACACAGAAGAAATGCTCACAGCCTGCCTATCATTTTAAAAAGCCGCGTCTAGGACATATTCTCCCACTTGAAACGACTAAAAAACCAGGCAAAGCCTATGAGACCACAGTGTGTGTCAAGACGCTGGACAACAAGCATCGAAGGACAGGGGCTTCCAGACACAGGAAACAGGCGAGCCAATCCCTGTGACCGCTCTACGCTCCTGCCTTCAGAGCTCCCAGACTGGGGGTGCAGGGGGGGTGCTGTGGACCGAAGCATCTCCCCAAGTTCCTGTGCCGAAGCCCTAACCCCCAGTGCAATCGTATTTCCATACTTGACAAACAGAGAGGTAATGAGGATTAAACGAAGTCACGCGGGAGGCCCCTGACCTGATAGGACCTGCGTCCTTACGAGAGGAAGAGACACCAGCGCGGCTCTCTCCGCACGGGCACAGCCAGCAGGCAGCCGTCTGCAAGCCAGGGAGGGAGTCCTCACTAGAAACTGAGTTCGCCGGCACTGAGCTCTGACGTCCAGCCTCCGGAACCGTGAGAAAATAAATGTCTGTTGTCGAAGACGCCCGGTCTGGGGTGTTCTGTTACGACAGTCTGGGCTGACGAGTGCACAGGGGAAAGCCAGGGGACCCCAGAAGACCCCCTGAACGGAGGAGACAGAGCGAGACTCTGGGGAGACCAAGGCAGCCAGAGCTCAGTGGGCAGCGGACCAGAGAGGAGGGGCTGCAGGGAGGGCCGTGGAGATGCGGAGGGTCTCCTCCAGTGTCAGTGCCCTCGTGACCAGCACCCGTTGGGGAGGAAACACCCAGGGCCTGGCAAGAACCGCACCAAAAAGTTAGAGAACACAGGGCCTGCCCCTCGCACGGGGGACCAGGCGGGCTGGAAGTCCTCATGGCGTCTCCACGCGGCTTGCTTCATGGTAGGGAACGATTAGTCCTAGACTAAACCCTGCTCTGCTGCTGATCTTAAAAGAAAGATCTGGAAGGATCAAACTGTTTTCATGTAATTTAAGTTATATAAATATTAAAAAAAATTATCAGACACGCCAAGAAGGAAAATATCACACATAATGAGGGGGAAAATCCATCAAAGCTGACCCAGAACTGACACAGATGTGAGAATTAGCAGACGAGAGCCTTGAATCAGTTCTAACTGCATTCCCTTATGTTCGAAAAGTTAAGGAGAAAAAGAGAAGATAAAAGAAAAACAGGCGCACCTCCACTTCCACCTGTAAAATGGGCGCGACTGGTGTGGTGTTCAAGTCAAATCATCCAAGTGAAGCACCTAGCACGGTGCCTGCACATACTAGTTATCTAGACACGTTAAGAAGGAAAAAGTAAATACCACCAAATGTTTTGTTTTGGAAACTCCTAACCTACCCGTGTCCGGGACAGTCCACAGTACTCACGACAGGCACTCTCTGCTCCAGTCTCTCGGCACCTTTGTACCGAGCCCCGTGGGGCCAGGTGCCGGGCCAGGCGGCTGGTACACAGTGTGAGTCAGACGACACACGCGGTCCGGGCCCTTGTGGAGTTCACAGCGAGTGCAAGAGCACATTTACCAGGTAATTTCACAGACACATGACCACAGCCTATGAGGAAGCACAGGAGGCTGCGAGCCCTGACCTTGTAGGTTTGGTGGTGGTCAGGGAAGGCTTCCTGGAGGTGGTGACTTTTCTGAAGAGCAAGAGGGATCTACCAGGCTGGGGGGTACAGGGGAGGGAGGGAGGAAGCCTTCCCAGCAGGTGACACCACACTTGTGCTAACTACCCATCTACCCGCCATTCTCCAGGGACAGCCAGGCAATGAGCTCCAAAAAGCACATGTGAATGAGCCTGAGCAGCTGTCCTTGGAAACGTCCCCTGCAAAGGCCTTCAAATGACAGGAACCGAGAGGAGCCGAGGAAGAGGACAGCAGAGCTGGCGCCACCCCAGAGGCCAGGGAGGCAGTCTCAGCTAAACACGAAGCTCTTCTAACAGCCGCACGGGCTCCTCCCTGGTCATATTCAAGCTGAGGCCAGAGGCGCCTGTGTCGGAGAAGCTGCAGGGCACGGTGGCACCAGGAGGAAGCTCGGAGGAGGTGACCCATGGCTGCCAAGGCCGGGGCCTCTGCCAATCGCTAGCGGCCACAAGCCCACGGCAAGACGGGAGGTACTGGAAATAAAACCACATTTCTTCCTAGCGAATACTCTGTACTTCACACTTCTCAAACTAATTTTCTCTGCTCTTCCCTGTAGCTACTCCCGGTTCCCAAGGCATGTGTGTACCGGTGACACACCATTTGACTCTAGGTAGAACAAGGACATACACTTCAATGTAATCGCGTGGTATTTATTTTTAGATTCATCTCTTATGGTAAGTGAGGGATTCTGGTTTTCCATTTATAGTAGTGATCGAAAGTTTCTTTTAAAATACATTTATTTTTTAAAAAGTGAGTCGTCCATTGAAAGAAACATCAAGTGACAGGGCCAGTGGCACGTACCCAGATATGGTAAAAACTGGAATTGTTTTTTCCAGAATGACTGATGTTGGGGAAAACACTGCCAAATCCAAATGGGCTTGTGTCTATCAAACTGGCTGTCTGGAAACCATCAGATCACCCAGGAAGAAACAGCTAGCGGCGCCGTGTGTTCCCTGCAGTGGGACCAGCACCAAGTCTGCTGCACACGTACGGGTGACACCAAAGGTCACTCGAAGCCAGGGTCGCCGGGGCAACTCACATGGCTCCTGGCCTCAGGTGACTGCGCCAGCTCTGAGCCCCTGCACTAGATTCTACTGAACACTTTGTCCTTCTCAATGTGCTGTCCTGACACTGTAGGTCAGCCTTGGAACATTCAGCGTGCCAGCTGAGGGCCACGTCCACTTCTGCCACCGGGGCTCCGGGGCCACCTTACTAGAAAGTTCCTTGGAAATGGAACATGTCTTCCATATAGTTCATGTCACTTCCCTTCCATGCTTCCAGGGAAAATAAAATCTTGCGTGTGTGCGTGCACACACACACACACACACACACACACACAGAGCTAGACAGCAGGAATTCTTCCTTCTCAGAATAAGACTCTCAGGACCCCGTGAGATGGAACCGGAGGAATCTAGTCCCCGGAGGAGCGCTCTCATCCGGGGACCAGCAGCTGTGGCTCTGCCGCCTGCATGTGGCAGGGCCCCCGAGCCGGAGCCGTGCGTGAGCGTGGTGGCAGGCCGGGGCCGGCGCCGGGAGCAGCGATGCCTGTCTGGGCCAGCCTGCGGGCTCTGCAGACCGCGGTGCACTCGGGACCCCGGGGAGCTCACAGGTTTACTGCCGGTGAAGGGCAATAAGCGTGCGAGAAGGAGCAATTATTGCCAAATCATTTAGGATTTAAAAAATCACTGGCAAGAAGATGGAGGTCAAGAAGTGTGCTGTCAGGGGAAATAAAAACTCTACCTGTCAGGCCTGGGTTTCGCCTCCTTTCTGTCTGTCACATGGCGGAGGGCAGACGGAGACACAAACCGAAAGGTCAGACCCCCAGAACCCCGACAGCCAGAGGGAGGCGCCACAGTCCCCGAGGCAGGTTTCTGGTGTGGTTCCCAGAGCAGTCATTCATCCTCTCAAACCACCGTCCCTCTGCGATGCTCCACCACCCCTGGCCCCCGCCGGCCTGGGTGCCGGGAGAAAAGCCTCGTCTAACGGGAGCGACGGTTTGGGTGCAAACTGCCAGTGCCAAAGAGTCTCCACGTGTCGCGAAGGTTTTAGTTACCCCAGGACTCTGCCGAGAACAGCAGGGCTCAGTGCCCGCACTGCCGCTCCGAGGAGCACACGCCCCACAGCGAGAGGCCTTGAGACGGCATCTCGCTCCAGGATGAGCCCTGGACCTTTGGCCTTCGGGCCCCAAGGCACCCAGCTCCCTCAGACACCCGGAGACGGTGCACTGATAAGTGATTTCCACCACGGTCTGACACATCCATAAGGAATACCTACCTACACAGCAAAACTCAAAGACCACTTTTTAAAAAAAAAAAAAAAAAAAAAACCAAGAAATAGGCCGGGCGAGGTAGCTCACGCCTGCAATCCTAGCACTCTGGGAGGCCGAGGCAGGAGGATTGCTTGAGCCCAGGAGTTCGAGACCAGCCTGAGCAAGAGCAAGACCCTGTCTCTACTAAAAATAGAAAAAATTAGGCAGGCATGGTGGTGGTGTGCACCTCTAGTCCCAGCTACTCGGGAGGCTGAGGCAGGAGGATCGCTTGAGCCCAGGAGTTTGAGGTTGCTGTGAGCTAGGCTGATGCCACTGCACTCTAGCCCGAGGGGCAACAGAGCAAGACTCTGTCTCAAAAATAAATAAATAAATAAATAAATAAAATTTAAAAAAATAAAAAAGCAAGAAATAATGGTGTTCGTAAAGACATGAAAAAACGAACACCCATATACACAGCTGGTGAGGAAGGTGAATGGACACAGCCTTTCTGAAAGAGAAATACGCAGTATGTATCATGGCCCGTGGTACCCATGGTACCTCTAGGGTCCTGTAGATGCACAAGAGGATGGACACACAAGATTGTTCATCAGGGTTTTGTATAAGGGAACTTCGAAGCAACCTAATGTCCAATAATAGGGGAATAGTAAGAACATTCTAGTGGTCCGAAGGATAGAATACTATACCGTGACAATAGTTACTTTTATAAAAAAAAAAAAAAGTGCTTAAATAAAGCACAAAGGATACTGTTTCCAATAGAATATTAAGGTTTCCCCTTAATATTGGGGCTGATGGAATAATCAATGGGGTTTTTTTCTTGTATTTTTCTGAATTTTCCTATCTCCTTTAATGAGTTATTTCATAATCAGATAAAAAAATACTTCTGTTTTAAGAAGAAGAAAATAAAATCTATTTAAAAAGGCTCCGGGAAAGAACATCTCTTAAAGAAACCTAAGCCACGAGGTTTTATGGGCACCTATGACCAAGGCACATCACAGAGACAACTTCAGTGCTGGAAATTCCTAAAACGTCAATCAGTTTTGGACCCACTGCTGCAGGGCCAGGTGCCAGGTGTCAGGGGAAAGAGATTCCATTCCAACCAGGGCTGTGGGCGTCCCAAGCCACCCCTGGCCCTCCCTCGCTCAGTGCTGGAAGTCTGTTCCCAGCAGGAGCTGAGCAGGCTTAGCCTCAAACTGACACCCAGAGAAAACGTGCACAGCGGGCGGGGGGCACTCAGCCCCAGAGGTGGGCAGTAGGAGGGGACAGGCCCTTGGTGGAAATACCTGGGGGGGGCGAGGCCATGGGGGAAGTGACTGGCCCTGAGCGGCCCCACGTAGACACACACTCCACACCCACAGGCCTCCCCCAGGGCCACAGACTGTGCCCAGAGCCCCACCGTCAGGACTGAGGCCCTGAGAATCAGGGAACAAAGCGGCAGGGCACAGGCCATGGTTCATGCCAGCCCTCCTGGGAGAAGCCTACAAACTTCACCCCGTTTTCCTAGCCTGTCTGGAGGGCATGAGCCCATGAAAATCCCCGAGTCTTCTGCCTGCCCTCATCACCCCAGGTCTTGTCTAACGTTTTCAATAGTTGTTTTTTTTTTTTTGAGACAGAGACTCACTCTGCTGCCCTGGCTAGAGTGTCACGGCCTCAGCCTAGCTCACAGCAACCTCAGACTCCTGGGCTCAAGCGATCCTCCCGCCTCAGCCTCCCGAGTAGCCAGGACTACAGGCATGCACCACCATGCCCAGCTAACTTTTTCTATATATTTTTAGTTAGTCAATTAATTTTTTTCAATTTTTAGGTAGAGACAGGGTCTCAATCTTCCTTAGGCTGGTTTCGAACTCCTGACCTTGAGAGATCCACCCGCCTCGGCCTCCCAGAGTGCTAGGATCACAGGCGTGAGCCACTCCGCCCGGCCTCAATAGTGTGTATTCTGCCAACAATATAGTTTAATATTTTTCAAAATAGAAAATGATAATGTACTATAAATAGGTCTTTCAAACTTCATTTCTGGGAGCTCGGGGACTCGGGGCTGCTGCTGGCCATCGCTGAAGAACTGCGGGGGGGGGGGGGGCGCGCAGAAAGATGACGGTTTGGGTCCCAGCTGGAAAGACGACAGTTTGGGTCCCAGCTTCACTCCTCATCTGCAGAGGCAGAGTGGTCTCGGGTTCAGTGCAAGACTTTCCCATGACCACGCCCTTAAGGCTGTGGCTCTCCCCGGGGACATGTGGAGATGCCTAGGGACATTTTAGGTTTCACGACTTGGGAGGGGAGTAGGTGGAGACCAGGAAGCCTGCCGAGCAGCCTGCAACGCACAGGACAGTCCCCCGCCACAGAAAGATCGGGCCCCAAAACATCAGCAGTGCCAAGGTTGAGAGATCCTGTCTTAACCCCAAGATGGAAACGCAAGCACCTAGGATAGGGGCTGGAATAAGGATTTCATGAAATAAACTGGGGTATGCCTGGCACCGGGGGGACTCAGGGCATTCCAGGGCCGTCCTCTCCAAGCCTGGGGCTCCTCGCCTGTGAAATGGGCCCCTCCTGCAGTATCTGACTAAGCACTCTGGTTTGCACAGTCCCAATTTCCATGAAACCTTCACAATTTGCAACTGGTGGAACTCGTTACGATCACGAAGGACTGCTAAAACCTTCACATCATTCGGGCTTTCCTATGCAGCTATAAAACCACCTACTGATTTGGAAGCTTAAACCATGAGAATCAGGTATTTCTAGAAGTAACCTTTAAGGTGTGTTATTCTTTGCCTTAATGCTGAATCCTAGAAGGGGCCTGGTTGACTCTAAGAGGTTTAAATTTCCAATCTATTAGAGTAATACCAGCAATCTGTTATTTCTAGGCTATTGAGGAAAGGTTAAGATGAAAATTGGATTTGGGGAGCTATATCCATTCCGAGTGTGGGCTGAAAACCCCTCAGCACCAAGACGAAAGGCAGGTCTCAGGAAGACGCAGTTATCAAGGGAAATGACTGGTGATAACTTTATTGATTAAAGCAGCTTGAAAAATTTAAGGTTCGCCACAGCCTGGCACTTCAGCAGCAAGATAGCTCCTCACGGGCAGTTTTCATTAAAAATAAGGAGGCAGGAACAGAGAATTATTACCCTGTGCATAGGACGCAGTTCATCTGGAATGGCCTTATTTTGAAATATTGCTCTAACGTGTCTGCACATCCTGAGACTCAAGTAACATTAACAAACATTTTAAGAAAATGGCATGCAATTGCCACTCACCTGTCAAGGGGAGAGACAGAAATGTCAGCTGAGGGAAGAAGAGAAAATGACAGGGTGGGAGGTAAATAAGACACGATGCTGCCACACGTGCTCAGAGACGCCAGAGAAAGCAAGTCCAGGGCACAGAGCTTAGGGTGGCCGAGCCTCTAGCAGACATGGTGACCCGCCAGGAGTCCAGACCTCACTCTCTCCCAGACCCACTGCCGGCATCTGAAAATGAGAAACCCAGGTTAACCAGCGCCCCGAGAGGGCCCCAGCCCTACGTTGGGGTGTTGGTAGTGGCGTTTCTTCTTCAGAATGCGACAGATGCCGACTGTGCAAATAACTGACAAATGCCAAAGAGAAGGAACAGGGGAGGGGAATCACCCGATGTCAAACTATCCAAATATAACCAACGATGGACATTCAGTTCCTTCGGGACCTGCTCTCTAGGCAGTGGCAGGTTTTCTGGTTTGGGTTTTGGGTGGGGGAGGGGGTTGTTTGAGATGGCTCTGAGCACACTGCTTATATGATGTTAAGTACAGATTTTTAAAAACTCAGATTATGACATTAGCCTTTCTCCCTCTCTATAAGAAGTTATCCTAAGAATTTCTTCTCTCTTAAATTCAACCTAGGAGCAGGATATACACATATACATAGTTGTTCCTATTTTAAAAATGGAAAGATAAGCCATAATATCTATAAAAATGGCCACGTACGAGACAGGCAGAGACAGAACAGGAGGAAGAGGACACAAGTTAGAGTCCTTAAACATGTCTTGCTTTGTGGATTTCATCAGAGAAATGCAAATCCAAACTGCAGTGAGATATCATTTCAGGCCAGTTAAAATGGCATTTATCAAAAAAAAAAAAAAAAAAGAGGCCAGGCGTGGTGGCTCACGCCTGTAATCCTAGCACTCTGGGAGGCCGAGGCGGGCAGATTGCTCGAGGTTGGGAGTTCGAAACCATCCTGAGCGAGACCCCGTCTCTACTAAAAAAATAGAAAGAAATTAATTGACCAACTAAAAATATATATATACAAAAAATTAGCCAGGCGTGGTGGCGCATGCCTGTAGTCCCAGCTACTCGGGAGGCTGAGGCAGGAGGATCGCTTGAGCCCAGGAGTTTGAGGTTGCTGTGAGCTAGGCTGACGCCACGGCACTCACTCTAGCCAGGGCAACAAAAGTGAGACTCTGTCTCAAAAAAAAAAAAAAAAGAAAGAAAGAAAGAAAAAACAGGCAATAACAAACGCTGGCAAGGATGTGGAGAAAGGGGAACCCTCGTACACTGTTGGTAAGAATGTAAATTGGTGCAACCGCTATAGGGAGCAGTATGGAAGTTCCTCAAAAAGCTTAAAATAGAACTACCACATGATCCAGCAATCCCACTGCTGGGTATATATGCAAAGGAGGGGAATTCAGTATACCAAAAAAATATCTGCACTCCCATGTTTATTGCAGCACTATTCACAATAGCCAAGATTTGGAATCAACCTAAGTGTCCATCAACAGATGAATGGATAAAGAAATTGTGGTATGTATACACAATGGAATATTATACAGCTATAAAAAGAATGAAATCTTCCCATTTGCAACAACTTGGATAGAATTGAAGAACATTATGTTAAGTGAAATAAGCCAAGCCCAGAAAGGCAAATCTTGCCACATGTCCTCACTCATATGTGAGAACTAAATATTAAAAACAACTGATCTCATTGGAGACAGAGAGCAGAATGACAGTTACCAGAGGCTGGGAAGCACAGCAAGGAGGTGGAGATAAATTGGGGATGGCTAAGAGGTGCAAAAATATAGTTAGAAAGAATGAACAATATTTGCTAGCACAACAAAGTGACTACAACCAATAATAAGTTAGAGCATGCTTTAAAATAACTAAAAGAGTGGAATTGGAATATTCCTAACACAAAGAGGTGATGGGTACCCCAATTACCCTGATTTGATTAACTCATATCATATGCCTGCATCAAAACATCGCGTGTACCCTATAAAGATACACAACTAGTATGTCCCCATGATAATTAAATATAAAAAGAGTTATCAACTCGTGCTAAAATCAGGAGAATGATCAGAAAGAGGATGCTTACATAGTGTCAAAGTACTTTCCCACAAAGTACTTTCCCACTTATCAAAAGAGACAAAGAGCAACTTTCCAGTGGAGGACCCTGGCAGACGCCTCCTCAACTGATGATCAGAGTCAACATCACCAATTACGGGACAAAATGGTGCCACGTGCCTCTGACAGGGTGTGCCCAGAGGGGCACAGCATCGTTTCTGTGCGATTCCTGCCCAAAATGCATCATCTAAATTAAAGCATGAGTACTCTTAAAAAATGCCACGGTCATGAAAGACAAAGACAGACTGAGGCAATGTCTCAGAGTAAAGAACACAAGGAGCGTGACTGCTAGATGCAACGCGTCCCCAAAAAGCCATTAGTGGAATGAGAGAGGACGTGAGGATAGGCCTCTAGATTAGTTAACAGTCTAGCCCCAGTGTGGATTTTCTGATTTTATAATTGTTCCATGGTTGTGATGTAAGTGCCAACATTTGGGGAAGCTGGGTAAAGGGGACAGGGGAAGGGAATTCTTTGAACTATTTTTGCAGCTTTTTTGAGTGTGAAATTACTTCACAATTAAAAGCAGCTATTAGCTGATAAGTATTTAAGCTTAATGATGGGTACCTTGGGGTTCCTTGTGCTGCTCTTTCTACTTGCACAGATATTTGAACTGTTCCATGATGAACGGTTAAAAAGACAGGTTTAGGAAAGTACAACCACATGCAAGGTATAGACCTCATGTGGATTAGATTACACCAAATCAACAGTAAAAGAACATTTCTGAGAAAGCCAGGGAAATTTGGATATGAATTGGAAATTTAAATATGAATATGATAATACTAAAAAATTACTGTTGATTTTTTTAAGGTAATTTTTAAAAATTTATTGTGGGCCGGGTGCGGTGGCTCACGTCTGTAATCCTAGCACTCTGGGAAGCCAAGGCAGGCGGATCACTTGAGCTCAGAAGTTTGAAACCACCCTGAACAAGAGCGAGACCCCATCTCTACTAAAAATTGAAAGAAAAAAATTAATTGGTCAACTAAAATATATAAAAAAAATTAGCTGGGAATGGTGGCACATGCCTGTAGTCCCAACTACTCGGGAGGCTGAGGCAGTAGGATCGCCTGAGCCCAGGAGTTTGAGGTTGCTGTGAGCTAGGCTGACACCATGACATTCTAGCCCAGGCAACAGAGTGAGACTCTGTTTTTAAATAAATAAATAAATAAATAAATGTACTGTGTTAATATATACATTACACAAAATTTACCACTGTAACCATTTTAATGTGTTCAATTCACTGGCATTAAGCACATTCACAATGTTGTGCAGCCATCACCACTATCTAGTTCCAGAATACTTTTATCCCCCCAAAAGGAGACCTCATACCCATGAAGCAGGACTCCCCTTTTCCCTGTGTCCCAGCCCTGGCAACCACTAATCTGCTTTCTGTCTCTGTGGACTTGCCCATTCTAGTTCATCCACGTCGCAGCACTTGTCAGAGCTTCGCTTGGTTTTTGGGGGGCGGGGAACAAAGATTTGTTCTGTTGCCCAGGCTAGAGTGCAGTGCTATCACATAGCTCATTGCAACCTCAAACTCCTGGGCTCAAACAATCCTCCTGCCTCAGCCTCCTGAGTGTCATAGCCGGGACCACAGGGGTGAGCCACTACGCCCTGCTATCCTTTCTTATTGTAGCATGCCTTTCAAAACATATGGTCATTCTAGAACATAATTGCAATGCATTAGAACCCCTAGTGGCCAAAAAGCACATAAAAAGATGCTCAACATCATCATCTGTTAGGAAATGCAAACCATACCTACTAAGATGTTCATATAATAATAATAATAAAAACCCTAGAAAATAACAAGTATTTGCAAGGATGTGGAGAAATTAGAAAATTTCAGAGGTGGGCAGCTATGGATGAAATAATAACTGTTTTTTTTTTCTTTTTAGAATCTAGAAGTTTGGAAGGCAGTCTGTCCCCAAAATAGTCATAATATAAAGGTAGCCTATTGTTGTAATCTTGCTGTTATGTTGTCTTTCCAAAAGAATTTTTTTTTTAAGACAGAGTCTCGCTTTGTTGCCCAGGCTAGAGTGGGTGCCGTAGCATCAGCCTAGCTCACAGCAACCTCAAACTCCTGGGCTCAAGTGATCCTTCTGTCTCAGCCTCCCGAGTAGCTGGGACTACAGGCATGCGCCACCATGCCTGGCTAATTTTTTCTATATATATTAGTTGGCCAATTAATTTCTTTCTATTTATAGTAGAGACGGGGTCTCGCTCTTGCTCAGGCTGGTTTTGAATTCCTGACCTCCGCCTCGGCCTCCCAGAGTGCTAGGATTACAGGCGTGAACCACCACGCCCGGCCTCAAGAGAATATTTTTAATACACTGATAGGACTTATCAATTCTTATCCTTCCAGAAAAGATGCAAAAGGTCACTTAGAAAAAGCCACAGGCATTTCTGTTTCTCGCTCTCACACTGAAACTAATGTAACAGGCCGAAAGCACTCAGTGGACCTCCTCTGGTCCCGTGGGGCGCCCCACAGGCTGCCTGCGCCCCGGAACCCACAGGCTGCCGGCACAGGCTCGCCTGGCGAGGCCCAGACCTACCTGGTGGGCTTCCACCCCAATGGCTTGCAGGGCGGCCTGGAAAAACTCGGGAGACGGCTTCCCCACCACCTCGGCTTTGATGCCACAGGCGTACTGGGAAGAGAGAGGAGGACACGGTGTGGGTTTGGGATCAAGGAACAGGTGTGTGCCCGACCCAGGGAAGACTGGCCCACAGGTGCCCAAGGGCCAGGCGCTGTGTTCTGAGAAACGCCCCTCCTTAGCAAGGGCCTCGTGACTCCACAATGGGCTGCCGGGGACGCGTGGCACCCACTGCCGGGACCCTGCCACCCACTGCAAGGCCAAGAGCTGGCACAGCCAAGGCCTGCCAAGGGCCAGGAGGCCAGTGCCCGTCCGCTTGCTCAGTGGCACTTCCATTCTCTTGCCCCTCCCCCAACCCCGGCTCCACCACAGGCCCTCCTGGGAGAGAGGGGTTCAGGGCTCCCTCTGCCATCTACCCCTCCAGCCCCCCGCGTGCAGGCAGGCAGGAGCCACCGCAGTTGTGAGGATGGGAAGTGACACGAGGCCCTGGCTGGGGCAGCTGACGGGACGTGGGTCAGAGTGGACCACGGGGGAGCCCCATCTGAGGGCCTGGCACGGAGGGCCTTGGATGCTGAAGGGGACATCAGGAAGGAGTCCAGTTAGGACACATCGAACTTGAGGTGCTGCACATGGCCGGGGCAGGGGAGAGGCCGGGGGGGGGGGGGGTCCGCACAGGTGCAGGGGAGAGGCGGGGGGGGGGGGTCCGCACAGGTGCAGGGGAGAGGCGGGGAGGGTGCCCGCACAGGTGCAGGGGAGAGGCGGGGGGGTGTCCGCACAGGTACAGGGGAGAGGCGGGGGGTGTGTCCACACAGGTGCAGGGGAGAGGCGGGGGGGGGGTCTGCACAGGTGCAGAGGCTGTGAGCCGACAGGAGAGCGGCAGAGAGCACATGGGGAGAGCGGGGGTCAGCACGGGCAGTGAGGGCTGGGCCACCAGAGGAGAGGGCGGGAGGGCAGGGCAGAGTGACAGCGACGGCAGGTGAGGGGCCCAGCGCTGGGGGAACCCCAAGTAGGAGCCAACTGAGAAACACAGAAGCCCTTCACACGCTGAGCACCCCTCTTCTCCAGAAAGACCGGAAACATCCCAGGCGCCCTGAGATGCGAAGAGGGCTCGGAACAGAACCAGGACAAGTGACAAGTACCTCGAGCGCCTTCATATAGGCCCCGACGTCCAGCACCAGGCCAGAGGTCTCCTTGTAATAGCGTCTGGAAGAGAGCAGAAGGGACACGGGGCTGAGCCAGGGCGCAGGGTCAGCCCGGACGCCTGCTGGGAGGGACGGACGGAGGCCAGCGCGACGGGGACGTGGGGCACAGTGGCCCGGCAGCTCCGGGGACACCACGGTCCCTTCAGTCAGAACAGGCCCCTGCTGCCAGCCTCGCGGGGCCCCCTGCCATGACTAACCGGGGCCCCGGGGCAGATGGCTGCAGTTGCCCACACAGAGAAAGACAAGCGACCCGTGTTCTGGGAAGGGACAGCAGGTCCGCAGAGCATGTGGCGGACCCCTAACTGCTAATAATTAACCCCGCCTGCTGCCTGAAGAAGAGAACCGCATTAGTTCCACTGCACCCGGCCCATCCCCTGTCCGCCGGGGTCAGGCGCGGGCGGCCTCTCAGGCGCCAGAGGCTTTTACGAGAAGACCGAATCCTTCCCGCCCGGCTCTGGGGAGCTCTCCGTCCTCCAGACGGCCCGCTGCCCTCGTGAGTGTGCGCGCTGGCTCGGCGGCTCGCTGCGCCCCAGCCGCCCCCGCCTGGGCCACCCCACGCCCGGGTCACACGAGCCTCCGGGCACCCACACGCGGGGCGGCAAGCCCAGCTCTCTCCACGGGAGGGGAGAGGGTGGTTCGGCCTGTGCCACTCTGGAGACAGGCTCCGTCGGAGCCCAAGAATATAAAGACAGGGAGCTGGCGCTCAGAATTACTAAAACGTCCCGTCGCCCGTCACATCACTTTCCCTCCTCCTCCTGCCGTGCCCTTCGGTATTGGGGGACACTGGAAAGCACGTGTGCAGAGGACAAGAGGGGAGGACAGAGAAGCATCTGACTTCAGCC
The DNA here is from genome assembly GCF_040939455.1 of Microcebus murinus. Taxonomy (NCBI): domain Eukaryota; kingdom Metazoa; phylum Chordata; class Mammalia; order Primates; family Cheirogaleidae; genus Microcebus; species Microcebus murinus. The sequence continues at coordinate 6,795,027 of NC_134117.1, forward strand.
TTCAAATCCTCTCTCTGCCTTCTGATGACTTTGGGTTGCTTGATCCCCTTGGGCCTCAGTTTCCTAATCTGTAAAATGGGCAAAACAAACAACAAACCACACCTCTCTCACGGACTGCTGTGAAGCTTGAACAAAACAATGTACGCAAAGCTCTTGACATGATGCCTAGCACGCAGAAACTGCTCAAAAAAGATTAATAACTGCTTCCCCGGGCTGAGATATAGGCAAGAAAGTAAGAGCTGGGGGAAGAAAAACAAGCACAGGTCTTTCCAACTCGGGCTGCTGAGCTGCGGCGTTGTGTGTCCATCTGAAGTGTGTTAGGACTGAGTTCCCTGGGAGCCGCCCCGGGGCTGCGCCCTTCCTCCAGCTCTGCCACTCCTGGGGACCCTGCTGTCCCCTCCTCCCCTCCTCCCCCACCCCATGCCTTGAATGCCTTCCCAGCTGCTCAGCCACTTGCCCCCTGCATTCCCTGCGACCCCCAGTGGCTTCCCAGCTGGGCTGCAGAGCCTCAGCCAAACCCTGGCCTTGCAAGGCCTGTGTCCCTGCCAGGTCCCTGCCACTGGCCCCATCGGGGGCTCTGGAGCCTGGAGTCCGTCTGTCGAAGGAACGGGCATCCCCCATGGTGACAGGACTCGAGAGTCCCTCAGTGAACTCCAGGCCTGTCCCTCAGCCTCTGAGCTCTGTGCTCTGGGCCACACCACAAGGACACAGGCCGGCTGGGACACTGCACATCCTCACAGAGTGACCGACTCCAAAACACGGGCTTAGACATCACTAATTTCATGTCTTAAATCCAGAATCCACACCTATATCTTGCATTTGTATAGACTCAGGAAAGCGTTTGCTTTTACTTTTCCCACTTCAACCGGAAGCTACTCTGGAATGGTGATTTCCTTACGGGCCGGAGTTTAAAGAGAACGGGAACCGAAATGCGGCACAGTTTGGCCAAGAGGGCAAGGGAGACGCCAGGTCCTGAGGCCTGCACTGGTCAGTCGCCCGGGGACATGAACAGACGGCTGTCCCACAGGCCCTTTGCAGGACTCAGGGACACTCCCAGACCCAGGCTGCTCCCCAGGACTCACAGTCTAGGGGGGAAGCTGACAAGCCCACAAACGCACACGGGTGACGACAGCGGAAGCCCGTGCTCTGCAGCACGCTGCCTGCTAGGGCGAGGGGCGTGCTGGGGACAGAGGACAGGGGACAGGAGAGGTGTCCCACGGCAGGAAAGACAAAGCTGAGACCTGAAGGGTGAGGGCTCGCCCAGCCACTAGGAAGGGGAGTGGGAGCATCCAGGCGCAGGGAGCCCCTCGGAATCACCGGGAGCTTCCCGCTGAGGACACGGGGGCCACGCCGCCCTGGCAGGGCCTCCCACCGGCCCCCCAGGGGCCACGACCCTCATCTCCTGGGGCCCGCTTGAGTGAGGGGAGGAGGGAAGGCACGAGGGGAGCCCGGGACGCGGGACAGGAGACGGAAGCACATACCCTGCACAGGAAATGCTTACCCAGAAACAGAAGGAGAACTAAAACACCACACCACCGTGTTGCAGCAGGTACAGCTCTGTTTGGAGCTGAGGATTCTGGGAGCCGCTGGGCCCAGACTCCCTCCCTCGGCTGCCGGGGCTGCTGGGGACGGAGGCCGGGTGGGCCCAGATGCACGCCTCCTGCCATCACTGGGGATCCGCCCGAGGAGACCCGCGGGCCGTCTGCCGCCCCCCGCCCCCCGGGGTCTCTTCTAAAGTGAAAGAGACCCGGACTCTCTTGTTGAAGTTCAATCCGGGATGGGAGGAGAAAACTAAACGTGCAACTTAAGACACGGGACAAAAACCTCGCCTCTGCTGTGCCGGCCTTCAGGGTTCAAAGACAACACTGACTTCCAGAAATCAAAATTAGAAACTTCAGCATTTCTTTTTTTTCAACTGAATCTGGGCTTGTTTTTACAGCGCCCAGAATATTCTTCTTTGTTTCTTACTCATTCGGGAAAAGACAAAGGCACCTGGAGGCCAACTGTCCGCTGAAAACGTTTTTTTTTTTTTTTTTTAGAGATAAAGGAAATACAGCCACATACTCGGGTTTCTCTTCAGATCGTAAACGCAAGCACCGGGCTTTAAACCTAAAGGCCCGGGTTAGTCCTACACGCTGGAGGCGTGTTCGTCCTGTGTTGCTGGCGTGTCACCGCCAGGCGGCCGGGCGGGACCTGCACGGCCCGGCCACTGCGGGCGAGCTGGGGCGCCGGGGGGACGGGGCCGCCGGGAGGAGGAGTGGGACCCGGGTTTATGCTTTATTCTTCGGCCGCTTCCGATCACTCAGCACAGCCTCCCTTCGAAATGACCACTTGACCTTTCCCAGAAGAGCCATTAACCTCCCTGGGTCTGCCGCGTAAACAGCTTGATTTTCTGAGGGCGGCATGACAGCAGGAATCACAAAGCCAATTCCCACTCTCGGTCCAAACAGATGCCACATGTAAATCACTCCGTTTCCAGGAAGGGACACTCTGCCCTGGCGCCTCCGCCCGCCGCTCCTGCCGCTCAGCCGCACCGCTCGGCACGCACCCTGCTCCGGTGGAGGACGGGCCTTCAGCGGTGGCCGCCCCCAGCTGATGACAGCACGGTGACAGCACGGTGACAGCGGCTCTTCTCGGGTTCCTGGGCTGGCCTGAGAAGCTGTGACTCAGCCCGAAAGCTGTCAGTCCCTTTCTCTGGTTTCTAAACACACAGAACCCCCGTGAGCTGCAGACCCCACTAATCTTTTCTTTTTAAACAAACCCTTGCCAACTATTGAACTTGCTGCGGTATTACGAAGCTGAATGCAACTGATTCCAGTTTTTAAATTTCTCAACAGCATACTTATATCGACTCTTACCCATAATCTGGAATAGCGACTTTTAATAATTATGAGACAATATTAAAGAAAAGGGTTTTCCCATGAATGAGTTATAACTGAGCTTCTTTTTTTTTTTGAGACAGTCTCGCTTTGTTGCCCAGGCTAGAGTGAGTGCTGTGGCGTCAGCCTAGCTCACAGCAACGTCAAACTCCTGGACTCAAGCAATCCTGCTGCCTCAGCCTCCCGAGTAGCTGGGACTACAGGCATGCGCCACCATGCCCGGCTAATTTTTTCTATATATTTTTAGTTGGCCAATTAATTTCTTTCTACCTTTTGGTAGAGACAGGGTCTCGCTCTTGCTCAGGCTGGTTTCGAACTCCTGACCTCGAGCAATCTGCCCGCCTCGGCCTCCCAGAGTGCTAGGATTACAGGCGTGAGCCACCGCGCCTGGCCTGAGCTTCTTAATGATGCTTATTCTCTAGTGAAGGGTTGGTAACCGGTAACTCAAACGCCTGAAGGGCCGAGCCCAGGGGAATGGGTTACGCAGGCCACGTTCCATGGTTTGCTCCAAAGCAGTGACCTAAATTGCAGATGGTTATAATTTTAAAAGGGGACTGCAATGGTTAATTTTCCATGTCAACTTGGCTCGGCCGCAGTACCCAGATATGTGGTCAAACGTCATTCTGGATGTTTCTGTGAAGGTGTTTTCTGGGGAGATTAACATTTAAATTGGTGGACTGTGAGCAAAGCAGGTTACCCTCCATACAGTGTGTGGGCCTTGTCCAGGCAGTGGAAGGCTCTAGTAGAATAAACCCTGACCGCCCCGAGCAAGAAGGAATCCCCCAGTAGAAAGTCTTAGGGTTCAATTGCAACCTTCCCTGAGTCTCCAGCCTACCAGCCCCACCCTACAGATTTCAGACTTACCAAGCCTCCACAATCAATCCCTCTTTATATACACCCACATCCTGTGGGTTCCTGTTTCTCTGGAAAATCCTGACTAAAACGGGACACAATTTATTTGTGTGATAAACATACCAGAAATTTTTAGCTCCTAAAAATATACGTACTCTCCTTTCTTTCTTGAAAACATCTTTTCACTTGCCTATTTTTCACAGAAACATAGCATGAAGAAATATTTCTGCACTATGAAAAAAACAACAAATGGCAGCTGACTCCGAAGACTGGAGAGCAATAGGGAGTGGTGGGGTCTGTGGTGAACTGGCACTAATGAGGCAGTGGCTCCAGCCAAGCTGCTGTGTGCAAGGAATGTGAGGCCCAATACTGTCAGATGTTCTGATTCTTTAAAAAAAATCCAGAAATCTGGATATTTTATGTAAAATCTCCCAATTTTTACAACACAGGCTCTCAAAAAATAATAATAAAATAAGATGTGTGTGGGCCACACATGTGCTCTAGAATGTTGCTTAGTGGTGACAAGCACGGACTCTGGGGCCAGCCAGGCCAGGTGGCACTCCTGGTCCTGCCAGCACTCACCAGCTGGGGAACAGCAGCTTACTTACCTCCGAATGCTTCAACACCCCCTCTTGCAAAACGGCAATGACCCTGCGTACACCTCACAGGGGCTGCGGTCAAAATTATACAAGATGGAGTGCGTAAAGTGCTTAGCCATGGCCAGTGGACAAATAAAAAGCCCTCCCTTGTCTAGTCCATTAGCTGCCCTGTTGGGCAGGCAGGGGCCATGAGCGCTCAGTCACCAAAAGCACATAAGCTGCTAACATCAGAATTCCCACACTGCATGAGAAACTGGGATGGGGACTCCAAAGTGTCTTTGCAACTTTAAGACCCCGTGATGCTAAGATTCTAGTGCTGCTCCTGCTGATGACAGAATCAATCTGCTTAGCTTTCTGGAAAGCAACATGGCAACGTGCATCAAGAACCTCAAAAATGCTCACTCTGCGTTTGTCCCTGAGGACATCATCTGAAATGCACAAAGATCCTCATCACAGTCTTACTATGGCAGAAAATCAGAAACAAACCAAATGTCCATCAACGAGGATCAGTTGTTAAAAATTACAGGACATCCACACAATGGATAACTGTGCCGCAGAGATATCCACTTATCGCCTGGGAAGTCATTCACAGATGTTGTTTGGTGAACGAGGAAAAAAAAAAAAAAACGGGTGAAAACACAAGGTCAAGTTTGATGCCCATGCTGTGAATGCATCCATCTGCAATGATCTACTTGCACAGGAAACCATGTGGAAGGACATATACCAAATTGTAGACAGCTGATTTTCCTTGCGTGGCACTAAAAGTACTTTTTTTCTTCTTTTGCTCATCTATAGTTTCTAATTTTTCTGCAGTGAACATGTGATCTCTTGGTGGCAAGAAAAGATGTTAAGGGCAATAACCAGTGCTGTTTCTTTAAAGAAAGGGATGGTGAGGCACGTGCTAGAGGCCCAGACAAAATCATTGGTCACAAAAGCCGCTTTGCAGAGACAGTGCTCTGCAGCCGGAGACGTGCAGTGCACAGACCAGAGCATCCCACAGGCCCTCGAGCCTGTCTTTCTCTACTCGGGTGCCCCTTGGGACCACTCTTCCACACCCTGTGCTGCATCCTGTGCAAACGAACCTTCTCCTTGTTTGCTCCAAACTCGGGACAATCGACCCTTGGCCTCTGAGACCTCCAAGGGGTCTCCATGTGCAGTAACACCCCCATCCCTGCCCAGCTCTAGCCTAGGGCCCACAAGGGAGCTTGATCAACCGGCTCCTGAGGACAGGGTATTCCAACTTCCTAAAGAAATGACTAAAGGAGAGGAAGGAAGAAATGAAGAGAAAAAGCAAGAAAAAGAGGAGGGAGAAGGTCAGCTGTGCTCCACACCTCATTTCCTGCCGTTTCTGGCATCCTTCTCCCTTGATTCTGTAAGTCGGACAGCCACAAAGCATCACCCAGAGCACTAAGCGACAACTCTCCCTGCAGCCCACTTACCCTTTCCCCAGGGATATGAGCACAGGATTTTCCAGTTCCATGAGCACCTGGAAGGCTTTATTCATGTTTTGATAAGAAAAGCTTTCTGCCGCATCTGCGATTACAACACAGTTTGGGTTGGACGTGTCGATCTCATCAAATTCTGAGCGGACTCCTGGAAAGAGTGAGAGAGAGCGTGATCAAGCCCCGGGGTGACACAGCCTGTCCCCCAACTCCCACCAGGGACCCTTCCGTCTGCCACATCTGCCCTCCCCCTTTCCGATCCTCACAACTCCCATGAGACGTGGACAAGGAACAGGTGTTATTCCCACTTCACAGATAGGGAGCTCCGGCGCCCCACGGTTAGGGAGCTTATTAGGAGAAAGTCGGACCCACGCCCAGCACCCTCCATCCCAACACCAGCATTAGCCCCAGGGGCTCCCTCAGTTCACCACTGCAGGCAGGAAACGCGCAGTTTTGCAACTAAGAAGGGAAATCTGCCTGGAGGACACAGGTTCCCAGCAGTAGGATGAAATGAGGCTGCCTACAACCCTTGGAGGGTCGACACTGCTGGTCCCAAACCACAAGAGCCACCAACACATTTCAGGTAAACTCCCACACATGTCCTGGAAAAAAGGTGCAGAATTCATCCCCCCCCGGCCCAGGTCTCCAGCCCCCTTACCAAAGTCCTTCCTCCTCCTCTTTTGTCCCCTCTCCCCACTTTAAATTAAAATAGGAAAAGTTGCAAGGATGGAGTCATGGATTGGCTTTATGTGTTCAGTTCCTAGAAGGCACACACTCTCATCTCCCTCAGTATTAGACGTTGACCTTCCTGGATTAAAAAAACTGAAGTAACCACACTCAGATACCACTTCATGCCCACCAGAATGGTGAGGATTAAAAAGACTGATGACACCAGGGGCCGGTGAGGATGCTGAACAGCTGCAACAGATGGAGAGAGTGTCTAACAGTGCAGCCCTCTGGGCAAACGTCTGGCAGTGCTCTACGGAACCAAACACACACCACCCTAGGACCCAGCAATCCCACTCCTAGGTGTTTGCTCAAAAGGCTTGTACAGGAATGTTCATAGCAGATTTATTCACGGTAGCCTAAAACTGGGAAGAACTCAGATATCCATCAACATGTGGATGAATAAACCGTGGTATGCTCACTCCGTGGAATACTACTCTGCAATAAAAATGAAAAAAACCTCTGACACATGCAACAATATAGACGAGACTCAAAAACATTATGTTGGGTGAAACAGCCTTACACAAAAGGCGATTGTGAAAGACAGGGTTAACTCAGCCGGCCTGGGTTGCTCAAAGCCTGCACATTCCAAAGAAAGATCCATCTTCAGGGCTGGCCCTCCACTGGCTCCCGAGAGATAACCTCTGAGCCCTTGCAATATCCCGCCCGATAAGAGGGGCTTTGTATGCCTCGGGCCTTGGGCGGACCGCATCAATTCGACCATACAGTTTATGCTGACTACGTGATTTACGGAAGGCATCTGCTGCTGTGTGCCTGCAGCCCTGGGCCATGCTGTATCAGTCTGAACTCTGGGGGGCTGGGGAATGAGGAGCTAAGGTCAGTCACACAGTAGCTTCGTGCCTACGTGACTGACCCTTAGTGAAAACCCTGGACACCGAGGCTTCAGGGACTTCCCCGGTTGCCGGCACTTCCCGCATATTGTCACACAGCATTGCTGGGATGACTGGGCGAGGCTCAGCCCAAGTCCAGTCCGAGGGGACAACTGGAAGCTCTCGCCTGGCTCCTCCTGGCCTTTGCCCCATGTGCCTCCTCCTTGTGCTGTGTTTGGTCTTCACTGTCACTGTAATGAATCGTGACTGTAAGTGCAGCAACCATGCCAGTCCTGTGAGTTCTTCTAGCAAATCTCTGAGCCTGGGGGTGTCCCACTGGGGGAGGGGGGGCAACACAATTACCGTGTTTCCCCGAAAATAAGAAAGGGTCTTATATTTATTTTTCCTCAAGATGACACCCTGGGGCTTATTTTCAGAGGGTGTGTTATTTTTTTTAAGTACGGTACAATAATCTACATTTATTCAAATATAGTTAAGTCGTCTTCTTCTGGAACATCATCATAACTCTCCAAACCCCGAATTCCACCCTGAATCTCTTGCGACTCTATTTCCTTTAGAACCATTGGCCCCAATCTCTCATGTCGAGCACTAGAGCTCTCATGGGGCAGATGAGAAGGGCTGCTCGTCTTCTTTACCGCTGTGCGATGAAATGCCTGGATTGTGCAGATGCGCTGCGTAGCCACGCCCATCACTAGGGCTTATTTTCGGAGTAGGGCTTATATCGCACAAATGCTTAGAAATCCTGCTAGGGCTTATTTTATGGGTAGGTCTTATTTTCGGGGAAACATAGTATATACTGTATGATTCTATTTACATAAAATTCCAGAATAGGTAAACTGATTTATAATGGCAAAAGTCAAAATAATGGTTGCTTCTAGAGGGGTGTGGTGGGGACTGACTGGGAAGGGCACCAGGGAACTGCCAGCGATGGTGACTGTCTGGATCTTGGTGGGGGATGGCTTCCACAGGTGTGTGCATTTGTCAAAACTCAGCAAAGGTACACTCGAGGTCTGTGCATTCCACTGTATGTAAATTTTACACCAACAGAAGAAACTGTCAGCAAATCTTGAACTCTAGCGAATAGCATGTTGAAGCATTTAGAGAAAGTATACGAATGTCTGCAATTTACTTTGAAATGCACCCCAAAATAACACAGATAGATGGATGAAAGGATGGATGGATCCAGAGTGAAGAGAATCATGAAGTGTCATCAACAATCTAGGCGATGGGTATGAAAGTATTCCAAGTAAAAATTCTGTGAGTTGTGCTGTATGTTTGAAAATTTTCACAATAAAATGTTGGGGGAAAAATCCATCCACAATAAATCTTGGAAAAAAAATCCCGAGTCTGAAAACACAGGTACGCTTGCTGGAAGCACAGATGTGGGATCCCAGCTGAGGAAGGGCACCGGGCCTCCAGGCCTCCAGGCCTCCAGCCCTCTGGGGCTTCTCTGTCTGCTGGTTCCACTCGCTGGCTGATGGAATGCTGACTCCCCTCTCCTGCCTGCTGCTTCCAGCCCACTCCCAGGTCTAGCAACACTTTTGGGGCTCGGGAGGAGAGAATGTCTTTCTTAAGTCTTCTTTCTTTGAAGACCATGTTCTAAAGACGTTGGCAGGGATCCTGGATTGCAGAGAAAGGATTCTGAGAAACAAGATTTCTAAAGGCTGGGCATGTCGCCCTTAACTGGCGCCAGGGCTGTGAATTCGACACTCGGGCCTTCCAGGGAGCACCCTCCACCTCTTACGGGCCCCCACTCTTGCCCTGGGAAGGAAGAAAGCATGCTTGCCTCTGCCCAGTGGTTTGTAAAAATAAAAATAGCAAGTGCAGAGGAGGGAAGAAGGCTCAGTGGACCCACAGAGAAGTCGGCCCTGAATTCCAAAGTGTTGCTAATGTCTCTTTCTTTTTAAATATTCAGCAGGCACCAGATAATATTGCTCCTTCTGCTTTGTTCCACAAGCCCTCCCCCCCACAAAAAAAACCAAAAAACTTGCCACTGAGGGTCAAAGGGGGCTCTTTTCTTGCATTCAGGCTAAAATCAAGATGCAAACCTCGTTCCTACAGCCACTTGCAAACTGCTTCCACAGAGCAGGGCTGGTTTTCACAAATATAGTTGGAGGCTACAGGTGCCAGGCGTGTGAAAACTATGGACCTCGATCGAGCTTCTCATTCAAATTCCTTTTCTCTCTCAACAGGAGCTAGAACGTTCCGCCTTAACAATTCCTTGGCCCCTTGGTTCATCCTAGATCGAGGAAAACCACCTTAGGGTTTCCCCCCTGGAACCATCTGGAACCTGCTTTGACAACCTGGTGTGAGGCCAGGGGATGGATGGGGTGAGGTCCTAACTCACCCCCACCCCCAGCAGGAAGGCCCATGAAGCTTCTGCTGCACCCCCGACACACACCTGTGAGTGCTGGGAGCAACAGGTGTCACCTCTGCGTCCCCGCCAGTGTGTGGCCCCGCTGAGAGTGGCCCCCTCCCCGGGCCCACCCTGGAAAAGGGGAACTTCCAGGCCATGAGGCCCCAGGCCGGCAGACCTACTTTCGTGGATGAGCAGGTGCGGCCGCAGGCCTCGCTCCTTCAGGATGCGGCAGGTGGCCGGTGCCGGGGAGGTCACCTCGTCCTCAGAGATGTCGAATCCCAGCTGCTGAAGCAGCCCCACCAGCTCTCCCCGGGACTTCTGCGAGTCGTTGGTGCAGAATCTCATCTTCAGGTGGGACTGCTTCAGCCTGTGGGGGGACAACAAGCTGAGGGATTGTCGGCACGGGGGCGGGGGCCCTGGGAAGGAAGCTAGAGACACACGCGCTCCACAGGCAACTGGCAGAGCCCCAGGCCGTACCACAGTGGGTCCTGAGTGGCCCTGACTGCCCCCAGGTGTGTTCAAGCTGGGGTTTCTTTTTTTTTTTTTTTTTGAGACAGAGTCTCACTTTGTTGCCCAGGCTAGAGTGAGTGCCGTGGCATCAGCCTAGCTCACAGCAACCTCAAACTCCTGGGCTCAGCGATCCTACTGCCTCAGCCTCCCGAGTAGCTGGGACTACAGGCATGCGCCACCATGCCCGGCTAATTTTTTGTATATATATTTTTAGTTGGTCAATTAATTTATTTCTATTTTTGGTAGAGACGGGGTCTCGCTCAGGCTGGTTTCGAACTCCTGACCTTGAGCAATCCGCCCGCCACGACCTCCCAAAGTGCTAGGATTACAGGCGTGAGCCACCACGCCCGGCTAAGCTGGGGTTTCTGAGCAGAAGCAGACTCCTTTTTAGGGGATCCCACACCCTCCTTCCCATCCTCGCTGCACCTGCCACTCCCCAGGGTACCCGACCTGACCTCTGTTGGTGCCTCTCCCTCACCTGGGACACGCTGCCTGTGCACCTACAGCAATTCGACCCGCCCCCAAGACCCACTCGACCCCTCCCCTCCATCACGCTGTGCTAGGCCTGGCTGGAGGACACCCCTGCACGTCCGCAGCTATTTCTCTGCACCTTCCCCAGCACTCGGCATTCCCACCTTGCGTCTGAGCTGCACCTGTCTGCACCGTATTCACTCCGGATCTGTATTTTCCCCAAGTGCACAGCAGAGGGACCCAGCCAAGGTTTGTCTCCCCACCACCATCGATAAAGAAAGGCTTGCCTAAGTTGTCGGGGACACGGACTGTTCAGGGATGGACGGACAGGACAGCGACCTGTCCCAACCCAACACGGAGGCAACAGGAACCTGAGACGCTCCAGGTCACCAGCAGCACCCAGTGTCTCCCACCCAGCTTCACGGGAGACCTGCCCCACCCCAGCCACACGTGGCAAGTTCTCGGAAATGTCAAACCTCACAGCGGGGGCCTAACGAGACAGCATTCACCCCTCGACACGTGATTACTGGGCCAGGGCCTGGGACCCTGCACGGCAAGGACATTTCCCAGGACACAGTTGGGCAGGTGGGCGGGAGGCTGGCACCCAACAAGGAAGCCCACAAGGGAAGGGAAAGGAGAGGCGCTATGCAGGGTATTAGCGGGGTGGAGAGACAGAGGGCGACCAGGTGGGCTAGGCCCGTTGGGGGAGGCCTCCCGGGGGGAGCAGCTCTGGCACCGAGATCCGCAGGGAGAGAAGGTTCCAGCGGGCATACGGGGAGGCGAAGGAAGAGCAGACCCCGGGAGAGAGCCAAGAGCCAATGCGTGGGTGTGTGCGAGGGGGAGGGGGCCAGAGGGCCGGGCCCACCAGCAGGGGACCGGGTGCCGGAGGAGCTGGCGGGGGCAGGCCGGACCTGGCCCCGCTGGCTCCCCCGCCCAGATCACACAACCCGGCCCCTCGAGGCGGTGGTCACACGTGGCACCTGCACAGAGCCGCAGTGCGGAGTCGTCGTGGAAAAGAAAACAGGCTGCAAGCCCCGACCACCCTGCCACCCACACTGTTCCCAGGCAGGTCCCTAAACACCCACACTTCGCTGGTCTCCAAAGACGCAGGAAGACGTCTTGACTCTTCAGCCATCCTTTCAAGTTGTATATTCTAAATAATCTAAGCAATACATTAATTGTTTCAAATGCATAATTTATAATTTATAAAAACACACATATAAGGGGTAGGTGCAGCAGCTCACATCTGTAATCCCAGCACTTTGGGAGGCCGAGGTGAGAGGACTGCTTGAGGCCACAAGTTTGAGACCAGCCTGGGCAACATAGAAAGGCCCTGGCCCTACAAAAAAAAATTTTTTTTTAATCCTTTACACTCAGATGTCGAGTGTGACTCGACACGGTTAGCATCAGTAGCAGCTCGTACGTCGAGCCATACTTGACACGTAGTTTCACCACGGGGGGGGGGGGGGGGGAGGGAGACTTTTGTCTATTTTTCCAGTATCTTTTCTTGTTTTCATTAGCATGAAAGGACAAGTAAAATGTAAATGCAGAGATGGTACACTAACTTCCAGGGGTAGGTTATTATCCACTAACTTAGAGCAACGTTTACATGGAAAGCTCCATATAATCACACCTCACCCTAACAAAAAATACAAAGATTGTGTTGTTTATTCTAACATAAAAATCACAGGAGGAAGAAGAGAGACGATTTATATTTGCAAAACTTGTAAATGTAAACCAGGTCTTCATGTGGGTGAATGTTTCAAAAAATATCACACCATGAAAAATTATAGATATTAAAATTACTCTTTGAACGTATCAATAATTTGAAATATTAAAAAAATCCAAATAAATAAGTTTGTATGAAAAAAAAACTCCAGTTTTTTATTCTACTGCCACGCTTTGTAAAATCTGGGGTATTTAAAAAATTAAATCCCGAGTAGAATAAAGGAACGAGAAAAAAGCAAGTGAGTTCAAAGGGTTAATTAGCCAGCTGTGGTGGCACCTACCTGCAGTCCCAGCTACTGGGGAGGCTGAGGCGGGGGATTGCTTGAGCCCAGGGGTTTGAGGCTGCAGTGAGCTACGATGACATCCCACCCCTCCCAGCGGACAGGTGCAACGTGGTAGAAGTCTGCAGGTCTGCGACAAGGCAGGGACGGCGAGGCTGACGATGTCTTCTTCAACAGCCCGGGCGATCCCTCCCTTTCCTTTTATTTGTCTTTCCTAATCAGAGGTTTACGAATTATCAATTACACTTAGTGGTTAATTGCCCTTCATAAAGATAGCGTTTTTATTTTTAAATCAGGCAGTTAATATATTGTAACTAATAGCGTCACCTCGCGCGTTACGGGCGGATCTCCACTGATTGGCACCCGGAGCGTGCGATTCGCACCCGAGTTAATGGAGCAGTTGAGTGAAGAAGTGCAGGGGTCCCGGGGGACCGATTATTGCTAATGAATGATGATGTGACCTTCTCAGAACAGTGAGCAATCAGAGTGACAGTGCGACGACAGTGCCTCACATCTGTCATTCCAAACGCAACTTGACACAGGGTGAAAAATGAGTAAATCAGGGAACTCACTTCGGGACACCGGAGCCATTGGTCTCCTCTGAAACACCCAGGTAAGCTCATCCTAAACATGTGTCGTAAAACCAAGTACGGGTTCAGAGATAGGATCTGTCCCTGAAAAACCGTGCTCGAGATGCTCAGGCAAGTCCCTTGGGTCCTGGCCTCTGGTGCCTCCAGACCAAGCCCCCTTTTGGTGCCACCACAGACCCCGGGGACCAGTGCCAGGCTGTCTCTTCCTTATTTAAAATCACTGAAAATAATAAAAGTATTCACTATTACCGTGAAAACTGTAAAATATTAATGTGACACTATATCCAGCCTTGCCTCTGGGTGAGCACGGTGCCTGCCCTCAGTATCCACGATCTGATTCCGCCCTCAGGCCCCAAGGCGTCTGTTGTCCCTCACACACGTCCCCAGGGCCAGATGCCTGGCTCACAGGTGACCCTCCCTACGTGTGGACAGACAGAGTAAACGGGCCTGGGAGGCAAGAACCAGTATCCCCACTCTAGAGACAGAAAACAGAGGCCCCAGGAGGCCAGGACCTGCCCACAGCCACACGGCCTGCAAGCGGCAAAGCCTACAGCCCTGTGGTGGCGTGGCGGGCCCCCCACCGGCCAGCGGCGGCAGCTGGCACTTCCCCAGACCCTGGGCCTCGGGTAAGGGCCAGCGGCCCCAGGAACACAGGCCCAGCTCGGCTCCCGGGCGTCTTGCCGGACGGCAAACGAAGACTGCGGCTGGGAGGGGTGTGTGGGTTCCACGTGTGAAATGGCGAGTGACAACAGTGGGGCCTGCTGATGGCTGATGCGATGGACAGATCTGTGTCCCCACAAAATCCCTCTGGGGAAGCCCCAGCGCAGCCTCAGTGTGACTGTGTTTGGAGATGGGGCCTTTGCAGGGTAATTTGTTAAACGAAGTCACAAGGTGGGGCCCTGAGGTGTTAGGGTTAGTGTCCTCAGAAGGGACGCCAGAGCTCGCTCTCTCTCTCTCTCTCCCCCCTTCCCTTTCCGTGCCTGCACAAAGAGGAGGCCAGGTGAGCACATAGGAAAGCCATGTGCTTTCACATGCAGGAAGAGAGTCCTCACCAGAAACCGGCCACACTGACACCCTGATCTCAGCCCTGCAGCCCCCGAACTCTGGGAAACAGAGGTCTGTTTGGGAAGCCCCCAGGGTGTACTTGTCAGGAAAGCCCAAGACCCAGGCACAGCTGCAGAGAGCTGCAAAGGACCCTGCAAAGAGGGACTCCAGCACGGAGCAGGCCCAGCTCCGGGAAGGGCTACCCCCACCCCAGCACCCAAGCCTCTCAGGGAGAGGGGCTTCTGCAGGGCCCCGGCGGCCGGACAGCCCCTCCGAGACCGCAGCCCTGCCTCAGCACGCGGCCCCACTTCCTGGGGGATTTGCCCCCACTTCCTGGGGCCCGACTAGATTTCTGCACTGACCTTCACCTCCTCCCAGCAGGCCAGGACGAACCTCTGAGTGACAACGTCGCCCAGTGCAATTACCGTGCATCAGATGAGCTGGTCCCTTACAAATCACCTCGGACTTTACACATCTGCTGGCTGTCGGCATCTGCCAGGAGCGCTCACCCGAAAATAATGAAAACCCTCGCATTATTGTTCCATAGCAGGTAAAGTGTTAGGACAATTATTGGACATCCTGAGTGACCTTGGGACAGCTCAGCAGCCTGCCCTCTCCAGTGCCCAAGTCCTGGAATCTGGAGAGGGCCAGGGGCTCCCCTCGGAGGGACTGGGAGGGGAGGCGGGCAGGAGACAGGAGGCTGCCAGGGAACTAGCAGCACAAGCCCCCCTGGCTGGGTCCCCCGATCCCTTTTAGCCAGTGGAACATGTCACCTTTGCCTGACCCAAACCACAGGCCCTCTCATCACCCTGAGCTTCACCTTCACCCTCCCCTGCGGCCAAATCCCTCATCCTACAAGGGTGGACGTCCCTTCCAAGGGGAGGCCCCCGTACTCCCAGGCAGAGCCCAAGCCCCCACAGCTGGCGTGCGCAGCCCTCCCTGCTGCTCTGCTCACAACCACCTTCCTTCTCCGCCGCCAGCCCAGGGCTCCCCGAGGGCCAGGCTGTGTGCTATCGGCACCCTGCCCACGCCTGGTACCCAAGAACAGCTGGGCCGAGGACAGCACCTGGGGGCACTCTGGTGCACGATCAGCTACATCCCCAGTGACCAATGTAAAACACATCCCCAGGTGTCACCTTCCTGTCTCCTAGGTTGGGCTCTGGGGCTCTCGGTGGGCAGCACCCAGGCCCAGGGTCAGAGAGACCAGAAGAGGGGCCCACCAAGTGCTCAGCGGACCACAGGGTACAGGGAGCTGCTCAGGAGGACCACAGGGGACCCCTGGGGACAATACCATCAAAGGGCTCCACGCAGCAGTTCACAGGTTGAATGTGCTGCCTGGTCCACAAAGTGAAGCTTGAATTTGGGAAACAGCAGCTCAGAGGTTCGCGGGGTCCTGACACTGACAGGAAGTGACCAGCACTTTCCTGAGTTGAGTTCCCCCGGATGCTCTCTAGAATTGCACCCCAAATATATCTGGCATGGTACCAGCACCCAGCAGGTGGGTGCTTTACTGAGAGAAGCACCTAAATGACCCAATTCCGGATTGGATATGCAGGGGGTGGGGGGGGTAAGATGTGGAAGTGGGTAGGGACGGGCACCCCCCACCGGGCTCCAGCCTCCCTGACCCCAGCCAGCCCCTGCCCCCTGGGGTCACAACGCAGATCAGCTGGTGTGGGATGAGGGTCCCTAACACTACTGAAATGGAGCCAGTGTGGAGGTGTAAAAGCTCCAGCCTCAGTTTCCTCCAAGGGGAAAGTACAAAGGACACAGGGGTTGCCGTGAAGGAAACACAGGCAGCAGTGTCCGCCCGAGGCCTGTAGCAGTCCCAGTGGCACCAAGATTTTTTTTTTTTTTTGAGAGAGAGTCTCGCTCTGTCACCTGGGCTATAGTGCCGTAGCATCAGCCTAGCTCACAGCAACCTCAGATTCCTGGACTCAAGTGATCCTCCTGCCTCAGCCTCCTGAGTAGCTGGGCCTACAGACGCATGCCACCACGCCCAGCTAATTTTTCTATTTTTAGTAGAGACAGGATCTTGCTCTTGCTCAGGCTGGTCTCAAACTCCTAACCCCAAGTGATCCTCCTGCCTCAGCCTCCTGAGTAGCTGGGCCTACAGACGCATGCCACCACGCCCAGCTAATTTTTCTATTTTTAGTAGAGACAGGATCTCGTTCTTGCTCAGGCTGGTCTCAAACTCCTAACCCCAAGTGATCCTCCTGCCTTAACCTCCCAGAGTGCTAGGATTACAGGCATGAGCCACCCCGCCCGGCCCCAGGATATTTTTAATACCAGGGTTCCTGGGCAGTGCCAGCCACCGATTTTGAGATCTTCAGTTGCTTCCCTTTTGGAAAGCAAAGGAGACTGAAAACACATTTGGAGACTTGAAACCTGCAAGGGGCTCATTTCCTGAAAGAACTCAATTTTTTTAATACAAGGTCAAATGAGTGCCCGTGAGCGGAGCAGAGCTGTTTCTTCAGTAGAAAAATACAGTTATCCACATATCCCCAGGGACGCCCACACCGATCCGGGACGGCCCGGCCGGCTCCCTGTGTCCCTGACTGCTCCAGCTCAGGGGCAGGGCAGGAGCAGCAACAGAAAGGCTCTTGCCCCTGTGGCACGGGGTCTGGCATCCCAGCTGGGCACCTGCGCCTGCCCTTGTCGGCTGAGCGTCCACAGCCAAACTCCCGGGTCCTTAAGCCCCAGCCACGAATGGGGTGACAGTGGCCTTCTGGCTGTCTGAGGCTGCCAGGCAGGAGGCCAGGTAGAGAGGCTGGGCAGGGGTCACTGCCACTAGCTCCAGCTGGGCACCTGTGCCTGCCCTTGATGGCTGAGCATCCACAGCCAAACTCCCGGGTCCTTAAGCCCCAGCCACGAATGGGGTGACAGTGGCCTTCCGGCTGTCTGAGGCTGCCAGGCAGGAGGCCAGGTAGAGAGGCTGGGCAGGGGTCACTGCCACGAGCTCCAGCTGGGCCTGCTGCGCTTCCTCCTCCTTCCTGATCGATGACCCACAGGACACACCTTCTAGCTAGGCTGGGGGCCGGCTGTCCCCGGGTCCCCTCCTGGCCCCTGACCACAGGGCCCTCCCCATGCTCTGCCAGACACTCCGTGGGGCAGTGGCACACACCCGTGGTCGTCAGAGTCCAAAGTCTGCATGGAGAAAAGAGACACAGTGACGCAGTGGCTGGGCCCTGGCTGGGCCTCTCAGTCCGGGGCAGCTGGCCAGTGACCTCAGGGGGATGGCCATGAGGTCAAGCAGACACGAGCCCTTGCGAAACATGTGGCACACCTCCCCACGTCCGTGCCCTCCTCGCCCGCCCACAGCACACACATCCAGGTGTTCTCTCTTTGATGTGCCGGAGCCACAGAGCCCAGGTCACAGGGACACGCTGAGCTCACCAGCATGGATTTGACAGCGATGAATAGACACGACCTACCATCAAGTGCCCGGGAATCTGCAAGCCAGAGGCGACCCTGGAGATCGTCCAACCTACGCGGCTCATTCCACAAAGGGGGAGACTGAGGCCCAGAGGGACACAAGGTGCCCTGGAGCATGCAGGGGGGAATCTGGGGTTCTTTCTGCCACTTCCCAGCCCGAGAAGCTCAGCCAGCAGCCTGTGGTCCCTGACAGCTGACACGTGACAGCTGGTCCAGTGCCAGCCGTGCAGGGGACAGAGGCCAGGCACGCCGAAGTAAGGTGGGAGCTTGGCTCTGGAAGCAGACACCCCTCCTCCCGAGTCATGACAGCTGTCACTTAGCCCACCCCAATCTCAGCTTCCTCACCTGTGAAACGAGGCACTAACGTAGCTACTGGACAAGGCTACTATGCGAAGACCATATTAAAAAACAAAAATATGTGAAGCCCCTCGCACATTTCGAACACTCAACAAGTGGCAGTGATGACTGTAGCAGTGACAAACCCCGAGCTGGGTGCTGGGGCATCCAGGCCCTCGAGGCAGGCGGAGTCTCACAGGAGCAGCCAGGTGCCCACAGCAGGAGCCCGGCGTGCACTTCCGGGGGCAGCTTTTGAAAGAGGAGAGAGCTCAGACCAGCGGGAGTGTGGGGAGGAGGGAGGAAGCCCCTGCAGTGGCCAATAGCAACACCCAGTGTGCTGCCCCCCAGGCTTCACCCACAGGTTCCCCTTGAATCCTCGTGGCAATCAGAGAGGTGGGGTCACAATCCCATTTGCAGATGGGGACCTGCAGTTTGGAGGGGCTGAGTGACTCACCCAGGGGCA
The DNA here is from genome assembly GCF_040939455.1 of Microcebus murinus. Lineage (NCBI taxonomy): Eukaryota > Metazoa > Chordata > Mammalia > Primates > Cheirogaleidae > Microcebus > Microcebus murinus. The sequence continues at coordinate 6,813,590 of NC_134117.1, forward strand.
GAGCTGGGCTTTGTATGTTGGCCTCATGAGTGCTTCTGTTTTCAAAGCAACCCGGCAGCGGTTCAACAACTAAAAGACTGCTTATTTACAAAGCAAAACATCCTTCAAACTTATCTGACTCTTCAAACAACAAAATGCTCCTTTAGCTCTGAAATGTGGAATAAGTAAAATATGGTTTTTTCTTAGCTTTTTTTGAGACAGAGTCTCATTCTGTCGCCCCGGCTAGAGTGCAGTGGTGTTATCATAGCTCACTACAACTTCAAACTCCCAGGCTTAAGCAACCCTCCTGCCTCAACCTCCCCAGTAGCTGGGACTACACACGTGTACCACCAAGCTGGGTTTATTTTTTCTATGTTTAGTAGAGAGGGGGTCTCGTTGCTCAGGCTGGTCTAGCACTCCTGACCTCAAGAGATTCTTCTGCCTTGGCCTCCCAGAGTGCTAGGATTATAGGCATGAGCCACTGTGCCCAGCCTAAAATATAGATTTAACAGAAAGTACCTCACTTAATTCTTATACCCTGTGACTCAGATATTACAGGTAAGAAACTGAGGCACAAAAAGGCTAAGGAAGAGACCACACAGCAACTATGGGGCAGAGCTGAGACTGGAACCCAGGCTCTCACCCTCTAGGGCTGACACCTACCACTTTTTTTTTTTTTTTTGAGATGGGGTCTGGCTATGTTGCCCAGGCTGGCCTCAAACTCCTGGGCTTAAGCCACCTTCCCGCCTTAGCCTCTCAAGTAGCTGGGACTACAGACAGGCACGCTCACTGTTCAGGTGACAGGGTAAAGCTGTGACAGGTAAGAGGTGGCACCTGCCCTGGTAAGGGCACCAACCTCCACTCCTTCCCCTCGAGAAGTGTCTCTGAGCAAGCCTGTCGCCTCTCCAAACTCGAGGCTCCCCCTCTACAAGCTGGGCAGCAACCTCCCTGCCCCGGAGCGTGGGCAACAGCAGCGGGCAGCTCGGGCACTGCTTTGCCAGTGCGGGTTCTCCGTATGTCCTCGGGGTGCTGGGGGCGGGGCCACAGCTGCATTTTGTGGACTTCGTGGGTAACCCGTGCCCCACTCGCCTTCAGACAGACAGTGTCTGCCCAGGTAAACTGGTAACTCCTCTCCAGAACCCCCACTCGCTGCCCTGGATTTTCGCAGGGTGACCCCACCCATAAGGCTGAGATCAGAGACTGGGAATCAGATCTTACTCCCGACAGCTCTTCCACAGCCAGCCAATCTTCCTCAGTTTCCCTCCACGCAGCTCCAGCTCGGGATTTATTATTCTCTACCCCAGGCATATGGGGTTGGTTGTGCTCCCTTCCTTTCTCTTAACAAAAATGGAATTTTATACACATTGTCCTGCAGCTGTTCACTTAGCATGCACGACATCCAGCAGAGCCGACTCCTTCCTTCTCTCGGGGCTGCACGGTCTGCAGCCCGGACGGACAAGCCGCCTTGTGTCCACGCGTCCCCTTCCGACAGCCACTTGCTCCGGCACACACGTAAGATCACAAGTACCTAACCTGGGTTGCGTGGTCCACAGCCCAGACTTCCACGTTGCTGTTCATCAAAACGCTTTCATCATTTTCATTGAATGACCTCAAATGAACACTATAAAGTTAAATATGGAAAACATACACTATTCAGATTGTTCTTTTATCTGTTTTTTTTTTTTTTTCAATTTGGAGTTCTAGCCCCTATTTGATTTGGGAGATAAATGTTCTGAGGCTACACAGAGTTGGACACCCCTGGCTTGGGGACCTGAGAGGGGTCACACAAGTCTGGAGCGAGCAGGGCAGGGGCAGTGGGCCGTGGATAGTATGAGGGGCCAGTGCCCCCAGGGCTGAACGAGAACCAGGGAAGGCAGGAGCTGTGTCTCAAAATACTCTCTGCTTTTTGGGGAATACGAAAGAAAGATCTGGAAGGATCTGCCATGTCACCCTGGAGAAGTGACTGGGATGAGGCAAATGACGCAGGACTTGAACTTTTCGCTCTGTATACTCATGTGCTGGTGGGAATGTCTACACAGGGAAGCCGTCTATCTCTTATGCAATTTAAAAAGCTGGAAGGACAGACAGAAAACACGGAGCCCGGGGTGAGGAGAGCAGCGTGCTGTTCCCACCGTCCCCCACGTCGAAGGCAGCGCAAATGACAGCACACAGCACACGACCAACACCCCTTGTCCAAGGTCCAGGCTGAGTCAGGAAAGCTCCCGTTGGCTTAAACAAACTCAAACAAATGCCCCCCCCCCAGTGTCCTGCAGGGCCCCTCCGGCAAGTGCCTCATCACGTGTTGGGGGTGGGATGAGGCTGCACGACCCAAATTATTATCACTGTTGTTGTTATTGCTGTCATTGCTGCTCCTGGGCACCCGTGTCCCTAAGGCCAGATGGTGCCAGGGCAGCCAAGCACGGAGGAGGAGGAGGCCCCAGGGCCCCAGGAGTAGCCGGACTTCAACGTTCACCTGGCCCTGGTCCCTCGCTGCTCCAAGACCTGCTGGGAGCCACCTGCGTTTTGAAAGGGTCCCCAAGGCTGCAGGTGCACACTGGGGATTGACAGGTGCCACTGGAAGGACGGGCTGTGGCCTGGCTCAGCAGCACCAGGGCCATGGGCGGTCCTGGGTGGGAATTGCTTTATGAGGCTGCCCTGGGCCCAGCCCAGCCTGCTTCCTTCCGCCGGCTCCAAAAAGGCCAGGCCAGGCATGGGCTGGGCCCAGCAGATGTGCTTTAGTGGCCACGACAGGATGCAGTAAATGCCCACCCCCCTTTCACATGCAGATGCCTCTGGGCCATCAGGCAGGGCCCCTAGGCGGGCCTCTTCAGCCCCCCGCTGTGCCTGGCCCAGCCTCTGAATGGCTCCCCTCGGGGAGCCCAATCCACCCAAGAAAGAGCTCCAATAAAGGGCTAGTTGGGGGGACTCCGCTGGGTACAGATGTCCAGGCCTGCGGCCACGCCCACCACAAGTCCTAGAGCAGAACGTGGGCCCTGTGGCTGCAGGAAGGGGGACAGCACCAGCCTGGGCATCTCGATCCTCCATCTGGAAGCTCTTATCTGGCATCTCCTGATCCCAGCGCACTCACCACAGGGACTGCACAGCCAGGCGTTCCCAGCCCTGGGCTCCCCATCTCTCGGCTGGGGACACACTACTGCTGTCACCACCACTACTGCTGTCACCACCACTACTGCTGTCACCACCGGTGTCCTCTACTGCAGAGTCGGCTCTGCCAGGACACAGGCTTCCACCTGCCTGTTCACTGCCACACAGCCCCAGCGCTAGAATTGTGTTCTTAGCATGGCAGGGTGCTCAGGGCTTGCTTGCTGCAGGGTGTGTGGAGGAATGAATGTGCACGTGCACCTTTGATGGGGACTCAGCTGCTTTTTCTACTTCTGCCAGGTCCTGAGTCTCTCTAAGCCTTGGGCCTCACCTTGAAAAGGGGCTGCAGTGAAATGTGGTGGGTGGTCAGGCACCTGCCCAGTACAGGACAGGCCACTCTCAATGCGTGGTGACCACTGTTACCATGGCAATATTATTTTAACAAGGCCAGCTTATACTCCCCTGTGCTCTGTGTCTCTCAATGAAATATGAGGACACCTGTCACCAGGAAAATCCAGGGAGAAGAGTGGCCACAGCGAGCCACTCCACCCAGGCCCACAGAATGACAATGCCCCCCCCAGCTCACAGCACCTGGGGAGTTGCCATGGAGACCTATGCTCCCCAGGACCCCAAGGCCCTCACACTCGTCCCTCCCTCCATCCATCCCTCCACAGCTGCAGGTCTCAGCCCAGGAACTTCCTTTGAGCCCCTGCCGGACTTCAAAGGGAGCCGCCTGCATATCGAGGCCACAGAGTGAAAGGTGGTGGCTGCGAAAGCCACACGGTCCGCTGCATGCCCAGCGCCTTGGCAAGCAGGGCCTGCTGCGTGCACAGCTCCCACGAGAGTCCGCTCTCGGCTTAGCCCGCAGGAGAGGAAGATAACAGTGTCCTGTACCTCTGGAAAATCCCCACAGAAAGCTCCAAAAGCAGGAATGTTTTCCTGGAGGGGAAGTTTCCCCACTGCTTTCGTTGCGGCTTCGGCACCTGTCCCAGCACCCACGGGCACGCGGGCTCCCCTGGGCCTGAGTGTGATGGGTTGGCCCCTCAGAGGCTGGGTCTGGGGGGCACGGGGGGGGGGGGGGGGCCTGTCCTGAAAAAATGACAGACGAGCTGGAGGGCAAACGAAGGTCAATAAGAACCAGAGGGCGCCCCGGTGTGGGTTGCCAGCCACTGGGAGGTGCCACAAAGGCCCCTTGAGAAGGCCCGGTGGACCAGTCGGGGGCGTGGGAAGCCCAGGGGGGTTCAGATACTCGGTTCGGCGGGCCCCAGGACAGCACAGTGATAAACCTCCCAGGATGGTGAGTACTCGGGCCTCACCAAAAACAATCCCACACGCCTCTCTCAGCTACATAACCCGCTGCAGTGTATTTTAAGCTGTTCTCTTATTGCTGTTAGATTTTAGTGTAGCTGTTACCAGAGACACCCAGCTAGATAAGTCTGCAGGAGTCAAAGCAAATCAAAACTAAACCCTCCTGGGATCAGGCAGAACCCTTCTCAACGTCACCCCCTGGACTCTGCGTGCGTTTCTTGGACAGTCAGGAGTTTGAGACCAGCCTGAGCAAGAGCGAGACCCCGTCTCTACTAAAAATAGAAAAATTAGCCGGGCATGGTGGCGCGTGCCTGTAGTCCCAGCTACTCGGGAGGCTGAGGCAGGACCTGAGGTTGCTATGAGCTAGGCTGACGCCACAGCACTCTAGCCCAGGTGACGGAGAGAGACTCCGTCTCAAAAAAAAAAAAATTGATATACAAAGTTATCCAGTGAGGAGTCTTTCCCACCCTCCTTCCAACCACCCAGTTCCCCTGTCCTTTGTCCCCCAGCTCTTCCCACAGACCCTGAGGCGGCCTGTGCACTTCCAGTGTCTTCATGCAAACACAGCGATAGGAATACATGCTTGCATTTCTGCCTTTTCTGCAGAGACGGCGCACCGTGCACCCTGTCGTGTGCTTGCTATCTCACCAGCAGTGTGCCCACAGAGAGGGTGCTCACTCCTTTCATACCCCAGCGTACGGACAGACGGACTCTAACACTCCCCTACTGATGGGCACCGGGGCTGTGTCCAGTCTTTGGCTATTTCAAAAGGCACTGCCGTGAGAGACCTTGTACTTGTGTCATTTCTCATGGACGAGTAGGACAAATTCCCAGGAGTGGAACTGCTGATAGACGTCAAATGAATCTCCCACAAGCAACACATAGCAGCCTCTGTTTCCACAAACTCGCCGAGGGAACGTGTTCTCGAACTTGTGGATTTTTGCCAGTTTTCTCAAATTGATGAAAAATGGCATGTCGGTATAGTTTTAATTTGCATTTCTCTTATTCGAGTAAGGCTGAGCATCTTTTAGGTCTCTTGTTTTTCCTTTCTTAAGAGCTGTTCACATCCTTTGTCCATATTCCTACTGGGCCGCTCATTTGCTCTTGCTGATTCCTAGATTTGGAGGCAGAGACTTTCTCTCAACCCAAGACTTCAGAGGAAATCTCCTTTGCTTTCATTTGCACTCATGTTTTCGCTCTTTACATTTCAATGTCTTTAAAACATAAACCAGGCCCGGCGCGGTGGCTCACGCCTATAATCCTAGCTCTCTGGGAGGCCGAGGCGGGGCGGATCGCTCGAAGTCAGGGGTTCGAAACCAGCCTGAGCAAGAGCGAGACCCCATCTCTACTATAAATAGAAACAAATTAATTGGCCAACTAATATATAGAGAAAAAATTAGCCGGGCATGGTGGCACATGCCTGTGGTCCCAGTTACTTGGGAGGCTGAGGCAGCAGGATTGCTTGAGCCCAGGAGTTTGAGGTTGCTGTGAGCTAGGCTGACGCCATGGCACTCACTCTAGCCTGGGCAACAAAGCGAGACTCTGTCTCAAAAAAAAAAAAAAAAAACCATTAACCAGATCACATGACATGCCTACCTAAAATCTTCACTGACTTCCTCCCACTGAGGATAAGGTCCAGACACCTCTCTGTGGCCACTGCCCCTCCTCCCCAGCACACAGGGCCCCTCAGCTCCTTGCTCCTGCCAAGCGCCCTCTTCCTCAGGCCCTGTATGTTATACTGCAAGTATTATCATTTCCTCATATAATCAGCATAAAATAATTTCAATAAGCTATTTTACATTCTTCTCACTCAGTCTTGTTATCCGGTGTGTGCTTTACACTTAGAGCACATCTCAATTCAGACTGGCCACACCTGGAGCGCTCGGCAGCCACGGGGACCCAGCGGCCGCCCTGCGGCCCGCGCAGCCCAGCCCGGTGGAGGCCCAGCGCCGCGCGGCCCCGCACACCCGCGGCCCCGCACACCCGCGGCCCCGCACACCCGCGGCCCCGCACACCCGCGGCCCCGCACACCCGCGGCCCCGCACACCCGCGGCCGCAGCGGGCCGGGGACTCGCGCTGGGCTTTCCGCGGGGACGGGGCGGGGCGTAGCGTGGAGGGGCGTGGCCCGGCGGAAGCCCCGCCCCCGGCGGCGGCCCGAGGGGCCCGCAGAAGCCGGAGCCCGCGCCCCGGCGCCCGCCCGCGGCCCGCTCACCTCGCCACCGCCTCCACCGAGCCGGCGATCGCGCTGCCGCCGCCCGCGTCGCAGTCGTACAGCACGCCCGAGATGTCGAGCAGCACCCCGCGCACGCCCGCCAGCCGCTCGGCCCACGCGGCCATCGCGCCCCGCCGCGAACCTCGGACTCCGGGTCCCAACCGGCGGACGGGTCCCGCGCCCGCGCCCGCCGCGCAGGGGCGCCTGGGAAGTGTAGTCCGGCGGGGCGGGGACGGCCGCGCGCAAACCCGGGACGCCCGGGCGCAAACCCCGGACGGCCAGGCGCAGACCGGTACCCGTGGGCGCCGCCTCCGAGCTCCGGGGTCACGTGCTTCCGAAATGGGGGCCTTCTTCTCGGGAGAACAGTGGACAGAGAGCAGCAAGGGCAGAAGACGAGTCCCTGGGAAATAGTCAAAAGCAAGTCGAGACAAGAGGGCACCTGTAAAAGCAACAAAATTGCAGAGAACAGGCTGCTCCGGGGCTTCGCTGTGTCCCGGCCTCTAGCAGGAGGTGTCGCAGCCCGACCCACCAGCCAGACCCTCGTGGCCAGCCCCGCGCCCGGGAGGCGACGCTAGGGAAGTGAGTCCCGGGACGCTGACTGCGGTGTAAGCTACAACGCCAGAACTAGCTGGAAGAAAATTACACGTTCAAGGACGAAGATTGTTCAAAAAATTATAGCATGGCCACTGAAAGAAATAACGCCACCAAAAGTGAAGACTAGGTAACCACGTGGAAAATGCTTAATGTTCTAACATATGAAAAAGTAGAATACAAGGCTGTATACAGAAGACAGCCCTGCAAAAATGAGGACGTGTGGGCATAGCGCTGGGAAGGAAATGGGAATATCACGATCTGTTAGGCCAGTGAGGTTTTTGGATAAATTACAAAATTCCACTTAATGTTATGTTATTTTTGCAATAAATAAAAATTGATGTAAGAATCCCTGTGACCCTTTCAAGTAATTAAATTGAAATGAGAAAATGTGACTTCTGGTCTGATTTAGCGTTCAGGTTTCAAAGGAGGAGGACCATGTTATTATTTCACCACTTCATTTCGGGCTCTTTGTTTTTTTCTTTTTTAAAGAAATGGGGTCTTGCTCTGTGGCCCCAGGCTGGAGTGCAGTGGCACAGTGATAGTGCTATGATACCCACCCAGGCTGGTCTCAAATTCCTGGCCTCCAGTGATCCTCTCGCCTTGGCCTCCCCAAGTGCCTTGGCCTCCCCAAGTGCCGGGATTACAGGCTTGAGCCAGCACGCCCCTGGGGCCCAGGGGCCGTTTCAGGCTGTTGATTCACAGAAAGGATGAAAAATTCTTAGGAATGTTAGAGCTTTAACCCAGTTCAATGAATTGTGCATATTTTGTTGATAAGCTTATGAGGGAGCTATTTACAGTTGTTTACAAAAGAATTATAAAATGTAGTTCCTGCCCTCTGGGGCTCCGCAATCAATCAGGGCGAGAATGAGGAGTTTACAAATTTCCGAGGGCACTGAGGAGCCAAGCTCAGCTCCGTTGGGACCACCGCCCCCACCACTTGGCTCCTAAGATGCCAGGGTACCAACAGTACAGCCCCTGGCACTGCTGCCCCCAAAGAACCAAGCACACCCACCGCTGTGTCCCCTGAAGACCCCCTCTCTCCACCTGTGGCCACCACCTGGCTTTCCCCGTGTCTGGCTCAGTGGAACCTAGTCCAGCCTGCAAGGGGGTCTGGGAAACACAGTTTCTTGCCTTCCAGACTCATGCTACAGGAGCTGAGTGAGTCAGTCTGGAAAATGTGCCACAAACATGAACCGTATACATGCTGAGCCTCTACTCTGCGCAGCAGGCTCTAGGGGTAAAAAAAAAAAAAAAGGTCCAAGGTGTGATCTTTGCCCTCAGGGGTCAAGACTGGGCAGAGGACAAGTGAACACCTTCAAGACTACTGACCAAGTGTGTGCGGAGTGCCAAGAGCAACATAGACCCAGCCAAGAGGGTGGACTCTGTGGGCCATGGAGGGCAGCAGTGGCGTCTGGCTGGGCAGGGGACAGCCTGAGACGGACCTTGGAGAGTGGCTGGGCTTTAGCTTCATGCCAAGGAGAGGGAGAAAGGGCACTCCTGCCCGTGGGGTGAGCCTCCATGTAGTTCTCTTTCTACAACTAGCTCTGTGCATGCCCTTGGACACGTCGCTTTCCATCTCTAGGACTGTGGTGGACAGGGTAATAATGCCCTCCTGAGATGTCCACATCCTCAACTCCAGAAACTTACATGGCAAAAATGACTTTGCAGATGTGATTAAGCCTAAGCTGTTGTGAGGAGATGGTTTTGGATGAGCCAAGTGGGCCCTGTGTAATCACAGGAGTCCTCCTAGGGAAAGGGGGACAGGACAGTCAGAGTCAGAGGAGGAGATGTGACAACAGAAGCAGAAGTCAGAGAGATTCTGACCGGAGGGCACACACTGCTGTCGTTGAACATGAAGGGACCGTGAGCCAAGCGATGCAGGCAGCCTCTGGCAGCTGGAAAAGGCAAAGAAAGGAATTCGCCCCTGAAGCCTCCAGGAGGACCGCACCCCTGCTGGTACCTTGATTTTAGGACTCCTTACCTCCTGAACTGTAAGATAATGAATCTGTGGTTTTATGGCACTAAATTTGTGGCAGTTTGTTACAGCAGTGACAGGAAATGAATACAGGGACCCAGGTCTCTCACCTGAAAATGACAAGTTGGTCCAAGGTGGCAAGTCTCTCAGTGTGGGCCACTGATGGGCTGAGACCTGATCCAAAAATCCAAGCCCTTTCTCTGGATGTCTTGGGTGAAGGGCATTGTCAAAGTTAGGGTTATACTTGGCTGCATGTAACAGAAACCCAGCTATAGTTGCCCAGCCAAATAGGGTTACTTTTCTTCAAATATCAAGAAGCCCAGGCCGGGGGCGGTGGCTCACGCCTGTAATCCTAGCACTCTGGGAGGCCGAGGCAGGCAGATTGCTCGAGGTCAGGAGTTCAAAACCAGCCTGAGCAAGAGCGAGACCCCCGTCTCTACTAAAAAAAAGAAAGAAATTAATTGACCAACTAAAAATATATATACAAAAAATTAGCCGGGCATGGTGGCGCATGCCTGTAGTCCCAGCTACTTGGGAGGCTGAGGCAGCAGGATCGCTTGAGCCCAGGAGACTGAGGTTGCTGTGAGCTAGGCTGATACCACAGCACTCATTCTAGCCTGGGCAACAAAGTGAGACTCTGTCTCAAAAAAAAAAAAAAAAAAAAGCCCAGGGGAAGGCAACCCTGGACAAGGACAACAGCTCCCAGGACCAGCAAGAAGTGGGCTGCTTCCTTCTTTCTGCCCCACCACCCTCAGCATGCGGCTTTCACCCCCATCCACTCACGGGGCCTGCTGCACCCCCAGGCACATGGCTGCATTTCAGGCAGGTAGGAGAGGAAGGAACAGAGAAAAATCTGTGTGACGGCCGCGTGTTGGCTTTTATACCAGGAAAACAAAAGCCTCCCTAGGACCCTGACCCAATGGGCTGTTTTATTTTTTCCGATTTTTATTTTATTTTATTTCAGATTATTATGGGAATACAAACGTTTTAGTTACATAAATTGCTTTTGTACAGTTTGAGTGAAAGTTGTAAGTGTGCCCATCACCCAGATAGTGCACATTGTACCGTTAGGTGTGAATTTACTCATCCTCTCCGCCCCCCTCCCACCTGGTTGATTTCCTATGAGTTTTATTTCCATATGTGCACATAAGTGTTGCAAAGATGTGGAAACAACCCGTATTACTCAGCCAATGGACTCCAGTTTGCATCAGTGTGCAGAGATGCGTACTTCTTCAACTGAGCCTTGGGCCCATTGTGTTTCCGATAGCAAATCTAAAAATCATGTCTGAATTTCAGCTCAAATATCAACTCATCAATCCTCTATTGCTATACTAGACATATGTATAATCCTACATATAACATTTGCTTATATTGTCAGAACTCTTCGGTTGCCAGTGACAGAAACCAAATTTCAAATGGCTTCAATTTAAAAGGAATGCACTGGCTAGAACAAACAGGTAGTCCAGCAGTTGATAACTTCAGACATGGCTGGTTATCAGCTCCAGGGTAACAGAGTCACAGATAAACCACCTGGTGAAGAACCTTTTCCTCCACTTGATCTGACAGTTTCAGAAAGAACTCTGACTGGCTCTTGTGGGTCAGTGTCCCCACTGCCCCTGTCTGTGTTCACAGGGAGGTGATGCGATGACGACCCAGCCTGACTCACGTGCTCTCACCAGGGCAGAGGGAGGGGCATTTGCGTACAGTCCCACTGTGGCCACATGGGGTGGGCGAGGAGAAGCTCCCCAGCAAAAAGCCAGGCACCATAACAAGAGGCAGAAGGAAACAACACTGTACAGGCAAAAGGAGCAGGTGCCCACTATCCACAGGGACCTTTGTTCTTATGATCAAAGTCTGCCTCCACTGAAAAAGTGAGACCAGATCAAGCGAGGCCCATGTGGACCAAAGGGTCTTCTGTCTTATTGAGACGGGCTGTCAGGAAAAAATAAGGGAGTGGAAAGCCATTGATGTAGAAGTGCTTCTCAAGCTTTAGTGTGAATTAGAATCTCCCAGAGGGCTTCTTATAACACAGACTTGGATTCAGGAAGTCTGGATGGCCCCAAGAACCTGGGATGTGGCTGTGAGGTGATGCCCACTGTCCCCGGAGCCCTGCATACGGCCTCTGTGTGTCTTGAGTATCTCACACAATGACAGCCAGCTCTGAAGACGAAATGTCTCAAAAGTGAGCATTCCGAGGGAACAAGGTGGAGGCTGCAGGACTTCTTGTGACCAAGACTTAGAAGTCACAGAGTCGACTGGGCGCGGTGGCTCACGCCTGTAATCCTAGCTCTCAGGGAGGCCGAGGCAGGCAGATTGCTCGAGGTCAGGAGTTTGAAACCAGCCTGAGCAAGAGTGAGACCCCGTCTCTACCATAAATAGAAAGAAATTAATAGCCCAACTAATGTATACAGAAAAAATTAGCCGGGCATGGCATGCCTGTAGTCCCAGCTACTCAGGAGGCTGAGGCAGAAGGACTGCTTGAGCCCAGGAGTTTGAGGTTGCTGTGAGCTAGGCTGATGCCATGGCACTCACTCTAGCCTGAGCAACAAAGCGAAACTCTGTCTGAAAAAAAAAAAAGTCACAAAGTCTGTTCAGCCATGTCCTGTTTGTCACCCACGGCCAGCCCAGGCTCAGTGTAAGAGTGGACTACACAGGGCATGAATGCCAAGCAGTGTGGTTTATTAGGGGTGGTCATCTTTGGAAACTAGATACCACAACACTTTTCTACCAGTGTCAGAAATGCCACCCTGGGTTAAATTCATGGTTCTTCTCCTGCATTTTTCTTTTGCAAAGAACATGATGCCTGGCATGATAACCCACTTAAAAGCAAATGCATGGCACTTCTGCTGAGTCAGATCCATCATGAACCCATATCCACATCTAAACGTTTCTTGAGCCTATTTTTATCTCCAGCCTGTACCGCCTTTTAAGGTATGGGTTTCCAATCCATCTTAATCAAACTGTGTAGCTTTGGGTTTATGTTATTGGGCCATCGTTTATTTCTTTCAGCTCTTCAACCCACTAAATGCACAAAGACAGATGCTCTTTGACCCTGACTTTAAGATGGTTCGAGGACCAGGCAGTCTGTATCCCATGCAGTGTGATAAAGGCTGCACCTGTCAGGGTTCTTTGATTTTGGCCCATTTAAGTCCAAAATGTGAAGGGTTGGGGGAGAGAGGGTTGGAAGGATGTAGGCATTCATAAAAGCAAAGAAAATGCTGAACAACCAGACCTGGGTGGAGCCCTGATTGACAGTCCCACATACAAGGTTGGGGTTGGGGGGTCAGGGCACAATCAAACTACTGACACCAGAAAAGGGGGAGTGGATCCTGGGATCAGACAAACCAAGAGACGCCCACCGAAGGCAGTGGTGGGAGAGTGCCTGGGGAGAATGTGGAAGGAGTCCTAGAGCCAGCATGGGGCAAGCCGGGAAGGCCCCACAGAAGAAGCAACCCTTGAACAGAGGAGACTGAAGGTGTGCAGGGCCTTCCCAGGCAGGTGCAGGTGAAGATAGCATTGTCCAGTGGCAAATGCATGCAGCTGTGAGAGTGAGTCTGCCCAGGGCTCTTATAGTTGCCAGAACCAGCACCCCTCCCAGGGTGGTTCACATCAAAGCGGGGATGCAGTAGACTTCCAGGGAACCCCAAGGAAGCAGAACAACCAGCGTCAGGAAGAAGGCAACTGAGGCAGTGGCATGTTGTCACCATCTGTCAGTGCCTCACAGTTTCTCTCTCTGCACCCCTCTTCGACGCTTCCTGATCCTGAGGAGTCTCTACTTCTTCATAATGTCCATGCTCAGGTGGCCCCCAGCAGCCACCCCTTCTCCATTTTCCTTGCCCGTTAAGCTCAAGCACCCACCAGGGGCAGGGAGCATGCCCTGGAGGCCTAATCCAGACTCCTGGGAGAGGGACCTGGCTGGCCCAGCTCACCCAGTTGAGCTGACTGCACCATTCTGGTCCTTAGGCAGGTTAGGAATAGACCATCACATGGGCCAGGTGTCCCCCCACCAGGTCCACTGCCCACTCACTGTGACAGAGCCACTGAGAAGGTGGCAGGTACAAGCAGGGGACCCACATGGAGCCTGACCTGTCCAGGGACCAGAGCTGCACAGGCAGTTGGGTCGGATCTTGAAGGACCTTGCATTCCATGCCAAGGCAGTCAGCCTTCATCTCATCGACCATAGTCGCCATCGAAATGCCAGGAACAGCGAATTGGATGAACTCCTTGGCCTGGGCACAGCGAGGTTGAAAGCTCATGATCCACAGACCTTCTCCGATGGCCTGTTTTCCAGCATTTTCAATTGGTTGCCAGTGTTTAAAACTTTGCACACGTCACATAAGGATCCAGATTTCCGTGAAGATCTGGCAATGCCGATCAGCATTCCTATAAGGTCACAGTCCATAGGGTAGAGTAGCAGCGTCCCCTTGACATGGAATGCCAGTGCTCCAGCCTGTCGGGCTCCTCACCCTGTCGGTTTCGCTCCCTTAAGCCGTGGCCTGGCCCTCGGAGGGCTGGAGTTTGCACACCCAGGTGAGCCAAGCAGACTGCAGAGGCAGCAAGGCTGCGGGCAGGGGGGCCAGGGAGAAGAGGACGAAGGCATGAAATTTGGGCGCAGATTCAGGGAACAGAGGCGTTGACATCAACCTTGCAGGAAACCACCTAAGAACAACAGATCATTCTGGTCTCCACTTCATGCAGAAGCAGGCGATTTAGGCTTGCAAGGTCCTGCTCTGCTGCCCTGTCTATACTCTGCAAATGTCTCTCCCTGGTACAGTTCCAACACGGCATGCTACGGTCACTGTCAGAAAGGGCCTGGACTACTGTGTGTCCCTGCTCTTCCCGGCCAGCTTCAGCAGGTCTCTCTTCATACGACCTCAGCTTGTCACTTGGCATTTTCCCCCCATTCTCTCTCTCCGAATGACATTTCTCTACTTTTCTCAATGTTCAGACCAGTTTGGCTTGCCTGGTAATTCCCTTCTCTCGGGCTCCTCTTTGTAATATCTTTTTATTTATTTATTTATTTTTTTTTTTTTTTTGAGACAGATCTCACTATATCGCCCAAGCTGGGTAACTCCTGGGCTCAAAAGATCCTCCCAACTCAGCCTCTGCAGTAGCTGGGACTACAGGCTGGCACCACCATGCCCGGCTAATTTTAATTGTTTAGAGACAGCTTCTCACTATGTTGCCCAGGCTGTCCTGGGAAGATCTTAAAACCATGGTCCCCCCCAACCTTTTTCGGCACCAGGGACCGGTTTCATGGAAGACAATTTTTCCACAGACCCGGAGGTGGGGTATGGTTTCGGCATGATTCAAGCACATTACATTTATTGTGCACTTTACTTGTATTATTATTACATTGTACTATATAAGGAAGTAATTATACAACTCACCATAGTGCAGAATCAAATGCTGCCTCTGATCTGGCAGGAGGCAAAGCTCAGCTGGTGATGCCAGCGATGGGGAGTGGCTGTTAATACAGATGAAACTTCACTCTCTCTCCAGCTGCTCACCTCCTGCTGTGCGGCCCAGGTCCCAACAGGCCAGAGACTGGCTCTGGTCCTCGGCCCCAGGGATTGGGGACCACAGTCTTAAAACATTAGAAAATATGGAATGTGAGAGCTTCCAAACCTGGATTCCAAAAACCTGCACCCCAGTATACTTCAGGCAGTGCTTAGGCTTAGTTATTTTCTTGGAGATCCTGTTAAAATGTATCCCAGCTATGGATGTAACTTTGAAGGAAAAGCCATTAGATACATGTTTACAACTGGATTTCTTCCTGGAGCAGGAATTCAATTTCTCGGTAAGAACCTTACTGGACCGGGTTCTGAAATCTCACTGCTTGGGTTCAAATCTCAGCTCCACCACTTTCTACCTCTGGTGTGTAGGAAAGTTACTTAACCTAAGCTCATTTTCTCCATTGGAAATTAGGGTTAATAATAGTGCCTGCTTTGTGGGGTTTGGGAAGGGTTAATGAAATAACTTGTGCAAAAAGCTTAGCTCAATGCCTGGCCCACAAGTGCTCAAGAAACAGCAGCTATTGTTATTAATAATATTATTATTACCAGGACCAATTAACATGTATTTGACTTACCACTATAACCACTATTGCTTTATCACCTTGTTTGATGCTTTCTGTATAATCCTAAAATAAAGAAGTTGGTTTTCAAATTTCCAGGATAACATACTGATTTTTTTAAAGTAAAATATGTTGAGTGAACACTTTTATTTTGTTTACAGTTTGGGGACAGGTGGGAAGGCTATACTTTGAACTCCCCTTTCACAGATTAAAGCCTCCGAGGTGGGTTTTTTAAAGAAATACTTGCTCTGCTCGGCAGCCAGAGTTCAAAGCTCTGGTGGGAAATGGCAAATGCTAGCCTTTAATTGTAAATGAACTCTCCAGCAACAAGGGATACAGAGTCAAGTAAACAAACAACTGATTCTGCTGTCAGTAGTTTCCTTTTAAAATCCGATGTCTCCCCCCTCCCATTTTACAGACCCGTTTGAGTTGAAGAAGCACCTCTTGGAGAGGGCTGGCTGAGGTCCTGAGAAAAGGGGTCTTCCACAAAGGACCCTCGCAGGGGAGGTCTCCCTCTTCGTCAGCAAGCTGTGCCTTATGAAGCTGTCTCTTTGGCATATATATCCTGCCCTTGGGCTTTTACCTAGAGCATTTCAGTTGTATTTTATTTCAGGAACACAAGATGTTATCTAAGGTGCTTTAACATGGCTCATAATATTGCCCTCCCTCCCTCTGCATAAACTGCAAATTCTTTCCATTGTTAACACTATTCACGGTGTGGCGGCAGCTCCTCAGGGCTGTGCTGGAATTACAGGCCACTTTGTTTGTAGAATAGCGCTGGAAGCTTGGCACCATTGATTTGCATCAGTGCCTCCGGAATAGCCTTTGCCTTCTCCTTAAAGATACTATCTAAACTGTGAAATTCATTAAATAGCCCCAGAAATGGATCAGGTTATTTAACACAACATCCCTAATGGCGCAATATCTCAGCTGTCTGCACTGATAGTGAGCATTGTCTTGGATAGTGTTATCAGCCCAGGACACCCGCTATGAATATTGATCCCAAGCTTGTTACAGGCATCACTTGCCATCAGGACAGGTCAGGGTTGGAACCCACCTAGCATCAAAGCAATTTAAAGACAGCACTCAGGCAGAATTTTAATGCCCACACTAGGGGGGAAAAAACCAACACAAATCGAGGCCATGTGCAGAGGGAAGATGGCTTACTGGATATGGATGTATGTGTTATATAGGAATGTCTTGCATGTAAATACACGTGTGAGGGTGTTAGTGAGTCGAACACATCGCCAAGTGGTACCCAAAAGGAAGCCTCATTGCCACCTGGTCTTTTACAAAGCAGGTGGCCAGGAAAAAAATTCCCCTAGGACCTTTCCCTCCACTCTCCCCCAAATCGAAGAATGTAGGCGGCTTCTCTTTAAGCCGGGCAAGGAAGCGAGCACATTTCTATTCTTCTAATGTGGACGAGAGACACAGCAGAGTTCCCTGTGTGTCACCTATTGCCCGAAGCCGAGAGTATACTAGCATGAGAGTTCACACAACCTTGCGCTGCACTGCACACACGTCTCAGAACTACTGGGAAGATAAAGGGCAAGACAAATTTTAAAATTGTTAAGAGAAGGAGTCCTTAAAGATTTGCAGGTTTAAAAAATATGGTCTCTGTATGTTCTTGGCTTTCTCCCCAATTTGTTGCTTCTTCAGCTTTTGGCTCCTTTCCCATATTTAACATCTGCGGACCACAAAGGAAAGACAATTCGCTCCATTGAAACAAAAACTTTTGAGGCGATCTATAAAGTGCAATGAAAATAATCCAGGTTTGGGCTGCTCTTGGCTGTCTGGGCCTTCCTTGTGCCTCTGGTTTGGGGTTTCGGGTGCCGTCTGGAATGCCAGCCGGCCATCCTGTGAATGGTCTCAAGGTTTCTTACAGGAGAAAGGGTACGAAGAGGGAGCATGGAGGCCATATATTTCTGTTCTAGAGCTACCTTAAGGAAATCTGTTCCTAGCTACCCTGAAGAAGCTGAGTACAAGCAAATATAAACACGGGTGGAAAAGTGGGCTAGGATGAATAGGGTGAGGGGGGAGAAAGGAAAAGGAAGGGGAAAAAAAAATCAAGTGAGAACTGGGTGAGAAAGCTGTCAAAACAGAGAGGGAAGTACCCTATCTGTATTTGAGGAAGGTTCTGTGGTTTGCAATCCAGGTTCCTGGGCACACCTTTTAGTTCCAGGGCCGTCTTGTCTTTGGTTTTCACGTGGTAAGTGTCCATCCCCTTTGGTGGAAGGTGGTCCAGTGGGCTTCCGCAGGGCACTTCCTTTCCTGAGCTTTAAAAGCACAATCCATCTTCACTTTAGGACGGGAGCTGGCTTGAATTTCAGCAGGGCTTTAAAGTCTGCAGGGAACATGGTAGGCACCTTTGGGAGGGGCAGAAAGGTTTGAATGAGAAAAGCAACAAGGAGCTGGCCTCTAAGGACACCTCTTCAATAACAGATGGGATTAGCCGCCCCCAGCACTTTAATGGGAAGGATTCTCCTCCCCTTCCTACTTCTTACCTGCTCAGACAATATTAATTGCCAAGTCATTGTTTGGAAACCCCATGGGGTGGTGAAGAAAGGAACAGCAGAGTTAGAGGTGGTTCTGGGATGGAAGTCTCAGGATTTGCCTGAAATAAACGCTTAGTGCCCACAGACTGCAACGTGCTCTCCAAGTGACAAAAGAAGAAATGTTAGGATGAGTGCGGTTGGTGGAAGCTTCCCCAAACCACTGATGGTGGCTATGACAGAAGACTTGGCGGGGCAAATGGGGGACATTTCAATTGTCTCTCATCTTGCACCTTAAATTCAAACCAGACAAGAATCTTTTTTTTTGAGACAGAGTCTCACTTTTTTGCCCAGGCTAGAGTGAGTCATCCCTATTTATTTGTTTGTTTGTTTGTTTATTTATTTATAGACAGTCTTGCTCTGTTGCCCAGGCTAGAGTGCCATGGTGTCAGCCTAGTTCACAGCATCCTCAAACTCCTGGACTCAAACGATCCTAATGCCTCAGCCTCCCGAGTAGCTGGGACCACAGGCATGCGCCACCATGCCCGGCTAATTTTTTTCTATATATTATTAGTTGGCCAATTAATTTCTTTCTATTCATAGTAGAGACGGGTCTCGCTCTTGCTCAGGCTGGTTTCAGAACTCCTCACCTCAAGCAATCCTCCCGCCTCGGCCTCCCAGAGTGCTAGGATTACAGGCGCCTCGGCCTCCCAGAGTGCTAGGATTACAGGCGTGAGCCACCGCGCCAGGCCCAGACAAGAATCTTTTAACCTTTTTCTTCTGGGGGGCTGGGGTCAGAGATGCAACCCGATTCCCAGAGACCCAATTTCTGTTGCAAATGATTGAATTTCTGACTGTGAAGAAGGCCTGGCTGAAGGGCGTCAGGGGTTGTGCTCAGTTCACGGCAGGGCGGGGCAGCAGCCTTCAGAGCAGAGGGGCACACTCGTCTCTCCAAAACTCGTGCTGGCCTCAGACTCAGCTCCGCCACGAGGTGGAAGGGAAAGACTCCGACAGTGTACAGGGTTTTCTTTCTCTATTTCCGAGACAGTAGGACGTACTGAAACAAAAAACCACTGGTCCAGCAGAAGACCTGGGTTCGAACCCAGACTCCGTCACCAACGAACGGTAACCCTGGACAAACCACTTCTCATCTTGAAACCTCAGTTTCCTCATCGTTAAACCAGGGGCAGTGGTCTGTGCCCCAGCGCACGCCTGCCTCGCGGGATGATCTGGGACTCAGAGGGGATGGCTCAAGCCCAGAGGCTTTGTATACCGTAAACTGTGAAAACAGGAGGGCTTTTCGGTCCCAGGGAACCGCGTCTGAGGCTATTCCTGTGATTCACGGGCGGCGCAGGAGATGTCCTGCGCGCTGCCCTGAAACATTCAGCCCCGGCCTGAGTTCATCCCCAAATCAAAGGCCGGGACACCAGGGAGAGGCGCAAACTCAGGTTAGGGAGGGGTGTGCGAGCGCGCAGGGAGGCTCCTCGGGGTGGACGCAGCCGGCCCCGCGGGCGCGCGCACCGGGAGCGCGGAGGCTCCCCCTAGCCGAGGCAAACGCCCCCAGCGCGGCGCCGGATAGTCCCGAGGCTGGCCTGGGCGGCGCAAGTGCCAACCGACGCGCAGCCCCCCGCGGCTCTCTCCCCGCCCCCTCCCCAGCCTCACTTGGCCGCGCGAACCCGGCTCCGGGCTGGAGAGCCGCGGCTGAGCCTCAGCCGAAGGCAAACCCGAGCGCGGCCGTGCGGGACCCCGCGCCGCCGGCCCCGGCCCGCGGGTGGCGGGCATGCTGGCATGGCAGGACGGCGGGGCCAAGGCGGCTCCGACCCACCACAAGATCTCCTTCTCGGTCCTGGACATCCTGGACCCGCAGAAATTCACCCGCGCTGCGCTCCCGGCCGTGCGCCTCGCTCCCCGGGAAGCCAAGAAAAGTTTGGCGGAGGTCGAAGCGGGGAAGGACGCCAGCCCCGGGGACCCGGGCCGACAGCGGGAGACCCCTGGTAAGAATGCAAGGCGGCCCCTGGCCCCGGGCGGCCCCAGTCCGGATGATGCGGTGGAGCGTGTGGGGGGCACAGCCAGGCCCCGGTGAGTGGCCCTTAACGGCGTCTTCCCCAGAGAGAGAAGGCGCTCAGGACCGGTACTAGGTGTAGCCCCCGTCTCGGAATTGGATTGAGGCGGACAGCAGGCTCTGAGCATCCGGGGCTGGGATTTGTCACAAAAGCCCCATCCCTGCTCCCCCGCCAAGCGAGTAAGCGCCACACCTCTGCTCGCAGTGGACACCCACACCCAGCGCCCGCCCTGCCGGGTTCACTCATTTATCGGGCATTTAATGCGCTTGCCCCGTGCCGGGACCTGAGAGCTAGGGGCTGGGAGAAAGGTGATGAGAAACTTCGGAACCTGCCAGATAGACAACATCCTTAACATCGCCCCCAGTTATGGATGAGAGAGCTGAAGGCTTGTGTCCCGGGTCTGAGTAGCGAGGTCAGGTGCCTGCTTCCAGCCCCGCGGGGACACCTGCAGAGACTCGGCCGCCCCGCGCGCTCACTCCGCCCGGACCCAACTGTTCACTGGGGCTGGGGGCGAGGCGCGGGTGGGGTGATGGGAAGCTTTTGGTGCTTTCTCCTCGAAACCCTTTTGACTTGCTCCTAACCCTCGCGGATACCTGGTTAAGGGTCCAGGAAATTTTGTGGCTGGAAGGATGAAAGACCGCAGGACTCCCGCCGAGTGGGGCGTGGGCACGAGGATCCCTGGAGGGTCAGGAGTTCAGGTCCCCGGGGAGGCTGGACGCCACGCAACCCCTGCTCCCTCCTCGGAGTTTGGCGGTGATTGCCTGGGGCCCCGGGGCGCCTCTGGCGGCCGCGCTCGGGCCCCGGCCGGCGGCCTAGTAATTGTTCGGATCTCCCTCCGAGGGGCCCAGCTCCCCTCCCCCAACCCTCGTGATCGATATTCTATTACTGGCGCCTGCATATCTCCTGCCCACAGCTTGCAGGTACCGACTTCAAACCCCCTTTCCCTGTCTGATCCTAATATTGTTCGATTAAAACTTACCTTTAATAGATGACATCTATCGATCCGGCCCCGCACAAATCTGAAACTCTATTAACACGGCGGGAGAGAGAAGATGGGAAAGGGGGAATTTCACTTTAAAGGGAGGGGGGCGGAGAGCTTAATAACTTCTTTTTTAATTGCTAGGAGTGCCAGACTAAAATAGACTTGTAGGGGCTGGGGAGACACAACCCTAAACGCACTTGACGTCGATGTCTTAATGTACTATGATCCTACCCCCATATGGCTGCCCAGTAGGGCCACCATTCTTTCCTAATGCGGGGTGTCATTCATTCACTCAACACATACAGCTTGGACGCCTACTCGGTGGCAGATTTGTACAGAGCAAGAGGACATCGCACCCCTAAAGACTGTGCGGTGTTGGGAGAGGAGGCGCGCGATGAGGGGAGAGGAGCGGAGCCGGGGTTTGGCTGGGGGGAAAGCTGCGTGCTCCGGGAGGACGAAGAGAAGGTTTGGGGACCGGACAGGCCGCGTGGTTTCAGGCTTCTGGTCACCGTCCCCTTCTCCCCTAGATGCTGCGGGCCGAGGCGCCGGTCCGGCGTCCCCCCTGGAGGGCTCCGAGGCCGAGGAGGAGGAGGAGGACGTGGAGGACGCGGGACGGCCGCAGCGACGGGAGCGGGCTGCGTGCTTGCTGGGCGGCCCGGCGGCGCGCTCTCCCGAGGCCCGGGCTGGGGCGTTGACGGCTGGGGAGCGCGGCGCGGACGGCGGGGGCGGCCCCATGGGGTCCCCCGGCTCGCCGGGCTCCCCGCGGCCACGGCGCCGGCGCGCGGAGCCCAACTGCGCCAAGCCGCGGCGCGCGCGCACCGCCTTCACCTACGAGCAGCTGGTGGCCTTGGAGAACAAGTTCCGGACCACGCGCTACCTGTCCGTGTGCGAGCGCCTGAACCTGGCGCTGTCGCTCAGCCTCACGGAGACGCAGGTCAAAATCTGGTTCCAGAACCGCAGGACCAAGTGGAAGAAGCAGAACCCGGGCGCCGACGGCGCGGCGCAGGCGGGGGGCGGCGCGCCCCAGCCCGGGACGCCCATGGCTGCAGCTGGGGCCTGCGGCGGCGGGGGCGGCGGCACGGGGGGCAGCCCCGGCCCGCCGGGCCCTGGCGCTCTGTCCTTCCAGACTTTCCCCTCCTACTCGGCGGCCAACGTGCTCTTCCCGGCCGCCGCCTCCTTCCCGCTGACGGCCGCCTCTGCCGGGAGCCCCTTCGCGCCCTTCCTCGGGCCCTCCTACTTGACCCCCTTCTACGCCCCGCACCTATGAGCCGCAGCCCTCCGGCCCCAACTTGGTCGGGACTCACAAGGGCCTGGCATGGTCGTGTGTCCCCCCTCCACGGAGCGGCGCCGGCGCGCAGGGACCGCCCCCTCCCGGTGCGCGGGTGTCAGCGCGCCCGGCCTTCCAGCTGCCGGGAGGCGCCGCCAGAGGGCGAGGAGAAGCCGGCTGCGGACTCCGGGCTCGCCCCTCTGCGCCCGCGCACCCCCTCAGTCCACGCGGGCCACCAAGGGGTCAGGGACCTGCCGTCTTTGAAAGTGTCCGGAGGTGGAGGCTGTCCTCAAATCTTCCCGTGTCTGGACCTTGCTGTTCGCTTTCGGTCAGGTTTAATTCAGTTCAAGGGCTCTTTTTTGAGGGTCTGGGTGTTCAGCGCGGGCCCAACAAAGGTGCCAAGAGGGAAACTCCAGGGAGCTAGGACGCCCTGCCCGCCAGCTGTGCACGGCCAGGATGGCGTCCGCCAAGGCTCTAGCTCACTCAGGGCGAGGAGCTGTCCTCTTTCCTAGCGGATTGCACCCCGCTTCACACTTGTTTATTGGCCCAAACCCAGGGTTCCTTCCAAATCCTGATTGAAGCTAGGAGAACTTGGTCCACGCACACAATGCCGATGTGAAATGGACTATTTTTAAAATGCATCAAACTCAACATTTCTAGATCGTCATTTAAGATTTGGTCTGGAGCACGGTACTTATTTCACACAGACTCTCTGCAGGTAATTCCTGAGAGAGTGGGTACCTTATTTTTCTGAGTAGGACAGAAGTTTGAGCGAGGAAAGGCAACTGGGCTTTGTAGCTGACTTGCCTGCTTGCGCAGACTCAGGTCGGTTGCACTGCAGGCTTTGAGAATGGCTTGGGCCAAAACCACACAGTGGCCCCAAATGCTTGGAAATGATGACGAAGGGAGCCACAGCTCAGCTGACATCATGGGATCTATGCAGGAGGCTACCTGTTTTGATGTGAGATATTTGATATTTTAAAACTTCAGGCCTGGCCAATCAATCTATCTGTCCCAGTGACTCCTGGATTCCCAAACAGTGAGCCATTCTGGGAGAGAGCTAGCCCCACCAGCACACACTACATGTGGACAGTTGGACTATTTTTTTTTAAAAGCACAAACTCAGCATTTTTAGATCTTCATCTAGGATTCTGACTCGAAAGCAATTCTTGTTCCAAACAGACTTTCCATGATGGTGAACAAGCAAAAGGTTGTTCTGTGAAAGCAATACTTGTTGGGTGTAAGGAGTGGAAGCCAAACCCATGTTCATAATGATTCAACTGCAGAACTTAATACAGGAGTATACATTCTAACTGCTACTTTTATTATCTCCCTTAAAAAAATTAGTTCTATAAAATTCCCTTGCCAGTTTTGTTTGGAATACTCTTCCTTTAGTTTTCTGTGTTATATGATCTTGCAGCCTATGTCTCAGAAACCCAGAGGTCCCCAACAATGGCATGCATTTTTCATTCTCACTTTCTTTTGGTTACTTGAGGCCAACTGAGATCTATATGAATACCATATTCCTTACTATTTCTTGATAGCGTATGCCACTAACAATTAATTTTAATGATCAATGGCTTCAAAGTAAAAGCACATTGTTTGGTATTAGAAACACATTATGTTATTATAAGCTTGAAACATCTAGTTCTATTATCAGGAATGATAGAAAATATCCCCCCTTTCTCCTAAATTAAATGAAGACTTCATGTGACTCATAAGATTTGAGGCCGGGCGTGGTGGCTCACGCCTGTAATCCTAACACTCTGGGAGGCCTAGGCGGGCGGATTGCTCAAGGTCAGGAGTTTGAAACCAGCCTGAGTAAGAGCAAGACCCCATCTCTACTATAAATACAAAGAAATTAATTGGCCAACTAATACATATAGAAAAAATTAGCATGGTGGCACATGCCTGTAGTCCCAGCCACTTGGGAGGCTGAGGCAGGAGGATTGCTTGAGCCCAGGAGTCTGAGGTTGCTGTGAGCTAGGCTGATGCCATGGCACTCACTCTAGCCTGGGCAACAAAAGTGAGACTCTGTCTCAAAAAAAAAAAAAAAAAGATTTGAGAGTATGTATTATTTGCTAATTAGACTCTTTCCCTTCTATTCTAAAGAAGAAAAATGTCCTCAACATATAACTTTCTAAAAGACGGAGCCAGATGAGATTAAAAATGCAGTTTCTGTAATAGAGAATATTATTTTGTTCACTTTACATGTTGGTAAACACTCCTTAAATATCTGCTTGTTGATTTCTCAAAAGCAATATTCTGTGTGTATAAACAGACAATTCACGTGCACAGGGGCGAGCTCTGTAACAAAGCAGCTGCATTTCTGTAATAAGTGAAAAACATTCATTCCAGTCCTCTCAGGTAGCAGAATCAAGGACTTCAGTCAAAAAGAGGGAACAGGGAGGGAGGTGGGGGGCTCATCTGTGGACTGGCCGGGTGCTGTAATTCCTGATCCTCTTGTTTCCACAAGCTGTCACGGAGTAACGCTGGAGGCATGTGACTTTGAACTGCTGCTGCTGTAAAAGGCCCGGTGGCTCTCCAACCAAATCTTTAGACCGAATCATTGGTGTGTTTGTCTAATAAATTCTTTTTGTAATAAATTCTCCTTGATTTCTTGTTTAAATTACTCCTTGTTTTCTATTAGTAAAGCTTTTAAATAATCTTATCAGGCCAGGCTCGGTGGCTCAGGCCTGTAATCCTTGCACTCTGGGAGGCCGAGATGGGCGG
Organism: Microcebus murinus; assembly: GCF_040939455.1. Classification (NCBI taxonomy): domain Eukaryota; kingdom Metazoa; phylum Chordata; class Mammalia; order Primates; family Cheirogaleidae; genus Microcebus; species Microcebus murinus. The sequence continues at coordinate 6,838,373 of NC_134117.1, forward strand.
ATCGCTCAAGGGCAGGAGTTTGAAACCAGCCTGAGCAAGAGTGAGACCCCGTCTCTACTAAAGATAGAAAGAAATTAATTGACCAACTAAAAATATATATACAAAAAAAATAAAATTAGCCGGGCATGGTGGCACATGCCTGTAGTCCCAGCTACTTGGGAGGCTGAGGCAGCAGGATCGCTTGAGCCCAGGAGATTGAGATTGCTGTGAGCTAGGATGCCATGGCACTCACTCTAGCCTGGGCAACAAAGTGAGACTCTGTCTCCAAAATAATAATAATAATAATGATCTTATCAGTGTCAGAGGATGTGTCTATGTCTCCCTCACTCCAGCTGTTACTCCCAAATAGAGAATATTTCTACCCTAACACTCCTTTTTGAAGCCATGCTTTTCAAACCCATGCTAGATATGCCCAGAGTGGCTACATTTTCGGGCAGTACATACAGACACACATGTAGGGCCATTTTCATAGCAAAAGAAAAGCATCTTCACAGAATCTTAATTAGCAGCTACTAATTTTTTTTTTTTTGAGACAGAGTCTCACTTTGTTGCCCAGACTACAGTGAGTGCCGTGGCGTCAGCCTAGCTCACAGCAACCTCAAACTCCTGGGCTCAAGCAATCCTTCTGCCTCAGCCTCCCGAGTAGCTGGGACTACAGGCATGCGCCACCATGCCCGGCTAATTTTTTCTATATATATTAGTTGGCCAATTAATTTCTTTCTATTTATAGTAGAGACGGGGTCTCGCTCTTGCTCAGGCTGGTCTCGAACTCCTGAACTCAAACGATCATCGGCTACTAATTAAATCAACACCTACCTGTCAGAGTTCAGGGACTTGAACTTCTTCCTAGCCTTACTTTACCAGTTCTTAATATCCCCAAAGGAGTCTGGTAGATAACCTTTCAGACTTGCGCCACCCACTGGTCATAGATTCCTGATGTCAAAAGTGACCCATTCAGATCCCTAATTGAAACCATGTAACCAGGGAGCCTTATTTAAGGGAGCCGAGAGCATTTCTTGCCCCAGTCCATGTTATGGGCACAAATTAATTTAGCGTGTTTGTCTTTTTAGAAATAACTCTTATGACGTGACGTGAAGTTATGAATAGGGTGACAAAAGAAATTCTTCAATAAATGCTAAATACATTTAGTGGGAGAGATTCTGTCATAGAGGGGAGTCAGTTTAAGGGAAGCATCTAATACTCTAAGGGGATTCAGAGAAAGAGTAACAGGAAGAGAAACAAAGGGCTCCAGAACCCAAGGAAAACTCAGAAGGTGACAGGTGGGGCCTTGTGGAGTCTGGGGGGTACCTGTGGCTGCGGCTGGCTAGGGCCACAGGTGAGGCAGGATTGTACGGTGCTCGAAATGTGCCTGGCTGTGTTCAAAGCCACTTCCACGTGTCGGTGGATGGCTGACCTTGGCAAGTTACCGGTGTCCTTGTGTCTGTTTCTTTACCGTAACGCCTACCTCAGAGCACGATGGGGAAGACCGTTCTGTGGGAAGCACTTAGATTCATGCCTGGCACAGTGATGGTAGCTCAGGGGTCCTCAAACTTTTAAAACAGGGGGCCAGTTCGCTGTCCCTCAGACCGTTGGAGGGCCGGACTATCGTTTAAAAAAAACTATGAACAAATTCCTGTGCACACTGCACGCATCTTATTTTGAAGTAAAAAAACAAACGGGCAAAAACACCCGCATGTGGCCACATGAGGGCCGTAGTTTGAGGACGCCTGTTAGCTGTTACTCCAGTCGAAGCTGGAAAAGATGTTGAAGATGCTGTACCTAACCCAACCACTTTGTTGAAAACAATTTTTTTTTTTGTAGCATAATAAACACTCAGAAAACTGACTATAGCAGCTTGGTGCATTTTTCACAAATGGGGACATGCCTGTATAACCAGCACTCAGTTCAAAAAACAATATCACACCTTAAAATCTGTACCCCCATAATATGCCAAAAAAAAAAAAAGAAAGAAACAATATCACCAGCACCCCAGAACCCCCTGTGTCCCTCCTAGTAATCAGCTTCCCCAAGGAGGACCACTGTCCTGATTTCTAACAGTATGGATAGTTGTGTCTGCTTTTTTAAGTATAAAAACTCAATCATAGGCTGGGCGCGGTGGCTCACGCCTGTAATCCTAGCACTCTGGGAGCCCAAGGCGGGCGGATTGCTCGAGGTCAGGAGTTCGAAACCAGCTTGAGCAAGAGCAAGACCCCGTCTCTACCATAAATAGAAAGAAATTAATTGGCCAACTAATATATATAGAAAAAATTAGCTGGGCATGGTGGCACATGCCTGTAGTCCCAGCTACTCGGGAGGCTGAGCTAGGAGGATTGCTTGAGCCCAGGAGTTTGAGGTTGCTGTGAGCTAGGCTGATGCCACGGCACCCACTCTAGCCTGGGCAACAAAGTGAGACTGTCTCAAAAAAAACAAAACTCAATCATAGAGTACACACTCTTTTGTCTCTGGGTTTTTTTTTTTTTGCTCAACATTATTTATGTTTCACCCACATTGTTTTGTACAGTTGTAGAGTTTTCATTCCTATTACTGTTGGTATTTTACTATACTATGAATGTTGCAACTTATTTATCCACTCTACTGTTGATGGATAATTGAATACTTTCCAGTTTGGGGCTGTTATGACTTAACAGTCTTGTACATGTCTTTTGGTTAATATTATATTCATATTTCCTTTGATAATAGCTCTAGCAGTGGGATTACTGGGTATGCATATGTCTAGCTTCAGCAGATATCAACAGTTTTCCAATGTGGTTGTAGCAATTTACATTCCCACTCGCAGTGAATGAGAATTCCAAATGTTCTGCATCCTCATGGGACTTTGGATCGACTCCATTTTTCTTTCCAATGATTCTGGCAGGTAAGTAGTAGTACCGCATTGTGGTTTTGATTTTCCTGGTGAATAATGATGTTGATTATGTCTCCATATGCCTGTTGGTCATATGGGTGTCTATTTTGATGAACTGCCTAGTCAAGTCTTTTGTCCTTAGCTAATCTCCACATTTATTGGTAAAATAAACTGAGTCTTAGGAAGTGACTTGCCCAACGTCACCCACATTACCTAAAAAGACACTGAGACTCAATGAGGTTAAATAACTTGCCCAAGGTCACACAGCTAGTAAGAAAAACAGAAGAGCTTGAAATCTGGGCCTAATGACTCCAGGATGATTTAAATTATACATAGGGCCACCAATTGTAAAATACTTGTTTAAGAATATTTTTAAATAATTTGAAAGCTGCTTGTGCATTTTGTAGCTACAGGTAAAGTGTCAGCACTGGAACGAAGGGGCATCCCATTGCTCTTCCTTCTCCTTTCCCTCTCCTCTCCATCCTCCTCCCGCCCCCAGCCCCTGGCCACCAACAATCTACCTTCTGTTCCTATGGATTTTCCTATTCTGGATATTTCATAGAAATAAAATCATACATTATGTGTCCTTTCTTTTTTTTTTTTTTTTTTGAGACACAGTCTCACTTTGTTGCCTGGGCTAGAGTGAGTGCTGTGGCGTCAGCCTAGCTCACAGCAACCTCAAACTCCTGGGCTCAAGCAATCCTCCTGCCTCAGCCTCCAGAGTAGCTGGGACTATAGGCATGCACCACCATGCCCGGCTAATTTTATATATATATATTTTTTAGTTGGCCAATTAATTTCTTTCTATTTTTAGTAGAGACGGGGTAGGGGGGTGGGGGAGTCTCGCTCAGGCTGGTTTTGAACTCGTGACCTTGAGCAATCCGGCCCGCCTTGGCCTCCCAGAGTGCTAGGATACAGGCGTGAGCCATCACGCCTGGCCCCATTATGTGTCCTTCTGTGCCTGGCTTCTTTCATTTAGCATAATGTTTTCAGGGTTCATTCATGTTGTAGCACATGTCAAAGCATCATTTCTTTTTGTGACTGAATGCCATTGCATCGTGTGGCTGGGCCACATTTTGTCTATTCATTCATCAGTTGATGGACGTTTGGGTTGTCTCCACCTTTTAGCTATTGGGAAGAGTGCTGTTACGAACATTCATGAACCGGTATCTTTTTGAGTCTCTGATTTAAATTCTTTTGGGTACATACCTAAAAGTGGAATTAATTGCTAGGTCAGATGGTATTTCATGTTTAACTTGTTGAGGAACTGCCAGACTATTTTCCACGGTGGCTGCACTATTTAACATTCCCAGCAGCAATGTATGAAAGTTCCAATTTCTCCACATCCTGGCTAATGCTGGTTATTTTATTTTTTCTTTTTAAAAATTAAAACCACCTTAGGCCAGGCATGGCGGTTCATACCTATAATTCCAGAACTTTGGGAGGCCAAGGTAGGAGGATCACTTGAGCCCAGGAGCTCAAGACCAGCCAGGGCAATATAGCAAGACCCTGTCTCAAAAAAAAAAAAAAAAAAGTTTAAAACCATCCTTGTAGGTGGGAAGTGATATCTTGTGGGTTTGATTTGCATTTCTCTAATGACTAATGAAATAGAGTATCTTTTTGTGTACCTGTTGGCCATTTAGCTATCTTCTTTGGATAAATATCCACTCAGGTTATTGGCTCATTTTTAAATTGGGTTGTCTATCTTTTTGTTGTTGAATTTTAAATATTGTTTATATATTCAAAACACTTATATCCTCCCCTTCTTTGTACATTAAAATAAATATATGGTTCCAAAATTCCCTCCTCCCTTCCTTTGTATAAACTTTTATTGGGCACCAACTGTGTGCCAGGGGCTACCCTAAGCTCCTGGAATGCAACACAAAGCCCCTGGCTTGGCACTGGTGAGAGGAACTCAGGTGAATGGAGGTCGCAGACAGGTGCATGCGTAATTGGTGCAATGGAGTGTGAAAATGCCATCGCTTTCTTGTCAGCTATTTCTGTACAAAGAAACACTGTTCTTAGCACTGACGTCATTTGGAATTCAGGTTGGAAATAAATACGTACGCTACTAATTCCACTTTTGCCATGCTTGTTCTAGACAGATCTGGATTGTGTTTTAGAAAGGCTTTGGCAGCCATTCATTACCTCCAGAATGTGGCACAACATTACTAACAAATAAGTTAATGATAATACTGAGATTAAGTTCAAAGGACCAGATTATTTGTTTTATTGCAATGAATCATATCTAGCTTTTTCTGCCTTATAAAGTCATTAGCTTCCATCTTGGTTTTCTAAAATAAATTGAAATGAGACTACCTTCGGTGGTTTAGAGAAACCTTTATCTTACTGGGAGTATAAACCCATGTAATTGCATCCGCAGCTGATTTTTAATTTCTCCTTCAACTGTAGAAGATGAAAATACTATGGTAGAATAAGAACTCCATGGCAGGACAGATACAGGATGTTTTGTCCCATCCCTCTCTTTAGGAGCTTAAATATTTAGCAACCACACTTGCAGAAGCCCCTGGGCTTTTGATGGGGGTGCGTGTTTTCAAGGCTGTAACAGAGCCCCATATCCCTTCCTGGTTTACTGTGTGGCAGGCCACGGGGGTGCCCTGGTGAGCAAATGAGACCTGGTCCCTGCCCCCCAGAACTCCCATGAATCTAGTCCAGTGGCCTTCCAGCTTTAAAAAAATTTTTTTGTTGATGCATAATAATTATACATATTGTTGGGATACATGTGACATTTTGATACATGCATACAATGTGCAATGATCAAATTGGGGCATTTAGGATATCCGTCACCTCAAACATTTATCATTTCTTTGTGTTGGGAGCACTTCACATCATCTCTTCTAGCTATTTTGAAATACATGACAAATTGTTGTTATCTACAACAGTTGCCCTAATTGTGCTATTGAACACATGAACGTCTCCCTTCTCCCTAACTGTGTGCCGGTACCATTACCAGCCTCTCTTCGTCCCCTCCGCCCCTTTTCCAGGGTCTGGTAACCATCCTTCTGCTCTTCGTCTCCATGAAATCACCTTTTCGTTTTTATTTTTTAATTTTATTTATTTATTTTTTTTTGAGACAGAGTCTCACTCTTATTGCCCCAGCTAGAGTGCCGTGGCGTCAGCCTAGCTCACAGCAACCTCAGACTCCTGGGCTCGAGCGATCCTCCTGCCTCAGCCTCCCGAGTGGCTGGGACTACAGGCATGGGCCACCATGCTCTGCTAATTTTTTCTATATATATTTTTTAGTTGGCCGATTAATTTCTTTCTATTTTTAGTAGAGACGGGGTCTCGCTCCTGGTCAGGCTGTTCTCGAAGTCCCGACCTGGAGTAATCCGCCCGCCTCGGCCTCCCAGAGTGCTAGGATTACAGGCGTGAGCCACCGCGCTGAAATCACCTTTTTAAACTCCCACATATGAGTGAGAACATGCGGTAATTTTCTTTCTGTGCCTGGCTTATTTCACTTACCATAACATGCTCCAGTTCATCCACGTTCCAGCAAGTGACAGGATTTCATTGTGTTTTTGTGGTTGAAGAGTAGTCCATTGTGCACGTGTACCACATTTTCCTTGCCCTTTCATCTACTGCTGGACACTTAGGGTGATTCCATATCAGCCTTTTGATCTCATCCCTTTCAGAATAAAAAATAATGACCCTGCATCATCCCCAATATATGTGTTTATTTAAATTGTATAAATATACTACAGTGCTAATAGATGATATACATCGCAAAGTAAAATGTACATTTAAAAGGATAATATCATAGACCAGAATGGTAGCTCCTGCCTGTATTCCCGGAGCTTTGGGAAGCTGAGGTGGGAGGATCCCTTGAGGTTAGGAGTTCAAGACCAGCTTGGGCAACATAGAAAGACATTGTTTCTACAAAAAAATTTCTAAAATATTATCTGGGAGTGGTGGCACACGCCTGCAGCCCCAGCTACTCAGAAGACTGAAGGCAGGAGGACTGATTGAGCCCGGGAGTTTGAGGCTGCTGTGAGCTATGATGACTCCACTGCAATTCAGCCTGGGCAACAGATTGAGACTCTGTCCAAAAAAGATAAGATTATAAAACACAAATAAATTTACTTTTTTTTTTTTTTTGATACAGGGTCTCATGCTGTCATCTGGGCTAGAGAGCAGTGACTGATCAGAGCTCACTGTAACCTCAAACTCCTGACTTCAAGTGATCCTCGTGCCTCAGCCTCCCAGAGGGCTAGGATTACAAGTGTGAGCCACCACACCTAGCCGATTTTTTAACATTTTCTTCCTTCATATTCATATTTCCTCTTACCCCTCCCCACTTTTCTGGAGACTGGTGCCTGGCAGAAAGGCTGGTTCGCGACACTTTGCTTTTGGGCCTGGGAGTCCAGACCTTTTGCAGGTGAGACCTCATTGCATCACTTAGCACCTGCTACACTTTGCATTGGCTCATTGTCTATTTCTTTCATCTGGGAGAGGTGCTCTCTCCCTCTTTCTGTCTCTCTCTCTCTCTCTTTTTGGCAATTCATCCATATGTTTCACAGATCTTTTATCTCTCACACCTCAATATGCTGATATTCAATCAATTGCTGTTAAATACTAAAATGTTTTCACTTTTTGGTTAGTCAAATTATGCTTTATTCTTTGATGTTTAGGGATAGTTCTATTTTTCCACAATTTTTTTAGAAGTCTGGATAACAAATCTTTCTGAATTTGAAATGATTCAAAAGGAAATCTTGCATTAGTAAAGATGCCGTTCATAACTTTGGAAACATTGATTTTTATTAATCAATTTTTTATAATTTTAGCCATAAGAAGTATTTTTTTTTTCTTTCTAGTTGTCTCAGATTGAGGAAAATAAAAATGAACTACTTAGAAAATATAGGCCGGGTGCGGTGGCTCACACCTGGAATCCTAGCACTCTGGGAGGCCGAGGCAGGGGCTCAAGGTCAGGAGTTCGAAACCAGCCTGAGAAAGAGCGAGACCCCGTCTCTACCATAAATAGAAAGAAATTAATTGGCCAACAAATACATATAGAAAAAATTAGCCGGGCATGGTGGCACATGCCTGTAGTCCCAGCTACTCAGGAGGCTGAGGCAGAAGGATTGCTTGAGCCCAGGAGTTTGAGGTTGCTGTGAGCTAGGCTGATGCCACGGCACTCACTCTAGCCTGGGCAACAAAGTGAGAGCCTGTCTCAAAAAAAAAAAAAAAAAAGAAAGAAAAGAAAAGAAAAAATGATCATGTACTTGGATGTCACAACAAGGTTAAGTTGCTCTAAACTTTCTAACTATTATCAGTTTTTGCAGTATCTCATTGAGAGACTGGGACCAGTCCAGGGACCACACATTGAGTAGCCTGTTTTATTCTCATGTGAGCCCTATATTTACATGTCTTAGCCTTGAAATTGGACATGTGGGCAAGTTCTTTGACCCAGCAATCCCACTTCTAGGACTTCATCCCACAGATACACCTGCAAAAAATGTGAGAGACAAAGTTATCCTTTGTGACATTGGTTGTTACAGCAAAAGATTAGAAATAATGCAAGTGTCCTGCAGTATGGGGCTATTAATGTAGCGATAAACAAAAGAATGAGGGCATCTCTCCATACTGAGACAGAGAGAAGCCCAGGCTTACTAAAAGGCAAGGTACAAAACACACACATGACCTGCTATCTCAGGTGTTATAAAGTTAAGGAAACAATGACATGTATCTGTTTTTGCTTCTGTTTGCATGAGGAATGACTAGGATGGACAAACAAGAAAGTCACATGAAGTGTTGTCCATGGGAACAGGCTGGATTGGGCTGGAGCAAGAAAGAGATTACTCAGTGAACTTTTAAAATCTGCCTGGATTTGTGAAAGAAGCAAATGTATTCATTATTTACAAAACAAAAAGAAGTTGCCCCAGGGAGAAAACTTCAAAGAAAAAAGTAGTTGTATAGAATGATGAGAAAAAGAAAAGAACAAAAAGAGCTAGATATTTTAATTTACATAATTTGAAGATTTCCAGAGTTTCTTTTAGCATCAATCTTTGGAAATTTAGAAGAGAACTGAAATTGTCTTTTGACCATCTGCCCAGTGGGGCACTGGGCGACCTCCCTGGATTTATCTTTTAAATTTTTTTATTTCAGCATATTAAGGGGATACAAATGTTAATGTTACACGTATATTGCCCATGCCCCCCCCCCTTGAGTCAGAGCTTCAAGCGTGCACATCTCACTCATTATGTTTGTATATGCCCATCCCCTCCTCCCCCCTCTACCCGCCCGGCACCCGATAAATGTTTTTCTTGTATGTCCACTTAGGTGTTGATCTATTGATACCAATTTGCTGGTGAGTACTTGCAGTGCTTGTTTTTCCATTCTTGAGATACTTCACTTAGTAGAATGGGTTCCAGCTCTATTCTCTAGATTTATCTTAAGCTTCTTTTTGAAAATTAACAGGTGGGAAGGTTTACTAAAGCTTGTTTCTTGAACAGAAGGTGGCCAGCTCAGTGTGAACTTCAGGCCGTCTGTGCTTCCCAAACTCCAAGGAGCTGCAGAGGTAACTCTAGGGTGGCCCATGTTCAGTCAGTGTGGGAACAGTTTTCTGAGCTATCTGCACAATGCTTCATTTAACAGTTAAAAAAAAAAAAATGACTTTTCTTCTAAGCTCTTTACCTATCAGAAAAAAAAATAGATTTTTCTGAATATAATTTCTCAGTGATAAAATATTGCTGCCTTTTAAACTGACACTTTTTAAAGATTGCTAAGTATATATATTATAATATATGACTTATTTAAATTTCAGTAGCAATCTCTGTAGAAGAGGGAAGATTCACAGCTAGAGGACTTGGAAAAGTCCTTTACTTTTCCGTCGTAAATAAAAATAAGTATATCACCACGTACTGAGCCCCTGGGTGGCTTAGAAGTGGCTGGGGTTTTAGAAGTGTCACAGGCATCAGTGACCCTGAGAACAACCCATTTTACAGAATGGGTTAAGTGGGCTGCAGGGTCTCAGTTTACTCAGCTAACGAGCAGTGGAGTCAGGATATGATTTCTGGACTGTCTGACTCCAAAGCCAGCTCCCTTAACCACCCTACAGCTCGGATGCCAGGCGCCCTGGAGTGTGGCTAACAGGAACCTTAGCGCATTGGCCACAGGCAGATCACAGCAGCGCGGCCGAATGCTGTGTTCACCCCTCTAACGCAGAAGGCCAGAGCTGCAATTCCTTTAATTCCTTTGATTTCTCTTGGAGCTGTGTGAAACAGGAGCACTGCACAAATAGTTCAAAATTGAATTAAAAATGGAGAGATGAATGTAGTAATTAAGATGCTCCACTGTTATAATCTATGTTTAAATTATAGATAAAGTCACACAACAAAAGTTAATTTGTTTTATCAGTGGAATAAGTTAAACTTGAGGTGGCAGGGAAGACTATAATTTAAGGACCTCTAATTTAAGGATTTAATTTATCTTTATCACTAAAATCCTTTGGGGGAGAATCTAGTTTAAAAGCAAAGGATCCTATACCACTGTTAATGACATGACAAGCATATTATTGGTGACCCAAATACCACGGACTGGCATTGCTGTCTGTGACTCCATTTTTCAAAATGGTGAATAACTCTCAGCGAAGTTCTGAACAAAAAATATTAAGTGTCTTCAGCAAAGGTGAAATGATTTGTAATACCATATTATGTTTACTTAATAGCATTTAACTTTGAAGTTAAAAGAATCTTAAAACTACATTTATTTAAATCAACAATGTTAGGGAAAAAGTCAGTTACTTTCGATGCATAAATCATGGGATATTTCTTTTCTTTTCTTGTTTGTTGTTGTTGTAGTCCAATTAAAAAGAGTCAGAATTACTATCTTTAAAGGAAAAGTAATCAGGCAGGTGAGGTGACTCACGCCTATAATTCTAGCACTTTGGGAGGCTGAGGCTGAAGGATCCCTTGAGGCCAGGAGTTTGAGACCAGCCTGAGCAAAAGCTAGCCCCCCCACCAGCTGTTGGTGAGTGCCTGTAGTCCCAGCTACCAGGAAGCTGAGGCAGCAGGATGCCTTGAGCAGGAGTTTGAGGTTACAGTGAACTATGATGACAGTACTGCACTCTAGTCCTGGGTGACAGAGCGAGACCTTGTCTCAAAAAAAAAAAAAAAGCTTTGGCAATTGGAGTTCACCTTTGTGGAATCAATAAAAAAAAATCATTGCAAAATACACTGAGCTTCTTAGTATCTAAATAGATAAGGATGTAAATGTTTAACTAGTACTTGAAGTTTATTTTATTTTATTTTTTAATTAATGAACAATGTAATATTTTCCAAACAAATGCTGCTTCTAACTCACTTTAAATTTGTATCAAAAATTTTCATTTAACCTTTTTTGCTTTTAGTCTAAATTCTGACTTTCTGATTAAATGTTTCAAACATGGAACACGATGGGGCGGAACACCTGGCTTCTTGGCTGCGTCCCTGACCTATTTCATAACACTGGCAGGGCCCTTTATCTTGGAGTTTTGGATTTCTTTGTCTTTAGAAGTGTTAGATTAGGTCTTTAAGGAGCTCTCTTCAGCTCAAAGTCTATTCTGTGTTTACATCTCTAATTCATAAGTTAATGATAAATGTAAAACATTCATTATTTTTCAATATTGAGAATTAGCTTTTTTTTTTTTTTGTAGCTCCATGAAAGAAATCTCTTTTTAAACATTTGCTATTAAAGATGATTTAAATAGCCTGACGCGGCCGGGCGCGGTGTCTCACGCCTGTAATCCTAGCACTCTGGGAGGCCGAGGCGGGCGATTGCTCAGGTCAGGAGTTTGAAACCAGCCTGAGCAAGAGCAAGACCCCGTCTCTACTATAAATAGAAATAAATCAATTGGCCAACTAATATATATAGACAAAATTAGCCGGGCATGGTGGCGCATGCCTGTAGTCCCAGCTACTCGGGAGGCTGAGACAGGAGGATTGCTTGAGCCCAGGAGTTTGAGGTTGCTGTGAGCTAGGCTGATGCCACGGCACTCACTCTAGCCTGGGCAACAAAGCGAGACTCTGTCTCAAAAAATAAATAAATAAATAAATAAAAATAAATAGCCTGACCCCCAGCTTGGTGAGCTGAATTGGCCTGGTGCTCCTCCATCCTTCTGGTGTGTTCTGTTCTCTTTCCCTCACCCGTAAGAGGCACAGTGTCTCTGACCACAGCCCCCAGCTCCCAAGGTCACCTGAGAAGCTCTCCTCCAGGTGTTATGCCCCATCCTGAGAACTGGTGCATCTCCTCTCCAGCACACAACTTCACAAACTTATCAGACCTGGGTGGCATTCCTTCAGCAGTGACAATTACCAAGGTACCAAGGTGTTAATGGACAATAATGCTTTGAAGTATCCTCCATCCTTCAACTCAAGCTTCTGGGGCTTTAATCTGAATGGCTGTTACTCTTCTAGGGGAGGAATCTCAGAACCACATCTCCCACAATGGCTACCTGCTCTGCCTCTAATTCCTGCCCAAGGGAATAAAGGCAAGGTACTGAAAAGTGTAGAACAGAAATTTCTCCCAAAAGCGACTGTAGAGATTGGTGGCTGGGAGGCCGCAAAAATCCTGCAAGACAGCCTCTGCCTTCAATCTGGTTGGGAAGATTAGAGATTGATAGATAAACAGAGCTAGAGAGCTAGGTGAGTTAAATAATGACTGCAGGCTGGTCACCAGACTAAGGGAGAGGAGGAGACCCCTGCAGTCTGCATAGTCAGGGAGGGTCTCACATGGGAAGGGCAGGAGATGCAGCTAGAATTCTTTGCTGGAGTTCAGCCAAGGGGGAGAGAAAAATAAATACCCCTGGCAGGCACATCTTCATAGTAGGATCCATATTTTAACTGCAAAATTTCTGAGTCTCTGTCTATGGTTCCCAGTTCAGACTTAAGTTCAGAACTTCTACTATCCATCTCCCACTGTCCTTGCAGCCTCGTTTAACTTGGCTCCTGCCAAATCCCTGCCACTCTGGACTTAAGGAGATTACTCTTCTCCAGACACAAATACCTGCCCCAACCTAATGCAGTGGCAGCAGGAGGGACGAGTTACACATGCTGCCCAGTGTTCTGCCCGGATGACACCTTTTTTAGGGTGAATACAATCTGGAAAAAAAATTTCTCCTGCTGTGTAAAAATCACCAAACACTTATTTCCTCAGTTTCCTTATTAGTTTTCCTCCTTGGCTTTCAGCTTGGATTTTCCTTTTTGATCATGTGAAGCCCAAGTGCATGTAGGCAATACCAGCAAAAAGTCATAACGAGTTGGACAATGAAGGAAGTAATGGAAAGCAAGAGGACTGCATAACCCATAAATTGATTTCTGGTCACCAAGTAAGTGAGAGCTGCTTGTATAAGAAAATCAAGTACTCTTTTCCTTTTTTATACAGTTGCAGCTTTTTTAGATGGTCAAAGTTGCAAGATTTCTGTTCATACCTGTTGCAGGGCCATTTTCTGAACTTCTCCCTTATGAAAGGGACTCACAGGGTCTTGCCTGATGTGAAACCCCTTGCAGGTTCAGGCACATAAGGCACTCAAGGGACATTTGTTGAATGAACTAATGAAATTAATTTAGGTTTTGGATATCTGCCATGAGCACCAGTCTTTATAACTGCAAGTTCTTCAGGCTTTATGGTTCCTGTGTAGTTAATTACTTGAATTATTAATAATTTTAGAGGCTCAAAAATCTTTGCATTGTATACTCTACCCTTATATATTTCTAGATGGTACAAGTAAAGTGCACACAAACAAAGCAGCTCTATTTCTTGGTTGAAAACAAGCAGCTTTCAAGTTCAGGTCTCTCTGTCAAGGTCACACTATGCTGAAAAATAACAGCTAGTAGAGAAACCATAAAATATTATCATGCTCTCTGTACCCATGCATTTTTCTGATAAGAAAGAAGAGATAAAACCCAGACATTCTCAGCAGTTTCTTGCATATGACAATTATTGCCTTAAAGAACACTTTATCTGTGAGTCCAAAGGCATTGCAACATATTTTGGTGTTACACCTAGATCTTGAGTGTCATTCCCCCTCCTGAAATCACTTGCTCCACACACCTAACCCAGGACCTTGCAGAAACCATTCCTCTCTGAGCCCTTGGGCAGAACAACCTAACATGCAGGAAGGTAATCACACTGTACTCTGTGATGTGGATGAACAACGAAGGAATAAAAGGCAAAGCTCTGCAGCCCATAACAATCTGAGCAAGTGACCTATGGCAGGTTGAGCCCAGGAATCCCTTTTGGTGTCTTGCTGTGTACATCTGCAGATGTTGGCAGCTCTGCCTCTGTGCCCACATCTCTTCCTTGCCCCTACCAGATAGCGTGGACTTGACTTTCTGTTCAGCTCAGACTTAGCCAGTTATGTGTGTTGAATGTCTTCCAATTGCTTGGTGTTCCAGGAGACTGACCTGTAGAGACTGTCTTAAAGCAGCAGTCCTCAACCTTTTTGACACCAGGGACCGGTTTAATGGAAGACAGTTTTTCCACAGACGGATGGGGTGGAGGCTGGGGGCAGGGGGGAGTTGCCCCCTCAGATAATCAGGCGTTGGATTCTCATGGGGAGCGCCCAACCTGGAACCCTCGCATGCGCATGTGCAGTTTGCAGTGGGGTTCATGCTCCTGCGCGGGTCTGATGCTGCTGCTGATCTGACGGGTGGGGGGGGGCAGGGGTTGGGTGGCGATGGGAAGTGAGAGATGGGGAGAGCCTGGGGGTGCAGGTGGGGCTTCACTTGCTTGCCCTTGCTAGCCTGCCTCTCACGTCCTGCTGTGCAGCCTGGGTTCATGGCCTACTCAAAACCTTGAAGGGGGGGTTGGGGATCTTGGCCTTTAAGAACTCCCTGGCAGATGCTTATCACCCAGCTCCCTCCCGGTGGGGTCACTGATGACCTCAGCCAGGGCAGGTGGCCTCTCCTCACACTCCTTCTCTCTTTGAGCCCTTTAGGCCTAGGGTTGATAATGGTCCTCCCTGGTGCACTGGGCCCAGGTTATTTCTCCATCCTTTGTGGTTTACCTGCCCACATTTACATAAATGTCCAAATTGAAGTGTGCCCTCTGCTTGCGGCTGGGACTCTGACTGATCACCATGGCCTAGTGGAATGTGGTGCCCGCAGCTGTCAGCGCCCTCGGAGAGCCGTGGGTGGCACATGGGATGGACCGCCCCTACCTGTGGGCACTCGCTTCCCCTCTCTGGGTCTCTGCTTCCCAATACAGAGCACAAATGCTGTAGACTAAACGATGGCCGAGTCCCTTCATTCTAACACGAGATTGTCCCGGAATACTCATTTTGAGCTCCGAGGTTTCCATCTGGATGTGGAGGCCATCACAGGCCTCTGCACTCCGAGTACTGCCGTCAAGTATTTGACGGCAGCGACCAGCAGGCGGGCGGTGCAGTCTCCAGTGGCAGCAACACGGCTGCGGGCGTGGACTCAGCAGCACAGTCGGCCCTGCGCACGTGGGGTCGAGGGCCGGGGCTGCAGCAGCTGTGTCCGGGCAGGGCTGGTGGCGGCGGCCGCAAGGCTCCGCGACGGAAGGGGCTGGAGGTCGCGCCCGGCCCACGCAGCGAGCCCGCGGAGGCCCCACAGGCCTCCCCTCCTTTCGGGGCTCCGTCCTCTCTCCAGCAAAGGGCGGACGGTGGTCCCTCGGGTCCTGCCGGGAACCGCCCGGGGCAGGCAGGCGCCCGAGGCCCGGGAGGCGCGAGCGCGGCAGGAAGCCGGGGTCACCAGGGTGGTCGGCGGCGCGCGGCCGGGCGGGGGGCCGGGGCGGAGCCCTCGCGATTGGTGCCCAGCCGTCCGCTCCAGCCAATGGGCGGCGAGGGCGTCCCGGGGGCGGGGCGAAGCCGCGCTTTAAGCCTGCGTGACGCGCCGGCGTTGTCGTGGCGCTCCGTCGACGTCCCGAGACCCGGTTGTCTTCCGCTGCCGTCAGGTACCCGCGCGGGCGCCGCGGCGCTGCGGCTCTGGCTCGGACGGGGCGCCCCGACGGCGGCTGGCGAGGAAGGCGGGCGCGGGCGCGGGGCGACCCCGGGCCTGGTTTTCGGGAGCGGGCAGAGGGGGCGCGCCGGGCCTCGGCCGGACCTGAGGTTCCGCTTCCTCCGCGGGCGGCTCGGACCCGGCGGCCCGGGAGCCCCCGGCCGGCGCGCGGCCTCGGCGGGCAGGGGCATGGCGCATCCCGGCCGGAGGCCTGAGCCCCGGGGTCCTGGCGTAGAGCGGCGGGCGGGCGGGCCAGGGGGCAGGAAGCAGGGAGACGCTGTGGATGTGGCACCTCCGCCCGTCAGACCGGGCGGAGCCCGCCGGCCCTCGCCTCGCGGCCTGCGGGAGCCGGGCCTCCGCCCCACCTCTCGGGCCGCGGGGTTTTCGGGAAGGAGGCCTTTGGGGCGCCGGGCGCAGCGGGCACCCTCGAGTCTTGGGATGGGCAAGGAGGGCACGTTCGGGATACAGGGGACCGCGCAGTGCACGGTGGCTTTGGTCACGGGCCTGAGGCGCTGAGGGAGACTTTGACAGGGGTCCAGCTGTCCCTCCCGGGCATCTCCTGGGCCCTGCGGCTGAACCTGCCCATCTCTCCCCTCCCCCAACCCCGACCTATCTCTTTTTCTCCAGCCTTTGTCCTAGTAAAAGAATTACACAGCGACGTGTGCAGGTCAATTAAATTAGATGGTGTCGAGATTGGGGCAGACGGGACTTTCAGCTTGAAGACCTCATTCCTCGAGTTCTCGAATTCACTGAGCGCTCGTCCTCAGTGACCTGCGGTCTCCTCCCTTTGTCACTCTGTATCTTGTCTTCTTGCGTTTCACCACAGATAAGTCAAGGGGGAAAAAGCAAGAGTGACTTTGAAATGAAGTGGCTTTTCTTTAAGAAATTACTAGTTTCCCAGTTTTTCTCAATTCTAAATCTCTCTTTCCGGGATCTTAAGAGAGTTTTTGTAGAGAAGCTAATCCTTTCAATTGAACCTGGAACTGTTTTTTAGATTACAAGCTATTAGAATCTTACCCATTTGAAATAAACAGTAGAGTCCTTTCATTAGAATATCCTGGTTCCGTCTTTAGAAAATCTAGTTCTTTTCTTTTTTTTCCCCCCCAAATTCATATGTTGAAATAGCTCTTGACTATGAAAAAGATGTAGAATCCCTTTAATAAAAACAAAATTTAAATTAAAAAGCTTATTGTTTGGGGTTTACAATTTTTCATGGTGTTTAAGATTAGTTTTGCATCTCCTCTCCCAAAGAAAAACCCAATTTAGCTTTAAATAGTAAAAGTTCTTAAAAAGGCATTTAAAATAGTGATGAATGGACCGAAGTTCGGAGGTGTGTGGAGGGCGAGGTGCAGGTGACCCAATCCTTTTTCAGAAGTAATGTTTTAGTTGTTTGCCAATGATGCTCTTGAGTTGAATTTCAGCCAGAGTACTGATTACGTAAAAAAAAAAAAAAAAAAAAAAAACTCCTGTTGGCAGAATTAAAAAGGGAAGAAAAGGCCTGTATTTGTAAATGGTTACGTCAAGAAAAATAAATATTTGACCAAAACAGCAAACCAAATTTACTCCTGAAGTCGAATATTTTAAGTGGCTTTTGGATGACTTTACACGGATTATTTGTTTAGAGTAATTTAAGAAAATAGTATTTAATAGTGTAGACTAGGCCGGGCATGGTGGCTCACGCCTGTAATCCTAGCACTCTGGGAGGTCGAGGCGGGCGGATTGCTCGAGGTCAGGAGTTGGAAACCAGCCTGAGCAAGAGTGAGACCCCGTCTCTACTATATAAATAGAAAGAAATTAATTGGCCAACTAATATATATAGAAAAAGTTAGCCGGGCATGGTGGTGCACGCCTGTAGTCCCAGCTACTCCGGAGGCTGAGGCAGGAGGATTGCCTGAGCCCAGGAGTTTGAGGTTGCTGTGAGCTAGGCTGATGCCAGGGCACTCACTCTAGCCTGGGCAACAAAGGGAGACTCTGTCTCAAAAAAAAAAAAAAAAAAAAAAAATAGTGTAGACTAAATTAGCTGTTCAAAATGCAGCCTTTTATGGAAATTCGTGTAGGTATGTGCTGAAGTAGATAGGAATGGTGAGATGGGGAAAGGAGTAGCTTCAAGGACTCTGTTAATTATGAGGATCACTTAAAACTTTCAGTGTTAAAATTTCATCTGGTCAGTAGCAATTTGTTCTTATTTCTAGGACCTGCGTGTGGGCCTCAGTTAAATGTTGGACAGCAGACTGGAACACATTATTTTGACCTTTGAAGACCATTAGTCTAAGGAAGTGAACTCCTGGTGAAAAGATTAGTTATTCCAGATGAGGTCGGAGTGATCACTACCCTTTAGAATTAGACTCAACTTGGTTACAGATAGGTGATTTCCTGATCTCCCTTGGTTACTTGGGTACCTTGCCTCCCTCAGGAGTCCTAATTGTATTTAGGATTGACCTCTTTCATTTGACAAACAATGCTGACAGAATGCTGAACCTGGGCTAGGTTCTAAGGGTGCAAAGTGAATTTTAAGATAAAATTACTGTCTTTTTAAGTAGCTTAGAGTCTAGTAGGGGGACAGGCATGAAAACAAGTGTCCTAAAGTGTTAGGACTGGTGACAAAAGTCTGCAGAGTCTTCTGGAGGGACTTAATTTGGTAAATTCTATAGGGGAGGGTGAAAAAAAGCTAATGTGTGTAGTATTTACGCATAGGAAAAAAAAGTTAATGGTTAAGTATGAAATTGCAGGCAATTTTCTTGTCTGTGTTTTCTAATTTTTTTTATTGATAAATTTACTTTATTAGACTGATTTTTTTTGTTTTCTAATTTTTTATCAACAGAAAAATTTTACTCTTTAAGAAAAACCAATTTAAGAAAGAAAACATGGCCCTGTTGATTTTTATATTTCAGAAACTGGCTAGATCCCTTGTAAATTTAAGGGCAGAAGGAAACTAAACCGAGAGGCCATTTTGTGCTAGGTCTGGCGCTTTAACATTAACTCACTTAATCCTCAGTAAAGCTTCAACCTCGTTTTATAAATGGGGAAAATGTAGCTCAGAAAGACTGACAAAACTGTCTAGAGATACTCTTTAAGAGCTACATACAGAATTTAAATCCTGGTCTCCCAACTCTGCGGACTTTTCCTTTCTATGCTCTTGGTTTTCCAAACTGTTTTGGAAGAAGAAATTATTGACATTGGCTATATTTAAGCCGATCTTAATTCTGTTCTAGTATTTCCCATATAGTGCCAACCAAACACAGTAACTTGAATACAGAAGGTTCTTTAATAGAAGTGTGTTCACAGAATTCTGGTACATCATGATGCATCCAACTTCTGACCTTTCTCGGTTGAAGTAAATATCCAGACTTCACCTTAAAAAACCCTGAGAATGAGAATTTGTAATGTTTTGAATGTTACTAAGTTATAATTATCCTTTAATAAAACTGCCTGAACTGAGCAGATAAATGGATATGTTGTTCCATTTCTGTTGTGAATTAGCTGAGCATATAACTCATATATAAAATTAGAGGGTTGAATTTAATCTCAAAAGTTCTTTTCACTTGCAGTCTTTCATAATTAAGGTGCTATGCAGAGGTGCTATTTCTTTAGTAATTTTTTAATACCTCATTTTTTTTTCTTAGTGCTTGGTACTAGTGAAGTCACAGAGCTGTAGACCTTGATTATGAAATCATCTTATAGAATAGTTGTTATTTGAAAATTTGTCCCCATCCCCTAGAAACAGATGAACTTTTGGATGTGATCATAATCAAGGCTGCACTTCCTTTAGGAGTAGTGACTTCTACTGTTCTTTAACCATACTGTTTTCTCAAAGCTTATCAAATCCTTCTTTTTCCGCTTAGTTTTATTTGTTGCCTAAACTTTCTCTTTGTTTAATGTGACAACCTTGGCAGACATCCAGTTTCAATTTCAATAACATTTTTTTCTCATTAAAAATGTAATTCATGGCCAGGCTCGGTGGCTCACACCTGTAATCCTAGCACTCTGGGAGGCCGAGGGGGGCAGATTGCTGGAAGTCAGGAGTTCGAAACCAGCCTGAGCAAGAGTGAGACCCCCGTCTCTACTATAAATAGAAAGAAATTAATTGGCCAACTAATATATATAGAAAAAATTAGCCGGGCATGGTGGCACATGCCTGTAGTCCCAGCTACTTGGGAGGCTGAGGCAGTAGGATTGCTTGAGCCCAGGAGTTTGAGGTTGCTGTGAGCTAGGCTAATGCCAGGGCACTCAACTCTAGCCTGGGCAACAAAGTGAGACTCTGTCTCAAAAAAATAATAAATAAATAAATAAATAAAAAGTAATTCATGATCATTGTAGAAAATGTGGAAAGTACAGAATAGTAGAAAGATATCCACAATGACCTTTTTGTGCCTTTCTTTATAGTTTTTCATTATATTTTTTGCATAGTTGTACATCTTGTATATATGGTTTTATTTTCTTCATTTAAATATATCCTAAAACATCTCTTCATGTCATTAACATTTTATTTTATTTTTTATTTCGGCATATTATGGGGGTACAAATTTTAAGGTTTCAAAAAATGCCCTTTCCCTCCCTCCCCCTTAAAATTTTATTTTAAATGGCTGCACTGTTTGTCATTATGTTGAACCATTCTCATATTGTTGAACATCTTTTATGGGTGTTTCTTCACATTCCTATTTATAAAAGAGCTTGGGAGTGAAATTACTGAGTTCAAACACATATCTGAGTTCAAACACATGTAAGACTTTTATTATGGCTCTAATTCTTTTCAGAAAGTTGTTTCAGTGTGGAGTATTGCTTATGCAATATTGTAAAATATGTATTTCCTCTTCAACCCTGTTTCTGCCTTGCAACTTCTAAAATCCTTAGCATCTCCAAATGTTGCCTTTTTGTATGCTAATGAATGACTGGTGGCTGGCAGCCCCTAGGCAGCTTCAGGATGGGGGCTGGTCTCCTGAAAGACCAAGGCAAGACTAGAGGGTTGAGACTTTCAGCCCCATCCCCCAACCTCCCTGGAGGGGCGAGGGTCTCAAGGTTAAGTTGAGTGCCAGTGGCTTAATCAATATTGCCTACCTAATGAAACCTCCGTAAAAGACCCCACAGGATGGGGTTCAGAGGCCTTCCAGATAGCTGAACACGTGGAAGATCCTAGAGGATGCACACCCAAGGAGGGCATGAAAGCTCTGTGCCCCCTTCCCCCATACCTCTACATGTGTATCTCTTCCACTGTATCTTTCATAATATCCTTTATAATAAACTGGTAAACGTGTTTCCCTGAGTTCTGGGAGCTACTCTAGCTAATTAATCGAATGCAAAGAGGAGGTCGTGGGAACCCCAACTGGAAGCCAGTTGGTCAGAAGTTCCTGAGGCCTACACTTGTGACTAGTTGATTCATCCGAAGTGGGGAGGCTGTCTTGTGGGACTGAGCCCTCAATCTGTGGGATGTGATACTATCTCCATGTAGAATAGTGTCAGTGTCAGAACTGAATCGGAGGACACCTAATGCCTGCCACAGCAATTGATTACTTGCTTGATGTGTGGGGAAAAATCCCCATCCATTTGACCTCAGAGATCTTCACTGTTGATTGTTGTGTTGGTGTGAGAGCAGAGGAGAAAGGGTTTCAGATTTTCCACGCCTGAGTGTGTTTTATTGCTAATTTGTTAGCGAAAAGTAATGTCCTTTTTTATTTAGTCAAACAGAATTAATTCATACTGAGTAGAGCATAAAGAGCCCAAGAAAGAAATTGCAGATTAATGTTTTAGACTTAGCAATAGTATTTTGGGAAAGATCTGCCTAGACCAATTAGACATTTTTGCCAGTAGCCAGGACCAATCTAATGATTCTGTATCACTCTTTTTTGCTTCTTTTTATCTACCCCTTTGAGATAAAATCTGGTGAAAGTGTTATGGACCTTCTTGGGAAACTATACTTACAGTTCTGCCTTTTATTTCAGGAGATATTGGATCCTCTGAATACTGTCCCTTCATCTCTGAATAAAAATCTGTATTCTAGTCTGAACTGTGGGAAGAAAGGATTGTTGGTAAGTCTTTGGCAAACCAGAATGCTGGATTTTGTTCAGTAATTTTGAATTCTTGAACATACTGGATTTACTGGGTAGCGCCAAGTTGAAAGGGAAGTAAGCCAAGCCACAAGTATTGTGTTTTGCTAATTTGGCAGCTCACATCAAGAGTGCTGTGAGATTATGCATGGTTTGACTTGTCATTGATAGAGTTCTGTTGAAACATGAATTAACTAGTCTTTTAAAAAATAAGTATAGATGTACTAACTATGCCTAGTTTTTGGCTACTTTCTCCTAATTTTGAATTTATCTTTAAACTTATTTTTTCTCCCAGACATGATTCCTGTGCTTTCTAATTGCCTTTTTATTCTTAGTTTCTTTCATAGCTTACTTTTTATGGTTTATAGTGATGCTTAATGCTAAATTTGGACACAAAGAGGTGTGTGAAGGCCTGTGGTGGGGGCTGGTTTCAGGGTTGGAGGCCACTGGGGAGTGTTGCCAGAATTCTGAAATATACAAATATGTTGGAGTAAATGCAGGCATGTTCAATGATGGTTTTATTACTAACATTCATACAAGTAACTTACTGTGTTTTGATGTTTCTAGTTCCTAATTACCTTTTTCTCCTTCAAACAATTGCTAAGTTTTATAGTGTCAACAGAAAAAAAGCCAAACTCTGTAAAAAATCTCTTTAAAGAGATTTATTCTGAGCCAAATTTGAGGACCATGACCTGGAGCCACACTCAGGAAGTCTTGAGCAGTGGACTCGATGTGGTTAGGTGACAGTTTGGTTTTATACATTTCAGGGAGACAGGGGTTACAGGTAAAGTCATAAATCAATACGTGGAGGCATACATTGGTTTGGCCCAAAAAGGTGGGACCTCTTGAATGGGGAGGGGCAGCTTACAGGTTACAGTGAGTTTAAAGATTGGTTTGTAATTGTCTAAAGGCTTGGAATGTTTTAACATAAGGGGCTGTTATCAGAGATAAGCCACTGACATAGATTTGTTGTGTAAATTTAGGTCCTGCAGCTTTGTCTTGCATACCCTTAGGCCTGTTAATGGGTTACAAAGGATGTCCCCAATAAGGGAGGGGGGCATGATGAGGTATGTCTGACCTTCCTCCTCCTGGCAGACAATTTAGTTTTAGGATATTCCTTTGGCCAAGAAGGGGGTCCATTTAGTCAGCTGGTGGGGAGATGAGCCTTAAAATTTTATTTTAGTTCACAATTGAAACAACCATCCTAGCAGAATAGTTGTTTCTTTTGGGAATTGCTTTTGGAAATTTTAAAAAATATATATTTATTTACTTTTATATACTTTTTGGATATGTTGAACATAATTGTAAAAGCTCTTCAAAGCCATTATGAATTACAAAACATTTTTTCCCTAGTGTTTTTGCCTTTCACCTTTGTTTATGATAAATTCGACCTATAGAAGTTTTAGATATTTGTGGCTAAATAACAGATTTTACCTTTTATGGTTTCTATCTTTGGTGTTAAGCTCTTCCCATCTCCCAAAAGTCAACTATTTCCCATCCACATCTGTTCTTTTCTCTTTTAGGATGATCTGTGCTATCTTTGTAGAAACCAAATCCTTAATTGCTTCAATCTCCAGAGACAAGGACTAAAGAGTTCTCAGTGACCACTGAGATCCAGTGGTCACCAGGGTCCTGGTGACCACTCTGGCAGCTGCCTTCTTATTTCTTCCCCCTGCGCCTAGTCTCTACCCTATAGTTGTAACTGCCAATAGGGTCATGCAGGGTAGTATTGGACTGGACGGTGGTAAATCCTCAACACATTTTTTTTTTTTTTTTTGAGACAGAGTCTCTTTGTTGCCCAGGCTAGAGTGAGTGCCGTGGCATCAGCCTAGCTCACAGCAACCTCAAACTCCTGGGCTCAAGCAATCCTGCTGCCTCAGCCTCCCGAGTAGCTGGGACTACAGGCATGTGCCACCATGCCCGGCTAATTTTTTCTATATATATTAGTTGGCCAATTAATTTCTTTCTACTTATAGTAGAGACGGGGTCTCACTCTTGCTCAGGTTGGTTTCGAACTCCTGACCTCCAGCAATCTGCCGCCTCGGCCTCCCAGAGAGCTAGGATTACAGGTGTGAGTCACTGTGCCCAGCCAACACATACTTAGTGCTCGCATCAACTCTGGAGAGACTCTCACCCTTTTTGATTGATTGAGATGAAGTACTCTGTTGCCCAGGGTGCCCTGCTGTCTCAACCTCTCCAGTAGCTGGGGCTGCAGGCACGTACTACTGTGTGTAGCTCAAGATTCTCACTCTTAATGCCGTCTCTTTTGTTTGGACAGGTCTGTGGTTTTCCTGCTTGAAGGACACCATGTTTTCCAAACTAACACATTTGCAGAAGGTTGTGGTGCGTGGTCATGGAGTTCCTTCTTCAGTGGCTTTTGCTACATCTGTTGCAACTAAAAAAACAGTCCAAGGCCCTCCAACCTCTGAATACATATTTGAAAGGGAATCTAAATATGGTGCACACAATTACCATCCTTTACCTGTAGCCCTGGAGAGAGGAAAAGGTACATTTCATATTAATCCACTCCCTCCTTTTTGCTTGAAACCATTTATAAAAATTAATTGCTTTTGTATTTTCTCAGTATACATTTTTCCAGATGCATTTAATGTCTATAGTGCAGATACAGTTAATTCAGCCTTTACTGTGTGTCTACTGCTGTTGCGTCACGTGCTGTGGGGGCTGCAAAGATGAACTCATTTAGTCTTTGTCATAGTGTACCTCACTACAGGAATGCAAAAAAAATAAGGGAAGCACTATAATATTGCTGTCCTTTTTTATTTTAATTTTGGCATAATTTTAGACTTAAAGAAAAGTTGTAACAGTAGTACTAAAAATTTTCTTTTACTCTTTATGCAGATTTCCCAAGTGCTAACATTTTACTGCTTCTGTTTTACTATGTTATCTCTGTCTTCTCATCTCCCACTCCCACATATTATACATTTGTTTTCTGAACTGTTTGAGAGGAGGTTGCAGACGTGACACCTCTTTACCCATAAATGCTTAGTGTGTCTTTCCTAAAACATAAGGACTTTCTTTTTATAACCATAGTGTTAAAATCAGAAACTTAACACTTGATAATAGCACCATTATTTAATCTAGAGACCTAATCTAGATTTCATTTGTTGTCCTTTTTTATAACAAAACAAAAGCTTAGATTGTGAATTGCATTCACTTGTCAGGTTTAATCTTTTTTTAACTGAGAGCTTTCTTTGTCTTCTTGATCTTGAGAGTTTTGAAGTGTATAGGCCCATAATTTTGTAGAATGCACCTCAGTTTGGGGTTGGCTGTTGTTTCTTATGACCAGAATCAAGTTATATACCTTTGCATGGCGCTGTTGTGCCTCCCCTCAGGAGACATGTCTGCTCGTTCCATGTTGCCAATGGTCACTTCCATCACCTAGTAAGGTTGTGTCTGCTAGGCTAAATAATATTCCATCATGTGGAGAGACCACATTTTGTTTACCACTCATCAGTTGATGACATTTAGGTTGTTTCCACTTTTGGGCTATTGTGAATAGTGCTGCTATGAACATTCAGGAACCAGTATCCGAGTCTCTGATTTAAATTCTTTTGGGATATACCTAGGAGTAGAATTGCTGGTAATTATATGTTGAACTTGTTGAGTAACTGCCAAACTGTTTTCCATAGTGGCAGAATCATTTTATATTCCCACTAGCAATGGTTCTAATTTCTTCACATCCTTGCCAAAACTTGGGGTTTTGTTTGTTTGTTTTGTTTTGTTTTAATTATAACCATCCTTGGGAGTGTGTGATGGTATCTCATTGTGGTTTTTTTTTTTTTTTTTTTTTTTTTGAGTCAGAGTCTCCGCTTTGTTGCCCAGGCTTGAATGAGTGCTGAGGCGTAGCCTCGCTCACAGCAACCTCAATCTCCTGGACTTTAGCGATCCTCCTGCCTCAGCCTCCCGAGTAGCTGGGACTACAGGCATGCGCCACCGTGCCCGGCTAAGTTTTTCTCTATATATTAGTTGGCCAATTAATTTCTTTCTATTTATAGTAGAGACAAGGTCTCGCTCTTGGTCAGGCTGGTTTCGAACTCCTGACGTTGAGCAATCCGCCTGCCTCAGCCTCCCAGAGTGCTAGGATTACAGGCGTGAGCCACGCGCCCAGCCCTCATTGTGGTTTTGATATGCATTTTCCTAATGACTAGTGATGCTGAATTTGTTTTAATGTACTTCTTAGCGATTTGTATGTATCTTTGTTGGAGAAATATCTATTCCAGTCTTTGTCTTTTTTTAATTGGGTTGTCTTTTTGTCGTAGACTTATAAGCGTTCTGGATACTAGATTTGCAACTAGATACATGATTTGCAATTTTTTTCTCCCATTCTATTTTTCCTCCATTCTGTGGGTTGTTATAATCTACTTCTCATGATTTTTGTCTGTTATATGTAACTTCTCTGGCTTTTAAAATCTAATTTTGGCTCCTAAGTGTTAGAATTAGGTAAAAGTTTTACTCCAGAGTTATAACCCTTTTGTGTTATTTTTGTCTGGACAGATAAACTACAATTCTTAATAATTCCTTATAAACCAAAGTTTATTAAGCCTGAGCTAAAATAAGCCTTAACTATAAATACATATTAAATGGAGGTTCACATATAAGCATGCAGAGGGCTTGCTAGCAGTCCTAATCTTTGTCCTTTATGTCATACAGTAATTTTCTAAAATTATTTTCCTTTTTTATATATTTTAGGTATTTACCTATGGGATGTAGAGGGCAGAAAATATTTTGACTTCCTGAGTTCTTACAGTGCTGTTAACCAAGGGCATTGTCACCCCAAGATTGTGAATGCCCTAAAGAGTCAAGTGGACAAACTGACTTTAACGTCCAGGGCTTTCTATAATAACGTGCTTGGTGAATACGAGGAGTACATCACTAAACTTTTCAACTACCACAAAGTTCTCCCTATGAATACAGGTAAAGTATGTCCTTGTTTTGGTACATCTACAAGAAAATAATCTTTTTATTTTCTGATAATTTAAAATATTTTTTAAATCTGAAAATGTCCCCCTGGCAGGAGTAGAGGCTGGAGAGACTGCCTGCAAACTGGCTCGTAAGTGGGGCTATTCCGTGAAAGGAATTCAGAAATACAAAGCAAAGATTGTTTTTGCAGGTATGTGAAATTAAGTATTAACTGCTATGATTTATTTATGTTTTTTTTTAAGAGTCTCACTTTGTTGCCCAGGCTAGAGTGAGTGCCGTGGCGTCAGCCTAGCTCACAACAACCTCAAACTCCTAGGCTCAAGCAATCCTGCCTCAACCTCCCAAGTAGCTGGGACCACAGGCATGTGCCACCATGCCCGGCTAATTTTTTCTATATATATTAGTTGGCCAATTAATTTCTTTGTATTTTTAGTAGAGAGTCTTGCTCAGGCTGGTTTCAAACTCCTGACCTTGAGCAATCCGCCCGCCTCTGCCTCCCAGAGTGGTAGGATTATAGGCGTTAGCTACCGGGCCAGGCTGACAACACTACTTTTAGCTAACAAATTAGCAATAAAACACTCTCAGGCTGTGGGTGTGGAAAATCTGAAACCCCTTTCTCCTCTGCTCTCACAGCAACACCAGGGTGTCCCAGTCTCTAGGAAATCTGACACTGTTAATACCTTGCCTCTGCTCTTTTTTTTTTTTTTTTGAGACAGAGTCTCACTTTGTTGCCCAGGGTAGAATGGGTGCCATGGCGTCAGCCTAGGTCACAGCAACCTCAAACTCCTGGGCTCAGTCGGTCCCCCTGCCTCAGCCTCCGGAGTAGCTGGGACTACAGGCATGCGCCACCATGCCCGGCCTATTTTTTGTATATATATTTTTAGTTGGTCACTTAATTTCTTTCTATTTTTAGTAGAGACGGGGTCTTGCTCAGGCTGGTTTCGAACTCCTGACCTGGAGCAATCTGCCCAACGAGGCCAGAGTACTAGGATTACAGGCGTGAGCCACCTCGCCCACCCTGCTATGATTTATTGATGAAACATTTCTAATATGTTTGCCTGGTATATGATATGTTATTTGCTGAACATTTCATAAAAATTAATGAGCAATTTCTTCTTGTCGGGTTTATTTCTAAGTTATTTCTTCATATATGGGATTTTTCTTAACTTCTTACTCTTATCTCCCTGTAATGAGTGACTGTATGGTTGGATTTCTCATCTGCTTATCAGATTTTTTCCTATACCAGTGTTCTAGGTAGTTAGTCTGGTTTGCTGGTAGAGGGTTTTAGTTAGGTGTTAGGATTTGGTGAAATCAGAATGGGGCCATGTCCTACGTAGGATATGAGGTTTGAGTCTTGCTATCAGATGTGCTGTTGTGCCGTGTTCTTCTTAGAAGTACTGGTAAGAGGAGGCTTTGTTATACTTCTGGACTAGGTGAGAGGAATAATTTGAATTCTGGTTAGGGAGACTAACAGTTAATTAGTAACTTATGGATTGTTATATTCAAATGATAGGTTTTGACCCTTTTTTTTTTTTTTGGATTACTTTGAGGATGACCTTTTTTTTTAAGCTTTCATTTTTATTTTGATTGATTCAGATAGATCGAGTCTTGCTCTGTTGCAGTGGGTAGAGTGCAGTGATGTCATCGTAGCTCACAGCAACCTCAAACTCCTGGGCTCACACAATCCTCTTGCCTCAGCCTCCCGAGTACCTGGGCCCGCAGGCGTGTGCCTTGATGCCCAGCTAATTTTTCTATTTTTAGTAGAGACAGGGTCTTGCTGTTGCTCAGGCTTGTCTTGAACTCCTAATCTCCCACCTTGTCCTCCCAGACTGCTAGGATTATAGTCATGAGCTACTGTGCCTGGCCTTAAGCTTTAATTTTTTAAAAAAATTTTTTTGGTAGAGAAAAGGGTGTCTCTATGTTGACCAGGCTGGTCTGGAACTCCTGGCCTGAGGCCAGGAGTCAAACTTATAATCTAGCTCTTTCGAAGGCTGAGGCAGGAGGATCACTTGAGGTCAGGAGTTCAAGACCAGCCTGGGCAACATAGGGAGACCCTGTTTATATAAAAAATCAAAATAAAGATTTTAAAAAATAACATTAAAAAAACCCAAAGTATGCATAAATTTGTGACTGTACATGGTCAAAGTTCATTCTTGTGATAGTTGAAATCATTAAATATTCTGCCTTATAAATGGATGCAGTTAAATTATAAACCCCTTAGTATAATAGAATCCGGAGTTCACTTGATGGCGAGAGGTATTTGGGATGACAGATTAGTATTCCACAGAAAGAAATCTTTGCACAACTCTGTAACTTGCCATTTCATTTTATTTGAGGGTATTATGGGGGTACAGTAGCTTGCCATTTTAAAATTTGTGCCTTAGTTGTAGGACAATATAACTGTTTCTTGCAAACAAAAATATTTCTTGGTGATTTTCATTCTTATAGACTGTGTCCAGTTTCTTTCATAATAGCAGAGGGTACAAACATGTTATCACCCGAGTATTGAAAGAAGCTGGAGAGTAGTGGGGTGGAGAGACAGAGGACAATGACCCCCAAATGTAAGCCCCTCATACCTGCAAAGTGGGCCACAGAGGATGAGATTCCTAGGTGGGGGAGAGCATATAGGCTCATCAGTGCCTTTTTCTTAAGCAAGGCTAGTCAAATCAACATGCTGTTGTTTGTGGAAGAATAAAAGATGGATTTCTCCTATGTGAGAGATGTAGGTGAAAGAGGCTTTGCAAGGGTAGTATTTGGAAATACCACGAAGCCAAAAATACAATAATCCAGTACTGAGTTAATTGAGTTGCTGCTGGCAGAGATGGTGAGAAGACATAAAAAACATTCCTAATTTGGGAGAACCCCAGCCCCTCTGTTATTCTACATTGTTTCTTTCCTTCTTGAATTTAACCCAATCTGAAATTCTCTAGCTCACTTGATTCTACTGGTTTATGGTAGGTGTTTCTTCCCTACTAGAAGAGAAGCTCCTTAAGGGCAGGGAGCTTGCCAGTTGGTGTCACTGTTCATCCCCAACACCTGGAACAGTGCCCGATATAGTAGGTCCTCCTCAGTAATCTTTATTAATGGGTAAAAAATGTCCCTGAAGAAAGGCAGATGTCTGTCATTTAGCATTATAAAGAATTCTAATATTAAGGAAGGTAAAATAGAAAGTGTTTGCCTGAGGCTCTTTTCTCCAAATGAAATTGAAAATGTATTCTGTAGTTAGCTTACAGTGTTGGATTTTTAAAAGGAAAACTGCTAGATTCTCTATGATACTGTCTTTCTCACATCATCTCATATCATAAATGCACGTTCTTGAGAAAACATGCATTGAACACCTCAGTTGTTAAGGTTTGGTACTGAGTTGGGATTATTGAAAGAAAAGTAAGTTGTCTATTCTCGGGGGCCTATATATTCCAATCAAGAGGCTCAGTAGAGAAGTTCCTAACTTAGCAATTTTCAAGGCCAGACCTAGTGGTCTTATGTGATATGAACCTTTAGGAACCATGGTTTCTGATACCAGATTTTGTTTTAACAGTGGTAAGCTCACTGAAGGTTTGTTAAAGCAAACCCTTGTTTTTTTTTAGTCAACTTCCCATGGTATTTTGGGGGACACAGTGCTTATTGTATTTGGGGATTTCTTTGAAATAATCACTGTTTGTTTCTCCTTTCTAGCTGGAAACTTTTGGGGTAGGACTTTGTCTGCTATCTCCAGTTCCACAGACCCAACCAGTTATGATGGTTTTGGACCATTTATGCCAGGATTTGAAATCATTCCATATAATGATCTGTCTGCACTGGAGGTACTTCACTAGTGTCATGGTACTTCGCTCATAGTAAATAGAAGTTAAACTTGTTAAGTATATGGATTAAAAATACACTATGTGGCCGGGTAAGACCCCATCTCTACTGTAAATAGAAATAAATTAATTGGCCAACTAATATATATACAAAAAATTAGGCCGGGCGCTGTGGCTCACGCCTGTAATCCTAGCTCTTGGGAGGCCGAGGCGGGCGGATTGCTCGAGGTCAGGAGTTCAAAACCAGCCTGAGCAAGAGCGAGACCCCGTCTCTACTATAAATAGAAAGAAATTAATTGGCCAACTGATATATATATAAAAAAATTAGCCGGGCATGGTGGCGCATGCCTGTAGTCCCAGCTACTCGGGAGGCTGAGGCAGAAGGATCACTCAAGCCCAGGAGATTGAGGTTGCTGTGAGCTAGGCTGACGCCACGGCACTCACTCTAGCCTGGGCAGCAAAGCGAGACTCTGTCTCAAAAAAAAAAAAAAAAAAAAAATTAGCCAGGTATAGTGTTGCATACCTGTAGTCCCAGCTATTCAGGAGGCTGAGGCAGTAGGATTGCTTGAGCCCAGGAGTTTGAGGTTGCTGTGAGCTAGGCTGAAGCCAGGGCACTCACTCTAGCCTGGGCAACAAAGTGAGACTCTGTCTCAGAAGAAAAAAAATACACTATGTAACAGTAATGACAATTTATCTCATTTAGCTTGGGCCAAGATTTCAGACTTATTTTTAGTAATGGTCAGTTACTTTCCAACACAGGGAAAACTGGGTTCTGTGATGTAATCCTTACAAATGACCCAACCACTTTGGATTTCTATCCTTCATAACAATTAGTTTGGGTATTATCTGTTTAATTACTAGGTGAAATTGCTGTTTTCAGTTAGATTTTTAAAATTATGAAGTGGAAGACTTTTGTAAGAAAGCCTTAAAATGGCTTTAAAAGTCCGTTTACTTTAAGTTTTATTTCTAATACATTTATGTATTAGGAAATATAGGTTGATGTAACTTAAAGCTGAAATATTTGGAGCTTCTGTTAATTTAATGTCAGTGAAAAATACTATACTTGTGAAGTCAGAATATAAGTTAGTGCAAAAACTTGATTTGCATGCTTACCAGGGAAATAGGTAGAGTATATGATTTCAGATTTCCAAATATGATAGAAAGGAAGTTATTAAAACTTATTTCTGTTTTTCTTTGTAGCGTGCTCTTCAGGACCCAAATGTTGCCGCGTTTATGGTTGAGCCAATTCAGGGTGAAGCGGGTGTTGTTGTTCCAGACCCGGGCTACCTAGCGGGAGTGCGAGAGCTCTGCACCAGGCACCAGGTTGTCCCGTGTTAACTGTTGTGATGAGGCCAGAGCATCCCCTACCTAATTTCCCTCATCTGTTTGAATTCTGCTGATAGGATAAGTGCAAAGATTAAGTCACCCTTCTACTCGAGGGAGATGATGTTGTAAGAGTTTAAGAACTTTCTAGTGCTTAGAAACCTGCATAGAAGCTGACTTTTTACTGTCTCTGGAACATTGGCCATACCTTACGCTCTGGGCATACCGTGGCTCTAATGGAGTAGGGGTTGGGAGGAGAAATAAAGATTGCTATTTTCCCTGTGGAAACAAAAATGCTAATTAATATTGTTACATTTTTTTACCCCAATAGGTTCTGTTTATTGCTGATGAAATACAGACAGGATTGGCCAGAACTGGTAGATGGTTGGCAGTGGATCATGAAAACGTCAGACCCGATATAGTCCTTCTTGGAAAGGCCCTTTCTGGGGGCTTGTACCCTGTAAGCCTAATGTCCAGTCTCTCTCTGTTCCCTGCTCTGGTGAAATATACCCCTAACGTATTTTGACATTAATTGATTGTGACAATAATGTTTTCCAGATGGTTTGATTTTTCCAAGTGTGCTATAGGTCACCTGGAATAAAACATCTGTAATAAAAACATTTTAGGATTCCAGTGTGTGACCCACTTGGTTAATTTTGACAAGAGAATTGAGTATGCCTTGGAATTTGCTATGGCATTTGATTTGGGTGGAAACGTTTTACCTCAAAGGACTCCTATAGACGCCTATCCTTTTTTCCAGTGTTCAGAAACATGGCATTACTGATTGTTTAAAACCATGACTGATGAACACAGAGATTGAAAAATTGATGTTTTTTTCTTTTCTTGAGTTTGCTCTTCAGAGACAATGATTGGTACTAGATTATAGGGCTCTCATGTATAGACATTTTGTTGAATAGACTAAACTTTTGCTGTAGAAAGTACTCAACTTTCTTTTCTAAGCATTTTGCTTTTATTTAAAAAAGTTTTTTTGGCTGGGTGCGGTGGCTCACACCTGTAATCCTAGCACTCTGGGAGGCTGAGGTGGGCAGATTGCTCAAGGTCAGGAGTTCGAAACCAGCCTGAGCAAGAGTGAGACCCCGTCTCTACTATAAATAGTAAGAAATTAATTGGCCAACTAACATATATAGAAAAAATTAGCTGGGCATGGTAGCACATGCCTATAGTCCCAGCTACCCGGGAGACTGAGGTAGTAGGATTATTTGAGCCCAGGAGATTGAGGTGCTGTGAGTTAGGCTGATGCCACGGCACTCACTCTAGCCTGGGCAACAAAGTGAGACTCTGTCTCAAAA
Organism: Microcebus murinus; assembly: GCF_040939455.1. Classification (NCBI taxonomy): domain Eukaryota; kingdom Metazoa; phylum Chordata; class Mammalia; order Primates; family Cheirogaleidae; genus Microcebus; species Microcebus murinus. Next base: position 6,871,607 of record NC_134117.1, read on the forward strand.
AAAAAAAATTTTTTTTTCTCTTTCATTTCTGCCTCAACTCCTCTCCCCACCCACCACCTAGGTGAGTGTTGCCCCCTGTTTTCTAAGCATTTAAACAAAGTACTTCACCTTGAAATTGGAAAGGATTACAAATTATATCATCACAGAAATAACTTTTCTTTTAGTTCCAAAATTGTACTGTGTGCCGTTAGAGTGTGCCTGATGTGTTTGTCAGGTTGTTACTTGTAGTTCAGATGGGAGACAATAAGCTCTTGTTTATTAGAGCAGCTTCATATAAATGTGTTCCTGGTTGGCTCCGAATAAGAACACTTAGTGCTGAGAAATGACGTGGTGAATTCACTGTCTTTCAGGTGTCTGCAGTGCTGTGTGACGATGAAATAATGCTGACCATCAAGCCAGGGGAGCATGGGTCCACGTATGGTGGCAACCCCTTGGGCAGCCGGGTGGCCATTGCAGCCCTTGAGGTAAACGCTGGTACAGCCATGCAGTATCTGTTTCTTTAAGTAGTGTTGAAGCGATTTTTAATTTGGGCCTACTGGTATAAGAAGAAATTTAATAACATTGCCAAGTATTAGAGAATATGGAGAAGAGAGGAAAGATTCCAGGATCAAGGCATTCTCAAAAAGTAATCCAGCTTTCTGTGAGGAAGACAGTCGCAGGCTTTGAGGAGCTTCGGGCCCCTACTCGGTAGTTACTCACTGCTGCTTGCTCGCTGAGGAGCAAGTCACGCAGGAGGCTGCACTGCAGCCATGACTTTATAAATACCGAAACACACCTGGGGGGACAAGTGACAATTCACCAAATTAGAATTACCCTAGTGAGCCGCAGTGCAGTGTAAAATCCCCAGAGAAGGTGTGTGTCGACTTGATCAGAGATACAAAGGAGAAGAATCTG